>NW_006399825.1:13354094-13375363 GCF_000299155.1 Elephantulus edwardii | reverse complement strand
TCTGTTGAGATGTTCAATTTCGGTTTGTGTCAGTTTAGGTAGATTGTGTGTTTCTAGATATTACGACAATAAATTTTTAGACAATAAATTTATTTGTTTAAACCATCCGCTTGTGATATTTGTATTATAGTGGTTGCTACATGCTGTTGAGTCAGATTTGACACATAGCAGACTCTCCAATGGGTTTTCACAGGCAGTAAATTACATGGGAGGAGATTGACCATCTTTCTGCAGTATGGCAGCCAGTGGGTTGAAACCTGCTGCTTTTGGGTTGGCCTTACCACTTGGCCACAGAGCTCAGCTGGCATAAACTCACAGATTTTAAGTAGTCATACAACCCAATTTCAAATGTCACAAAAAATATAAATTATGATTGACAATAGCATACACACAAACATACTTGTGCAAGCCAACACACTCTTTCACTCTGTTCTATGGGAATCAGACCCTGGAATCAATATTGACTATTCTTGAACCGAACAAGTTCATCTCAAATTCCAACAAAGCAGCATTACTAACCAAATAGAAAAATCATCAAAATACGACCAAACTGTCATATACAATCATTATAAAGAAATTTGGCATAATCTAACAAAGGACATTTTTAAAACGACCACGCTGTTGCCTCACAGAACAAGAACAATCTAAAAACGTAAGGAACATATTACTTAGCAAGGTTAAAATGAGTAAAGATGTTTTCAGAGTCTTTAAAATCATTAACAAAGCAGATAGAGTAGACAGAACAATCCAAAGCTTTGAATACTTTGGTGAATGGATACCCAACAAAGAGGTAGCTTCTGATACTCAATAAATTTAGCACAAGTAATGTGTACACACATTATGTGTAATGTGTACACACAGAATGAACTTAGCTTGGAATGAATCACACCTGAGGAACTTCCCCTGCTCAGAGATGTCCTTCCCTCTGAAAGCACTCTGAGAAGTAGGACCTCCTGGCCATACCTATCCTGCTTGTCCCCTGGAGCTTATCACAAAGGCATTTGATTGTGTGGATCACAACAAATTATGGCTAATCTTGAGAAGAATGAGAATCCCAGAACACTTAATTGTGTTCATGCAAAACCTATACTTGTACCAGGAAGCAATTGTCAAAACAGAGCAAGGAAACACAGCATGGTTTCCGTCAGGAATGCATCCCATGTATACATTCATGTATTTTCAATCTGTATGTAGAACAGGTCATCTAAGGCTGGACTTTATAAGGAGGAAGGTGACATCAGATTGTAGGAAGATTGAGCTTACATTATACAGATGATACAATCTTACTTGCTGAAACCAAGGAGGGCCTGAGGAGTTTTCTGCAGAAGGTCAAGGACTGCAATCTTCTATATGGGCTCAAGTTCAACACACACACACACACACACACAAAGATGCTCACCACTGGGCCAATTGGCAGCATCATGGTAGGTGGAATAGAGATTGAGATTGTCAACAATTTCAGCTTTCTTGGTTCCACAATCAACATTCTTGGCACCAACAGTCAGGAAATTAAAAGACATATTGCATGGGGAAAATCTGCTGTCAGAAACCTCTCCAGAGCACTAAAGAGCAATGATGTCAGGCTAGAGACTAAAGTGTGTCTGGTACAGTCCATGGTGTTTGCAATTATTTGTTATACATCAGAAAGCTGGATAATGACTAAGGATAATAGGAAAAGAATTGATGCCTTTGATTAGTGGGGTGCTGGAAAAGAATACTGACTATACCATGGACTGTCAAGAAAACAAACTTGTCTGTACTGGAGAGGGTGAAACCAAGTTGCTCTTTGGAGGCAAATATATTGAAGCTCTGTCTCACATACTTAGGGTATGTTGTGAGGAGGGACCAGTCCTTGGAGAAAGACATCATAGTTGGAAGGGTAAAGGGACAGTGCAAATGAAGAAGCCTCTAGATGAGATGGATTGATTCAATCACTAGGGTAATGAGGGTAGGTGTGTTGGTGACAATGACATAGGCTCAGAATAGGGCAGGGTTTAGAGTTAGTGTCCATAGGGTCACCATGATCCGCAAACGACTCAATGGCACATAACAACAACAACTTGACTTACTCTGGACTACTTACAGTGCTTCACCTCCTAGTCCCAGTAGTTGCCAACCTCTATTTTTTTTTTTATTTACCTGTTGTATATGCATATATATGTGAAAGCAGGAGTTGCATCCACTTCCTAAACTACATGCCTTTGGAAACTCTATGAACTTTGAGAAACGGCAATAGTTATAGAAAGGCTTCAGTTCTTTTCTTCATAGGGTCACTATGAGTCATGCTTGACTTGACAGCAATCAACAACAACAAATTATATATATATACTGGTTTATGTACAAAATTCTAATACATTGTTTTTCACACCGGATCTTTCCCATTTCCTTCACTCTCCTCCAACCATCAAATTATATGACCCTATGATTAACCCCTTTTCCAGCCCATCTTCACCCCTCTGCTTTCACCCTTCCTCCCCCTCTTGAATCTTCACACTCATTCTACAATAATGGTTTTATATATAGTATTTGTACTTATGGGTCTGAGTTAGTTTGCTCAGCATAATGCTCTCCAGTGCCTCCCAAGTTAGGCAATAATTTGCAAAATCATTGTTCCTGCGTGCTGTATAGTATTCCATTGTATGAATGTACCATAATTTCTCAATCCATTCATTTGTGGTTGGACTTCTGGGCTTTTTCCATGCTCTTGCAATGGTGAGTAATGCTGCTATGAACATTGGTGTACAAATCTCAGTTTGTGCCTCAGTCCTCATTTTCTCAGGAGGGTATATTTCAAGCAGTGGAATAGCTGAGCCATATGGAATTTCTATGTTCAGCTTTTTGAGGAAGCAAAACTGACTTCCACCAACAATGCTTAAGAGTTCCTTTCTCACCACATTCTCTCCAACATGTATTATTTGCTGTGCTGTTAAACTTGGCCACTGCTACTGCCAATCTAATCTTTAATTGAGATTTGTTTTTAGATGGACCTGGAAAAAGAAGATGGGGCCCTCCCTGGAGATGTAAAGCTCACTAGTAATTTTGTTTGAAAATTGAAAGAAGTTGAAAAGTATGTCCAGGTAAAGTGAGAAAACATGAACAAGGCCAGTTGTCTCCAAAACATTTGCCCTTCCCAGGTTTGATCATTAATCATGGAATCTTCCTTTTGTCCTAAGAATCCTTCTGTGTCCCACCATAATATCCACATGAAACTTGGCTAAGGAACACATTTACAAAATACATTTCCCAAACCTTTGCACAGACTGCCCTGTAGGTCACGTTGTCAGCAGTTCACATCCTTCCCTTTCCTACTGCCTGTGGAGACCTACACTGTGAACCAAGGAAGAGGAAATGTTTCAGCAAGAATGATTTTCAAACTAAAATGTTTGGCAGTTCTCAAGCTAAAAGAACTGAAGGACGAATTAAAGCCTCGAGTTGCTCTAATGAAAGACTCTATAGGCAAAATATTGAATGCTTCAGGATGCATCCAAAGAAGATGGGATGTATAAGCAGTCACTGTACTGAAAAGATAATGAGCCATTTCAGGGAGTAGAATCAAGAAACAAACAGAAGGAAGGAAGCAGTTCAAGCTGTACTGAAGGCACTGATTAAAAATATAAATCTCTGAGAATTGATGGGATGTCAATTGATATGTTTTGTTGTCTATACAAAGGCATTTAAATGTCTGTATAAGAACAAATTATGGCTAACGCTGAGAAGAATGTGAACCCCAGAACACTAAGTTGTGTTCATATAAAACCTGTCATTCACCAGGAAGTAGCTGTCAAAATATGACAAGGTACCACCACATTGTTTAAAATCAGGAAATGTATGTATTCACGTTGTATCTTTTCTCCAGACCTAGTCAATCCCTATGCTGAGAAATCTTTTGAGAAGCTAGACTTTATGCAGAAGAGTGTAGCATCAGAACTGGAGGAAGATTCATCGACAATCTGTACTATGCAGAAGACACTGATCCCTTTAACCCAGTGAAGGGGAATGTCTCACCCTCTCTGCCACTCAGTCTTCTGTTCTGTGGTTTCTTTTGTTCTAAATCACCATTTAACTGTGAGTATGTGTGTAGGGCCAGGGACTGGAATTGGTGGTGTTGTTATGTGCGGTCAAGTCACTTGCAACTCATAGTAACCCTATGTACAACAGCCCTAAACTCTGCTCTATCCTGTACCAACCCTATTGTCTCTGACACACCTACCCCCATTACCCTAGTCACTGAATCAGTCCATCTCATTGAGGGGTTTCCTCTCTTGCACTGTCCCTCTATCCTCCCAAGAATTATATCCCTCTCCAAGGACGGGTCCCTCCTTGAAACATGTCCAAAGTATGTTAGACAAAGCTTCAGAATCTTTGCCTTCAAAGAGCAGCCTAGTTTTACCCTTTCTAGGATGAACCTGTTTGTTCTCCTACCAGTCCATGGTATACTCAATACTCTTCTCCAGTATCACAGCTCAAAGTCATCAATTCTCCTTCTATTATCCCTAATCATTGTTCAAAACTGTTAAAGAGAGAGAAAGAATTGTTACGAGAGATTCTTAACACTGCTGTCTTCCAAGATTTAATAACTAAGAAGACCCTTACTGAGAGGACAGAGTTTATTTTCTAAACTAAATAGAACTTTAAAGAATGAAATGGGTACCTTTCTAATTATATCATGAAAAGAGCTACATATTAGGAATGCCCTGTTATTGTTGTTGCTGTTGTTGTTATGTGCTGTCAAGTCACCTGTGACTCATAGGAACCCTGTGTACAAGAGCTCTGAACCCTGCCCTATATGGAGTCAGTCTTAACCATTTCCAACACACCTTCTATCCCCTACTTCCCCACTTATGTGTCAATCCATCTCATCCAAGGTCTTCCTCTCTTGCGCTATCCCTCCACCCTTCCAAGCATGATGTCCTTCTCCAAGGACTGGTCCCTCCCTCCTCTCAACACGCCCAAAGTTATGAGACGGAGCTTCAAAATCCTTGCCTCCCAGGAGTAACTTGGTTTCATCCTCTCTAGAACAGATCTGTTTTTTTCTCTTGGTAGTTCACGGTATGTTCAGTCCTGGGCAAACGAATATGTATCATCCCCTTGAAGCTTACTAAGAAACAAGAGACAATTTCTAACAGTGACAACAAATGGGCAGAATAGACCATATGTATCTCTTTATGCATCCAGTATTTCAACATTGCAGTGGTTGAGGTATTTTATTTTGTTTTTCATTTCTTTTTATTTGAGTGAAGATTTACAAAGCAGAGTTGGTTTTTCTTTCAACTATTCATACATACTTTGGGTTTTTACATTAGTGACAATATTACAGTGTGATCCTTCATACTTCCGCCTGTGAGTCTCATTACCATTAAAACTTCTTTCCTCCTTCCGCCGTGGCAGCCATAGACAGTGCAGCAGCCATCGCTGTGCGTTACCCTGTGGCCGTGGGCCTCAACAAGGGACACAAAGTCACCAAGAACGTGAGCAAACCGAGGCCCAGCAGCCGCCACCGCAGGCGCCTCACCAAGCACACCAAGTTTGTACGGGACATGACCCGGCAGGTGAGTGGCTTCACGCCCTACAAGCATCATCAGGCCATGGAGCTGCTCAAGGTCTCCAAGGACAAGCGCCCTCAAGTTCATCAAGAAAATGGTGGTGCTAAGAGGAAGGGAGAACTCAGCAATGTGGTGGCCACTACGAGGAAGGCAGCTACCAAGAAGGACTGAGTGTGCCCCGATATTCCCCAAAGCCCTCATCCATCTGATGTAATAAAGTGTAATAAAAAAATTAAAAAACACACACAAACAAAAAACACCTTCTATCCTACTTCTCCCTGCCTCTGATCTTCAAGCCTGAGCCCATGCTGCCCTTGTGACGTCATGTGGCGGATTCTTCCAAGGAGTGAGTGCTTCCCTGTGCCACCGCGTGGATCTATCTAGTGTCTGCCTGCAAAATGAACCACTGGGGTGAGTTTAGTTACAAGTTCAAGGGTGCAGCTGGTTGGTTTTGAAAAGGAATGACTCTTGCTTCAATTATAGCACCCTAGTAAATTGTTTTTGTTTAATATTTCTAGTTGCTGCAAAGAAACTTCTTAAGAACAACAGCAAGAACAAAGTGTTGGGAAAGACCCAAGGATAACTTACTCCAGCGGCCAGGAGTTTGTCAGCAGACAGCCTTCGGCCCCTCCAGGGACAGCTTTGGCTGCAAAATCACCGTCCTTCTGGCGCTTGCTGGACTGTTGAGGACTGTGCCCTCTCCTGATGCTGGAAGCTGTGCCTTCAAATACCAGGAGGGTTACTCATGGTGCTTACATTTCAGCAGACTCTCCCTCTTTCCTCCATCTCAAGAGTTCACCTCCAGAAAACCTAACCTCCAACAGAAAATGCCAGTGTTTTGCTTTGTCCAAACATTTGAACAATCCAGGTGATAAAGATAACTTCCAAAAAGTTCTTCTAAGTCTAAAGTAACAAGAAAAGTATCATTAATGTTTCATTCACAATGATGTTAGCAGCCAACATATTCCTTTTAGATAGGAAGAGCTAGAATTTTTCTAGCTATATGTAAACTTAGGCTGTATTTGAGCCTTTGCATTATTGACATATATACACATTTCCAATTTCTAAGACTCAGTGTTTTATCAATTACAAGGAAATATTGGTAGTCATATTTGAAACCATGTTTGAAATCAAGAAAGCAGCCTTCTGTTATTTGTTGGGGAATATGCAATCCATTTTGTGTTGATTTACATCACTGAATATTTGACAGGAAATGCATCATAGTAAAATAACAAGAACTGCTGAAGGCAGCACAGAGACAGGGCAGTCCACTGGCAAGAGCTTGCAATTTAGGATAGAAGGCCCAGAGGTCACATCTCTATTCATCCTTGTTGGGAATTTAAAAGGCAGTATGTATGATAAATTCTTCTGTTGTTGTTGACTACTGTTCAGTCTACTGTCATTCAGTCGGACCCTATTCATGAACACTCCAAGTTCAAGTGGATGACAGTCTGACTGTATGCTGACTGGACCATTGTGCTCCACAATGCTTTCAGTGACTACTCTAAAGCATATGTCCATGCCTTTCTTCCTAGTCCATCTTGGTCTGGAAAATCTGCTGAAACATGATGAGCATCATAGCAGCATGTCTTCTTTGATAGATGCATGGGGTGTCTATAACGAGGCTTGGTCAGCTATTAAGCGTAGGTTTCCTTCTTGGAAGGGAAAAAAATTCTACCACTGAATCAGCAATAACCTCTGGCAAATTCTACAAAATCATCAATTGTTATACTTTCTAATTTATATTCAGGTAAATATATGTTTCTGGATGATAGAATTTACTAAGAAGGAAATGTCAGATTTGGAATATACCTTTAATATTTGAGATTTATGTAATGGAAGAAAATCATAGACTTTCCCATCACAATATGTCTTTTAATTTCCTGGCTGCTGGTGCCAAGAGTGTTAACTGTGGAGGCAAGCAAACTAAATTAATGTACACATTCTTAATGTGGTAAAAGAAAACCTAGGGTTCCTTCATCCCCTTTACTGGCTTTAGGTCAATCATTGTGAAGAAGTAAGATATAAGCCATGCTCAGTCAAAATGGAGATAAAATAACTCAAGCCCATGCCAACCTGTAAATAAAGGTGACAATAGTGATGAGAATTTCTACTTGACAAAGTCCATTTTGTACTTACTCTGTGGCCCTTCCACACCCGGCTCTATCTCTGGTAATACCAGTCTTTCTGCTGTCCTACCTCTACTCCATAATCACTTGGCCTTCCACTGCTTCTCTCTCCTTCCCATCTTTTGCATCTCTTCAGAGCATCTAAAGACTCATATCCTGATTTATTTACTCCCCTGTGGATTAGATTTTCTTTGGCTGACTGCAGGATATATCACCTCCCTGGTGTAACTTCCGAGTCACTGATCAGAAACTAAAACCCAGCTTCCAAGCAGGAAGTCCAAAAGGCTGACCGGGAACACAAAGGGCATTGTGAGATCTTGTTAAAGAATGATTAGGAAGAGGACAAAATTCATCCCAAACAAGTATCGAAAGGTGTCTGTATTTCCAGTGAGAGAATGCTGATGAAAAGGAGAAATGCCAGCAGCAGCCTTGGCCCTGTCCTCGTTTTACCTGGGATCCATCCTATCTGCAGATTCTGTAAGCCAAATTGATGCTCATTGCCAGATGAAACCCTCCGATGTTTCTTCTCAAACAAGAATATTCCTTAAACAATGAAAATGTAGTAATAAAATAGTGTCTTAAAGAAGGAAGCTGGACATACTTAAAATGAGAAAAATTAGATTAAAATGGCAAAATATCATAGAATCAGAGAAAATTAGTCCAAAGTCATTGAATTCATCCACCTTTTTTGGTGAAAGAGGAGTCTCTGTGTCTCAATGGCTGAAGAGCTCTCTTGTTAATCAATAATTTGAACTCACTAGCTGTTCTTGCAGAAGTTTATGGCAATCTACTTACATAGGGTTTTGCAACCTTAGAAATCTTACAAAGTAGTTCTACTCTGTTCTGTAGGGTTGCCATGAGTCAGAATCAACCAACAACAGCCTTGGGATTGTTTTCTGTACAGGAAGTTCCTATGTAACAGGGTTTGAAATTGAAAAATGGATAGGGATCAGACAGGAATAAAAGAAGGAAAGGTGTCAAGAATGTAAGGATTGGCAAAATAGGAAACATGTCTTTTGTATAAAGCTCTGATTATTGTTAAGCTCAGTATAGCTGGGCCTTGTTATTATGTGCCATCGAGTTGCTTGCGACTCATAGCGACCCTATGTACAACAGCCGTAAACTCTGCTCTGTCCTGTGCCAATCACACTATCTCCAACACTCCCAACCCAATTACCCCAGTCACTGAATCAATCCACCTCATAGAGGGCCTTCCCCTCCTGTGCTGTCCCTCCACCCTGCCAAGCATGATGTCCTTCTCTAAGGACCGGTCTCTCCTTACAACATGTTCCAAGTATTTTAGACGGAGCCTCACAATCCTTGCCTCCAAGGAGCCACCCAGATTAACCCTCTCCAGGATGAATCTGTTTGTTTTCTTGGCAGTACGTGGTACCCTCAATACTCTTCTCCAGCACCACAGCTCAAAGGCATCAATTCTCCTTCTATCCTCCTTAGTCATTTTCCAACTCTCTGATGCTTAAGAAGTGATAGTAAAGACCAAGGTCTGTATCAGACACACCTTAGTCTCTAGAGAGACACCATTGCTCTTCAGGACTTTTAAGAGGTCCCTAACAGCAGACTTTCCAATGGCAATACATCTTTATTTTGGGTTTTTTGTTTATTTATTTGTCTGTTTGCAAGAGAAACTAGCAATCCAGGCCTCTTGGTAACTTTTTCCCTTCTTTTTAAAGGTTCACTCCTTATTTAAATGTTTTTATGTGTGTACCATCAAATTAGATCTGACTGGTACAGGAAGCAATTGTTCCTCCTTCTTCAGCAGAGCATCTGGTGGATTTGAACCACGCACCTCTGGGATTGCAGTGCAGTTTTCTGCCACTAGGCCACCAGAGCTTGCCTATTTAAATGTTTTAAAACATTGCCTGAAGCAAAAGAAAGCATGAAAGTGGGCCAGAGCATCCTCATAGACCATGACGGTGACTTCAGCTCTATGATAAACCAAGCTGATGCCCCTAAACCCATTATCAGCAGTTCTACTGAATGCCTAACACTAGACCAAAATCCATATTTGCATAATTTCCACTTTAGATTATATAACTCTATCATCTGGATCCACAGAAGAATACCTCTTCCCTTGTGTTTCTTTTTTGTTGTTCTTCCTTTATTTTTGTTCTTCCTGAAATGTATCCACTAACACAGTGTCTAGACTGTTATTACATTTTATCTCTTCTGATGAGTTCTGTCTTTTTGTTCTAGAAAGTTTTCGTCTTTTTCATTATTGTTAGTGTTTTTGTTAAGTGCAGTTGAGTCGAGGACGACTCATAGCAACCCTATGAATGAAAGACCTGAGCACTGGTCATAGAGTTTCTGGAGGCAAGCCATTTCATTATTATTATTACTACTGCTACTACTAAAGGCTTAATGCTTTTTTTTAAGTGTTTGTTTACTGCCCCTTCTCAAGTGTACGACAAGTAAATGTGAGTTGGAGTGCAATGTGTCTGGTGTGATCTTAGAAGAATAACAACTTCCCATTGTTGAAAAGACTTTGTCTAAAGCATCATCTGTTAGATGCTCTTGGGAGTCCAGAACCTCTCCAGCCACTTTATGGTAATTTTCTCATCTTGATTTTTCCCCCCCACAAACCCTATGTCTATAACCTAGAATGGGGTGAAAATGTTTTGCCATTGCGCTTAGCAGAACCACATTTTTTCTTGTTGTTGTTATGTGTCACTAGCCTGGAACCAACCCAAAGCTGACTGTCCACAGGGTTTTCAGAGGCCATAAATTGCATGGAAGGAGATTATGGTGTCACTGATGATGGCCTTTGGTTATAAGTGAAACTCCTTATCAACTAGATCACCAGAACTCTGACTGTGGTACTGATCTTGACTCAGGGGACAAACTTGGATTTGACTATGATCTTTTTTTTTTTTTTTTGTCTATTGTGATGCAGAGTCTTAACACTTTCTAACCTTTCAGGAGAGAGAGATAATGATGACACTGATTTTACTTAAGCCCTGCAGACTTTCAAACAACTTGATAAGGCTCACAGAAAAAAAAAAATGCTGAATGTTACCAAATTAGGTTGTAAAACAAAGAGAAGGTGAATGAGCATATACCACCATGAGTAGATCATGAGATCTGACAAAGGAGATGAGCATAAAAGAAAGACCAGAATCCCAGTTTCTTGGTGAGAGAAAGGTGGGCAGTCTCCTTCCATGTGATTTACAGCTTCTGAAAACCCGCAGGAAGAACATCTATTAGTTGTTTCTGACTCAAGCTCAATAAACAAGAGTAGACTCACAAAACATTTGTTCTTCCCATGAATCTGTAGTTATGAGGAAGATTAAGGTCTGGCAGAACACCAAGATGATTGGGAGGCAGGCAGTACTTCCCAGCATTTGGCACATCAGGGATGCCTTTATAAATGTTAATATTTTATGGCAGACTTGAATAAATGTTCAATTCTCCTGTCTACCAGAAGTGACCAGTCTACAATTTCAGCCGCCTCATCTCAGTGGCTAGATCTCTGAATAGCTATATGTATAGACATGTCATTGTAAAATTATGCTTTAAATTCATGGACTACAGCTTATTTACGGAGCTCTGGTGGCTCAGTGGTAAGGAGGTGCATGGTCAACACAAAGGCACGGAGTTCAAACTCACTAGTTAACTCTGCAGGAGAAAGTTGGGCAATCTCTCCTGTTTGTTTTACTGACTGGAAAACCACTAGAAATTCGCCTGTCAGCTGATTCTGACTCAGTGGTACACAACAACATCGGCTTATTTCTGGTGTATTTCCAGAATCTAGCAGAGAGCTCCAATACCAAAATATGTTTCTTGAGTAATGCACATGAATGTACAGATTCCTTATTAGCCTGAGAATGATAGAGTTCAAGACTTCAATTTAAAAAAATCTCATGAATGCTGGACTGACCATTCAGAATCAACTTAATCAGAGGAATTTTAGATTTTTGTCATTTTATCACTTCATCTTTTTTTAAATATTAAAATGCAGGTGACAGTGTGAGATATTATCTACACAATGACTGCTGATAATCTTGTTGTTAGGTGTCATCAAGTCAACTAGTGCTCCTAATTATCCTAGGAACAATGAATCTGAACTGTCTCCAGCATTATCAAGTCATTGTTGCGGTCAGTGCATCAGTTCAACTTGTTCCGGGTCTTGCTCTTAGTCACTGACCTTCTATGTTTTCCAGTATGATGTATTTTTCTGAGAATTGACTCCTCCTGACAAAGCATACGGAGTGATATTTCACTCTTCTTGTCTCTGTGGAACACTCTTCTTGCATTTTATCTAAGACGCACTTATTTGTTCTCTTGGCAGTTCTTGGTGGGTTTAATATTCTTTGCAAACACAATTCAAAGGCAACCATTCTTCGTCTTTCTCATTAATTGTCCAACTTGCACATACACACGAAGTAGTTGAAAGACTTTGGCTTGGATTAGTCACACCTTAGTCCTCAGGCTGATATTCTTGCTCGTTAACACTTTAAATAGGTCCTTGATAGAATATTTTTCCAGTGCAACATGTCTTTAGGTTTCTTGACTGCTGCTACCATGGGTGTTTATTGTGGATCCAAATAAAACAAAATTTTTTTTAAAAAATCCATTTTTTTTCTCCATCTATCATGATGCTGTCTGTTTGTCCAGTGGTGAGGATTTCTGCTTTTTTTCCACAAATAATAGTTTTTATCTGTCATTATTAAAAGTCTGGATATTAAACAGATTCTTGAACTGGGGGCTCACTGCCATCACCTCGTTCAACTTTAGCATCTGTCTCCTCTCCACTAGCTTTTCCAGAGCAACCACCTTCACCAGGAAGCTTCATGAGTTTGCCCAATTCAAACTTGGGCTTCTTCAGCATTTGTACTTTTCTTTTTTATTACTATTAATTTTAATGAAAATTTACAGAGACTTTGGATTTCCAGTCATTCACTGTTACACTTTTCTCCCTGCCCACCCCTCCCCTCTAATTTGTTCCTCTCTTTGAAAAGTAAAAGAAAAATTCTTTCATTGTTACACAATCCCTTCCCCCAAGTCCACTCCACTATACAACAGCCTTCCTTCTAGACTCATGTCAAGACAATAATACCTCATCATATATACCTTTTAAAAGATCTCTCTCATCTGTTCAGCATTTTTACTTTTCTAACACACACATCAAGGAGAGGATGAATGGACTGGCAAGCCTTTTCTATGTCTTTCCCAATTCTGTCTGGATACAATTTATTGACCACCTTTTTCTGTTGCAAACCTCTTTCACAAGTCATTTGTCTGCCCTTCTCGGGTCATGATTTCCATGATTTTCTTCCAGATTTGTCAGACCTGTTGGTGCTGAGCAGAAGAGGTCTTCTGAATCTGGTTGTTGAGTTTTTTTGTAAAACCAACACAAAACAGACAAAGCTAATAACCATCAATAGTCTTGACATCAACATGAGCTTCAGTCACGGTCTGCCATTTTTTTACAATGGAGCACATTTTATCACGAGTAATATCCATGCCAGGGAAGGTTGTGAGGCAGCTTTTGCCTTGAACATCCTCAGTAAATAGCTTGAGTTTTCTAAATGCAACCTCATCATTTTGCAAATCAGCCAGGCTCACTTCAGAAACATGACACTTGAGTCCATCAGATGCAATTTTCGTTCCTTGAGTCCTTGTGACTAATGTCTTCCCAATATTTCTTATATTGAACATAGCTGGCACCTTTACATCATCCCAATCTTTCTTAGAAAATGGATCAACCACTGGCCCCTTTTTTGCCTCCTTTTGTAAGGCACTTGTTCTTGCCAACTACCAGGGTGGTGCCGAGAGAGTAAAAAGTGACTTTTTACTTTTTTGATGTAGAGTTATATTCCTATTGAAGGCTGTAGTCCTGGAGTTTCTTCAGTAAGTGCTTCAAGTTTTCTTCACTTTCACCAAGCAATATTGTGCCTTCTGAATAACAAAGGCTCTTAATGCTTTCAGCAAAATTGTGATGTTGTTCTGGTAATGTAGCCCATATGCCATACTGTGTTCAAACCTTTGGACTTTTAGGATTCTGTCCTAAGGAAGTTCCAATGACACAAACAAAAATACACGCAAAGAGGTTTATCATAATCTTATCCTACACAACAATGTGGCATTGGCTAAGTAAATTATATTGTGATAAAATTTTATGACATTTCAATGGACATCCTGTGTCTTTTTCCTCATCACTAGGTTTCCATGCTTTCAGCTTTTAGCCCTGTGTCAGGACTTGGGAAAGCATTACTTTTTTTAAAAAAAAATCAAATAAAACAGTTTTAGTTCCTAAAAAAATTTATGACTTTTTAAAAATGATGCCTTTTGTTCATAAGGTCAATATGAGATGTGCTCGACTTAAAGGCAATCAACAACATTTACAAAGAGTTTTCCACAACATAGAGAACTGTTTACATTGAATTCTTGCATGAGAACGACAAAAGAAAATGACACATAAGCCATAATTTCCATGATTTTAAGGAAGCCTACGTTGTTTTAGTGGGGCCATCAAGTGAGTTCTCACTCTTAGAGACCCTACGTTGGTTTTCCCAGGCTATAAATCATAAGGAAATGAGATTGCCCATCTTTCTCCTATAAAACTGCAGGTGGATTTGAACTGTTTTGGATTCACAACAAAACTCACAATGGTCTACACCACCAGATCTCTTCCACTCAATTGGTCAGGTTGCTGCTTTCAAGCATCTTGGAGCATACTAGTATGTCCAGAGCTGCATCTGTTTGCTACAATACCTCAGTTGATATTCCATCAATTCCTAGAGCCTTCTCTTTTTTGCCAATGCCCTCAGTGCAGCTTGAATTTCTTCCTTCAGAGTGTATTATCAGACAATATCATGAATATCACATGCAAATAAAATCTTGCTAAAAATTATTCAAAAGTGACAAGAACAGTACATCAACAAGAAACTGTCAGAAATCCAGGTTTTAAAAGTTCAGGGAATGAGGAATGTCACTGCTGGTGTTAAATGAGTCCTGGCTTAAAACAGAATGGCAGAAAGATGTTTACTTGTATTCTTTTAGCTAAGCAAAGGCATCTGATTGTGTAAATCATAAAAAAACTATGCATAACATTGAGAAGAATGGGAATTCCAAAACATTTAATTGTGTTCCTGCAAAAACTTACATAAACAAAGAAGCCACTCAAACAGAACATGAGGCTACTGTTTGTTTGGACATTTTAATAAGTTAATTGTAATAATTAATGGTAATTATTGCCTATTGAAGGTCTGGAGAAAAAAGGCAATGAGATTTCTAACCTTGCTCTCAAATAAACTAGATTTTTTTTTTAAAGTCCAGAATAAGAGCTGCATGGTAATGTGAACTAGGGGATTGGGGGGATTGTATAACAATGAAATTTTTTTTTCAAAGAGAAAAGCGAACTGGGAAGGGGGAGCAATGGGCAGGGAGGAAAATGTGCAACAATGAATGAATGGTGATAAAAAAGAAATCAGGAAAGGCTTGTGAATCCAAGGTTAGATTCTTTCTCCATCCCTGTTCAATCTGTATGCTGAGCAAATAATCTAAGAAACTGAACTATATGAAGAATAACATGCCATAGGAATTTGAAGATGTCTCAACAACCTCTGTTATATGAATTGATACAACTTGCTGAAAGTGAAAAAAAGGTAAAGCAATTACTGAAGAATATCTAAGAATACAGCTTTCGATGTGGATTATAATTCAGCATCAACAAGGCAAAAATCTTGACCACTGGACAAATAGTCAACATCATGACAGATAGAGAAAGGTTTGACGTTAAGGATTTTATTTTATTTGAATCCACAATCAACACCCAGGGTACGAGTCATCAAAAAAGAAGAAAGATATTCTATTGCATTGGAAAAATATTCTCTCAAGGAGCTTTTTAAAGTTCTAAAGTGTAAGAATGTCAGTCTAAAGACTAAGCTGTGCCTAACCCAAGCCAAGCCTTTTTCAATTGCTTCATGTCCATGTAAAAGTTGGATAATTAATGAGAAGGACCAAGAACAGATGTCTTTGAATTGTGTTTGTAAGGAGTATTAAGTAGAATAGATTGGGACTGGGGGAGGAGACAGATTCTGAGTCTGGCTGACCTCCCTGCTTTACTGAATGTTGTTGTTGTTATGTGCCGTCAAGTCGCCTACAACCTATAGAGACCCTATGTACAACAGCCCTAAACCCTTCTCTATCCTGTGCCAATCTCACTGTCTCTGACACACCTTTACCCCTATTACCCCATCACTGAATCAATCCACCTCATAGAGAGTCTTCCTCTCCTAAGCCTGCCCTCCACCCTCCCAAGCATGATGTCCCTCTCCAAGGACTGGTCCCTACTTGCAACATGTCCAAAGTATGTCAGATAAAGCTTCAGAATCCTTGCTCCAAGGAGCAGCCTCATCTCACCCTCTCCAAGACAAACTTGTTTGTTTTCATAGCAGTCCATGGTATAATCAATACTCTTCTCCAGCACCACAGCTCAAAGGCATCAATTCTCCTTCTATCCTTCCTAGGCATTGTTCAGCTTTCTGATGGACGTGCTTGCAAAGACCATGGCCTGTATCTGGAATACCTTAGTCTCCAGAGTGACATCATTGCTCTTTAGTACTTTGGAGAGGTCCCTAACAGCAGACTTTCCCATTGCAATATGTCTTTTAATTTCTTGGCTGCTGGTGCCAAGAGTGTTGACTATGGAGCCAAGCAAACTAAAGGTGCTTCAGGTAAAGGTGACCAATCGCAGGCATCAGCAGGCTGGGGCTCCCAGCTGCTCCACAAAAGTAAGATCACCTTCTGTGTGATTTACAGGCAATGAAAAACTGCTGGAGGATCAGTTATGAGTCAGTTCCAATTTGATGACAATGAGGGAGTGAATTGAGATAGAAAACTCAAAAACTGTAACTGGTTGTGAAATAAATGAATATGTTGATGTTGTGTGCCACCAAGTTGGAACTGCCTCATAGCTGTCCCTCCAGTGGCTTTTTTCAGGGGCTGCAAATCACACAGGAAGAGAATGCCCAAGCTGAACGTCAAAAAAACAAAGATTCTCACCATTGGGTCAATTAGCAGCATCATGATAGATGGAGAAGAGTTAGAGCTTGTTAATTTCAGCTTTACGATCAAACAAAAATTAGCTTCACAATCTACACTCTTGGCACCAGCAATCAGGAAATGAAAAGGCAAATTGCAATAGGAAAATCTGCTGTCTAAGACCTCATGTCAGTTTAGAGACTAAGGTGCACCTGAATCAGCCCACAGTCTTTACAAGTACTTGCTGTGCATCAGAGAGCTGGACAATGACTAAGGATGACAGAAGGATCATCTATGCCTTAGAGTTGTGGTGCTGGAGAAGAGTATTGACCATTCCAATGAAGGCCAAGAAAACAGGTTTGTTCTGGAAAGAGTGAGAAACCAAGTTGCTCCTTGAAGGCGAGGATTTTGAAGCTCTGTCTCATATACTTTGGGTATGTTGCCAGGAGGGACTAGTACTTGGAGAAGGACATCAGGGTGGAAGGACAATGCAGAAGACCCTGGATCAGGTGGATTGATACAGTAATTGAAGTAATAGGGGTAGGTGTGTTGGAGACAGTGAGACTGGTTCAGGATACGACAGAGTTCAGAGCTATTATACATAGGGTTGTTAGGAGTTATAGGGGACTTGACGGCATATAACAACAGGAATAGATTAAGGGAATTCTCATTCTCCTTTCTACTTTTCTGTGTTTCAGAAAATTATAGAATAAAAACAAACTATTATGACCACAATTTTTTTAAAAAAATTTAATGTTAAGTTCAACACTGAGGCAATTCTTGGTAGAATTTCTCACACAGACGATTAAGGGTTATGTTGGAGTATCTAGTTAGTATGTGAGGAAGAAATCTTTGGAAAAAACATCAGTGAGACCGAAACAGCTTCAGTGTATGCTTAAAAAGACTCTATTCAAGTGTATTTTAATGAATGAGACTTTTTGTTTTTAGTCTGTGGTCACTGTTACATTTAAGAACCTAAGTTAAACTTTGACATTTTCTGTGCTATGAGAGAGAGTGAAGTCTCTCTGCATCCCAATCAAAGTAACAACTAAGTCAATCTTTTTCATTTACAAGCATTTCTACAAATAAAATTTTAACAGGATAAACATAATAAAAATACAAGTTCTCCTTATTATCTTTCTCATCCTCAACATGTTTGCTGAGCTTCATATTCAGCCAATGACATATTTGGCTTACTTGCCGGAGTTTTACTAAAGAAAGCTATACAGCCCTTAGCTTATCCTCCGAGAGATTACCTTCCGCTGATTTGTGTCGACATGAACTAGTAATGTGGTTAGCATTGTCACCTTGACAGGAAGCTTTGCGCTGTTATTGAAAAATCCTTCCTCCCAGTATGAGAATCAGGAAACTTGGTCATCATAGTACTAGAGAGCTTAGTCTTCAGTACCTTAGAGGTAGTCAGTACACTTTTAATGGCAAGTTGTTGAAGATAAAAACAGAAAAGACCCAAGGGTTTGTCTAAATGCCGACTCATTCAAGCTGTGACATTTATATCTTAATTGTCCTGATTATATTCTTCCAATCACTTTGCACTTTAATAAGCTAGGAATTCAAAGAAGGCATTGTTATTATTAAGTAGCATTCTCACTTGTAATAAATTATCATCCGTTTTAAACGAATACATGATTTTTTTTTAAAATAGGGCATTTATCTTATAAGTGAACATATTTAAATGTTTAAGAAGCCTGCCTTCCTCCACTCGAAGGCCACAGCCCTGAGCCACTTTACCATAAGCACAAAAGCTCATTTATATGCATGATCCTTTGAAACCTATCTAAATCCCACTTTCTATTTCCTTCTGCTCACCTTGTCCATGAAAGCAGTCTACAATCACAAGATAACCTCAGCTACACCTTCCATCTGACCACAATCACAAGAAAGACTCCCAAGGGACCCAAGTAGAACAGATCAGATGTGCCCAGTCAACTAACTCAGAGAGGAATGAAAGACACGAAACAGTTATTATTTTAACCCCTAAGTGTTGAAATAGCTTGTTATACAACAACAGATGACTTAAATAAAATTTGATGTGTGGAAGTAAAGTGTTCCCATGATGTTGCTGCTGCTTTTGTTGTTGCTGTTGTTATGTGCCATCAAGTTGGCTGTGACCCATAGCTACCTTTTGTACAAAAGCTTTGAAGCCTGCCCTGTCCTGGCCCAATCTCACTGACTCTGACACTCCTACCCCCATTGTCCTAGTAACTGTATCAGTCCATCTAATCCGAGGCCTTCCTCTCCTCCACTCTTCCAAGCATGATGTCCTTCTCCAAGGACCGGTCCCTCCTGGCCATGAGCCCAAAGTGTGTGAGACAGAGCTTCAAAATCCTAGCCTGCAAGGAGAAACTTAGTTTCACCCTCTCCAAGACTGATCTATTTGTTTTCTTGGTGGTCCATGGTATGTTCAAGACTCCTCCAGCACCACAACTCAAAGGTATCAATTTTTCTTCTAGCTAATGGCCTTGGCTTTGGGATTGAGCAGCAGGCAGAGGATGTTGTTGTTATGTGCCATCGAGGCTGGGTCTTAAGGAATAGAGAAGTCTTGAGAGACACTGAAGAAATTGCTATTGGAATCTGAAAAGAAGGTGATTCTGAGTAAAGCAAACAGCAAAACTGTGGCACATAGCATGGAAGATAGAAACCATACAGAACAAACTCTTGGCTCTACCTGGGACCTTCTCAGTTAAAATGCTGAGAGTGTCAATTGATTCCATTCTGTCTGCCTGTGGAAAAGTACAGGAAGAGCAGGATGAACTGAAAAAGTAACTGTCCAGTTCTCAAACAGAATTTAGAGAAAATGTAAAGGATGTGGGCAGTATCTTCTCATGTGCATTAGAGCCTTAGAAACCCAGTAGGATAAATACAAATTTATACAACCAAATGACTAAAAATAATGAAAAGTGATAGTGTTTGATGCATAATCACTGTTTAAAATGCAGAACTTACAAGCAGCCTGATTATGAGAACAATTACTTACAACTAAAGCTGTGTTGGTTACAAAAAAAAAAAAAAAGAGAGACCCAGTAGAGAGTCAGCTATGAGTAGGTTCAAACACAACAGCAAGGAGTTTGAGTGGAGAGGACTTTCTGGGGTCAAATATAAAATTTTCTCATTTACAGTCCCTCTAGATATCAAAAGATTTTTGAAGAAATGGCCTCAGGGTAAAGAGGAATCAAGGATTCATCTAGTAAAATACTACTTTAGGACAATTTTAGCTCAATCATGCAGCACATTTCTTGACAAAGAATTGAAGTGATTTCTCATATTCTCTGTCATCTAAACAAATAAGCTTCTTTCTTAATTACCTAGTGCTACTGTTAACAGAAAAACCAAGTGGATCATTTTGAAAACAGAGATATGTATTTTCTCATAGTTTATTTTCATTGTTGTGTGCCATTGAGTTGACTGACTCATAGTGATCCTATGAACAATAGATGGATATGTTGCTCTATCTTGCATCATCCTTACAAGTTTCATTATTCTCATTAATCCTATTTTTCTCATTATTTCAGTCAACATGTCAATCTATCTCCTTGACTATCTTCCTCTCTTCCTATAATTCACTTTTTCTCAACATGATGTCTTTTCCCTAGGAAAATATGATCAAAGTATATGAGATGAAGTCCCACTCTGTCTGAGGAGCACCCTAGTTGGACTTCCTCCAAGATAAATTTGGGGTTTTGGCAGTTCATGATATATTGACTATTCTTTGTGAATATTATAATTCAAAGACACCAATCATTCTTCTATTATTCTTATCCATTGTCCAGCTCTCACAGGTATATGAAACAACTGAAAATACTATGACTTGGGTCAAACACACCTTAGTCTATAAACTGACATCCTTGCTCTTCAGCACTTTCAAGAGGTATTTGACAGAAGATTTGCCCAGCTCAATCCATCTTTTGATTTCTTGACTGCTGTTACCATGGATGTTGATTGCAGATCCAAGAAAAATGAAATTTCCAACAACTTCAATCATTATTCCTTCTATCATAATGTTAGTTATTTAGTTAGTAAGTTTTAGTTAGTGTTGTTTTCCTGATGGAGAAGTGTAACAAATATTGAAGGCTGTCATCTAGGATCTTCTTCATTGAGTGATTCAAATTTTCTTCACTTTCTACAAGCTATGTGGAATCTACATAGCATTATTGTACACAAATCTTCCACCAATACTGATGGCATATTCTTCTTCATATAGTCAAGCTTCTCAAAGATTTGTTCAGCATACAAACTGAAAAGTTATAGAGAAAGGACACATCCCCGGTGCATACCTTTCTTAATTTTGAATCATGTTCTGTTTGAATGACTGTTTCTTGGTCTATGTACAAGTTTAGAATGAACACAAATGTTCTGGAATTCCCATTCTCCTCAATGCTATCAATAATTTATAATAGTCCACATAATCAAAAGACTTTGCAGAGTCAATAAAACTTTGTTGTTGTTATGTGCCGTTGAGTCGCCTGCGACTCATAGCGACCCTATGTGCAACAGCCCTAAACTCCGCTCTGTCCTGTGCCAATCGCACTGTCTCCGACACTCCCATCCCAATTATCCCAGTCACTAAATCAATCCA
>NW_006399825.1:13317190-13350824 GCF_000299155.1 Elephantulus edwardii | reverse complement strand
CTCCTCGTTGCCTATTTGGATACCTTTTATTCCCTTCTCTTGTCTTATTGCTATTGCTAAGACTTCCAAAACAATATTGAATAAGAGAGGTGATAGTGGGCATCCTTGCCTAGCTCCTATTCCCAAGAGCCAACATTGTTCTTAATGGAATGTAGTTCATAAATATTGTCTTTTGTTCTAGTACAGAAACAGGAAGTGCACCAAAATAAGAGCAAAAGCTACTTATGTCGAGTGTCCCATCGACATAAAGTCAGCCTCTTTCCCGTTTGGTTAGCAGAGAGTCAGAGGGAGGAAGGTGGAAAGCTTTAGGTTGCGGGGAGGGGGAGGAAGGCTTCAGATAACCCGTGATTGGAGGCTGTTGGGTAAGTTGGAAGTAGGCTAAATAAAAAGGAATTGCTTAAGTGATTGAGGAGAGGTAAATATTTGGCTTTTTTTTTTCATTTAGTCTTAAGTTGTATTCAGTTGTATTCTTTAAAAAAGTTAAGGAAGTTGTCAGTTATTAATCAAGCCATGGCCATTTGGGGAATAGTGTTACTTAGATTGTGATTTGAGGTACTGCATGGTAGCTGCAGACAGTAGTTTGACTTCCAAGGATGGCTGCCTCAGAGAGTGGGCCAGAGCTCTATTTTTAGATATGGGCTGGCCCTTGGCTGTCTGGTTTCTCCATTCCATGCCTTTTGATACACATGCTTTTTTGTGATGTTCCCTATATTAAGTGTGGGCTGGATTACAACTAAATAGGATGCAGCAGATGTGAAGTCATCTTAGTTTCAAGCCTAGATTGTAAAAGGCCTCACAACATTTACTTTGCTCTTTTTACCTTTTTTTATGAACCATATTGGCATTTTTTACACAATTATTCATAGGCATTTTGCTTTCCAACATTAATGTAATTAATTACAATATCTAATCAACATCTTATATTACTTTTCTCTTCATCTAACTTATATTTTTATTAATTTTTACTCCCCTTTTGAAATTTCTTTAAATTTTTTAATATTTATTAATTAATTTTAGCTCCATTTTAGTAAGGGGTGGTGTGTTTTTTTTTTTTATTCAAACCCTCTTTTTCCAATGTTTGCCTTAAAAAGCTCTTAAGCTACTATAAGATGCCCATACTGCTAGAAAGACATATACAGGGACTATGTGAAAAAGAGAAGAATTGAGGCTAATTGGAGAATAAAGGGTCCTTGCCCTAGAGCTGTGGTAGTCTCTCTACTCTGTGGCATATTGCACTGCTAACCCAAAGCTGACAGTCCCTGGCAGTTTCAATACACCAGGGGCTCCCCAGGAAAAATATAAGGAGTCTCCTCTCATTTTGAATCACAGCCTCAGAAAACCAGTGAAGAACTATTATGAGTTTCAGTTGTAAGTGACCTTAGTCAAATTCAAATGTCTTTAGTTCCAGCATACCAACTGACTGCAATTACATGACTGAATCTATGTAAAATTCGTCTTCAAGAAGCTACTAACAAACAGCAGGTTGAGATATTTTCATGTGACATTACTGACATCTTCCATAGACACATTTTTCTTTTTGGCTCTCTTCTAAAATTCTCTGCCAGGGAAACCTATCGTTGTACTGGGTCAACCCAGATATTCAAGGACAATCATTTGTCTTCTTATTGTTCAGTGCCTGTGAATCAATTCCAACTCAGTTAACCCATGGGACAGAGTAGAACTGCTCCTACAGGATTTTCTTTACTATAATCTTTATGGAAGCAGATTAACATGTCTCTCTCCTCCAAAGCCACTGAGTAGGTTCAAACTACCACCTTTTAGGTTACCAGCTGAGTGTTTCATACTTGTGTTTTAAAGTTTCATCTACAACTTTAATTCTCCTTTGCCTCTTCACAGATTCTGGAGACTAGGATATTAGAACATCTTCAGAGGAGGCAGGAGTGTTTTCTACCTAATAGAAGTGGTGCACATAGATCTCTCGATAGGACTCTTGGCAGTGAGCAAACACTATGTCTTAGTTATGGAGTTAAAAAAGGACAGTGAATGAGCTAGGATATGTTTAACTGACAGAGTCTTATCAGTCTGATAATGGGGAAATCCACAGACTAGCCAACCACAGCTTGACAACAGGAAAACCTGCACACTTATGGCTCAAAGCCTTGCTGATAAGACTCCAAGAAACTTTGGGAACATGCTCCCTGAAAAACCACCAGAGAAGATGTTTGTTCTGAGACGATGTTCTTAATGAAATATTTGCACCCCCTGTTACAACAGATTTAATTTCGTTCTCTTTGTGGTATATTGTAAGATCTTTTTAAAAACTTGGCCTCTGCTGAATACAATTGCCTAAGATTCTTGAAGTCTTGAGTCCCTTGCAACCAATTATTTCACTTCTCTCTTTCCTTAAGTCTCTCTGATTCCTCATTCTTGCATCTGTTATAAGGCTGGACTCTACCCTTAGTCATCTTTACATGTACAGTTCTCAGGCCCTGTGTATTACACAATAGGTGTTAAGCAAGCATTTGCTTTAAAATATAATGGCAATTGTTGTGTGTTGTCAAGTCGCCTGTGACTCATAGCAACCCTATGTATAGTAGTTCTGAAGCTTGCCCTGTCCTGAGCCAGTTTCACTGATACCAACACACCTACCCCATTATTACAACAGTATCTGCACCAGTCCATCTCATCTGGGGTCTTCCTCTCCTGCGCTGTCCCTCCACCATTTTAAGCATGATGTTCTTCTCCAAGGACTGGTCAGTCCTTCCTGGCCACATGCTCAAAGTATGTGAGATAGAGCTCCAAAATCCTAGCCTCCAAGGAGAAGCTTGGTTTCACCAACTCCAAGACAGATCTATTTGTTTCCTTGGTGGTCCATGGTATATTCACGACTTTTCTCCAGCATCACAACTCAAAGGCATTGATTCTTCTTCTGCCATACTTAGTCATCGTCCAGCTCTCTGATGCACACCAAGTAATTGTGAAGAACATGGTCTGGCTTAGGTGCACCATAGTCTCTTAGACTCTTAAACTGATATAGTTGCTTTTCAGTACTCTGGAAAAGTCCCTGACCGTAGATTTCCTAATGTAATTTGTCTTTTGATTTCCTGACTGCTGATGCCAAGAGCATTAATTGTAGAGCCAAGCAAGCTGAAATTAACATTCTCAAACACTTCTCCATCTATCATGGTGCTGCCAGTTGGCCCAGTGGTGAGAATCTTTGTCTTCTTGATGTTGAGCTTCAATCCATACTGAAGACTATAGTCCTTTACCTTCTGCAGCAAGTGCTTCAAGTCCTCATCAGTTGCAGTAAGCAAGGTTGTTTCATCTGTATAAGGTAGGTTGTTGATGAGTCTTCCTCCAATCCTGATTCCACATTCTTCCTTATAAAGCCCTGACTCCCAAATGATCTTTTCTGCATAAAGATTGAAAAGGTATGGAGACAGGATGTATCCCTGACACACTCCTTTCCTGATTTTGAACCATGCAGTGTCTCTTTGCTCTGTTCTGATAACTGCTTCCTGGTCCAAGTATAGGTTTTACACAATCAAGTGTTCTGTGATTCCTGTTCTCTTCAAGTTTAGCCACAATTTGTTGTGATTCACACAGTGAAATGCCTTTGCATAGTCAATAAAACACAGATAGACATTCCTCTGGTACTCTTTGCTTTCTGCCAAGTTCCATCTGACATTGGTGATATTTCTCTAGGTGCCATAACCTCTTCTAAACCTAGCCTGTGTTTTCGGTAGTTCTCTGTCAATGTACTGTTCCAGTGATTTCTGGAGAATCTTCAGCAGAATTTTGCTAGTGTGTGATATTAGTGACATTGTTCAATAATTTCTGCACTCTGTTGGGTCATCTTTTTTTGGAGTGGGAATAAATATGGATCTCTTCCAGTCACCTGGCTAGGTAGTTGTCCTCCAGATTTCTTAGCACAACCTGGTGAGCACATCCAGGGCAGCATCTATTTGTTGAAATATATCAATTTATATTCCATCAATTCTTAGGGCTTTATTTTTTGGCAAGTCCTTCAGAGCAGCCTGAACTCCCTTGTTCGTCACCATTGCCTCTTGATCATATGTTGTTTCTTGAAATTCTTCTGTGTTAGCCAAATCTTTTTTTGGTACAGTGACTCTATATTTTTATTCAATCTTCTAGTAATGCTTCCTGGATCATTCAATATTCTGTACAAAGCATCCTTTTATGCATTGCAACTCACTACTTAAATTTGTTCTTTAGTTCTTTCAGCTTAAGAAATGTGAGTTTGGCAATTATCCTTTTCTGACAGGCATCAGTGTGAGATCAGGAGCACCGTGTGGTGCAACACATCACAGAAGTGACTTGTGGCCTAAGCCGTCACATTTAAGGGGTTGCTGGGGGAAGGAGGTAGTGGACCGGGTAGGTGGGAGTGCAAGGGATGCTAATGTAGCAGGGAAAGGGAGTGGACAAGACACATGTGCGGGGGGGGGGACACTGAATGTATTGATTATTTCTGTAAGAGAAGTGTTCTTTATCTGCTTCTTTCGGTAAAATGCTTGTTTGTCAGATATTGTTCTAAAACTAAGCATTCAAATTAAAGACAGACTAAGACGAAGGATTGGTCACCCACTTCTAAAATATATCAGGCCTTTGAAAACCCTATATACAGTAGAGCACATCTAGGGTAGACTAACAGATATGGCAACTGAGGCTGAGCCCTCAAATTTGGAAACACAAAGGAGGAGGAACAGTTGTATGAAGAAACTAATGATTGGAAGATGGAATGTTAGAAGAATGAATGTAGGAAAATTAGAGATTATTAAGGAAGAAATGGAACACATAAATATTGACATATTAGGTATTGACAAAATGAGATGGATTGGCATGGGACTTTTTGAATCAGATGATCATATGATCTATTATGCTGGAGATGAAAAGGTGAGAATAAATAGGGTCACTTTCATAGTTAAAAAGACCATTAAATCTATCTTGAAATACAATATTGTGAGTGACAGGATAATATCTATACACATACAAGAAAGCCATGTTAGTATCACTATCATTCAAATTTATGCACTAACAACTAGGGTCAAAGAGGAGGAAATAGATTATTTCTACCAACTATTGCAGTCAGAAATCGATTGAACATGTAACCATCGTGCATTAATAATAATGGGTGACTGGAATGAGAAATTTGGGAACCAGGAAGAAGGATCAGTAGTCGTAAAACATGGACTTCCTGACAGAAATGAGGCTGGGGATAAATAATGGGTTTCTGTACAATCAATGATTTATTTGTTGTAAATATCTTTTATAAGAAAAATAAATGCAGGCCATACACATGGATTTCACCTGATAGTATGCACAGCAATCAGTTGTATTACATCTGTGAAAGGAATTGTTGTAGAAGTTCAAAATCATCAGTGAAAACTAGACCAAGTGCTGATTGTTGAAAGTCAAAACATACCCACAGGAATCAAATGTTGATCTTGAGTCTATCTCCCCTGAATTTAAAAATCAAGTCAGGAACAGGTTTGAGGCCTTGAACACTAATGAACAAAGACCAGATGAGCTGTGGGAAGATATCAAGAATATCATCCTGACACCCAAGCAGATATATGCACACCCATGTTTATCGTGGCTTTGTTCACAATAGCAAGGAGTTGGAAACAACCTAAGTGCCCATCAACAAACGAATGGATAGAGAAGCTGTGGTATATTCATATGATGGAATACTATGCTTCATTGAAAGACAAGGAATTCATGCAATATTATTCAAAATGGATGACCCTGGAGGACATTATGCTGTGTGAAACACCTCAGTCACAGAAGGACAAATACTGCATGGCGCCACTGTTGTAAAAGAGGACTGACATCAGGATTGGGGGGAGACTGAGAAAGATGGATTAAATAATGTACACTGCATTGAAACATATGAGGGAGAAAACTGTTTAAAGGGGATGTGTTTGGTATTTTTGTCATGACAGGAGTCCAGAGCAAAGGCTACATGGTGGAGTGGACCTAGGGGAGGGTTTGTAAAACAATGAAAGAATTTTCCTTTTACTTTTCCAAGAGGGTAGTGTACTGGGGGAAAGGGTTGAGAGGGGAGAAAAGTGCAACAATGAATGAATGGAAATAATAATAATTTTAAAAAAGATTATACCACAGGGCTGCGGGGGAGCGGGGCGGGGGGGCGAAGAGAATATCATCCATGGAGCTCTGGTTGCCTGGTGGCAAGAAGCTACACTGCAATCCCAAAGGCACATTGTTCGAATCCACCAAATGCTCCACTGGAGAAAGAAAGGCAAAATCCTCCTGTGCCAGCTGGATCTGATTTGAGGATACACAATAAGGGGGAGGGGGAAGAAATTATCTGTGAAGAATGCAAAAGGTCATTACAAAGAAGGAGGAGGAAGAAAAGACCAAAATGGATGTCAGAGGAGACTGAATATTGTACTAGAGTAACAAAAGCCAAGGCAAAGAGAAGAAATCAAGAAGTTAAGGAGCTAACTAGAAGATTTAAAAGGGAATCTTGGGAAAACAAGGCAAGACAAAGTATAATGGCTATTAGAAATAAGTAAAAAGTAATAATGACCTTAAATAGAGTAATAAATCTATTTATCTGCTATTATTCAGAATGACTCTTTGGGTTTAACCAACTTGTAGTTGCTCTATATTTAGTGGGAAAGCAATTATTAAGTCCTAAGGGAAATGTGAATCATTCCAATTGACATTGGATCTAATTTTATGCACCAATTAGTCATATTTTCATTAATAAAATTGATTTCTCAAAGCAAAGGCAAATAGTCAGAGATGGGCTCAATCAGAGATGGAAGGGAAGTGTGAGGAAGGGTCCTTCTCTTATTGTAGGCTGTTGGAGAAATTGAAAGTAGGCTGAATAAAGAGGAGTATTTTATGTGACTTAGTAGAGGAGAAGATTTGGTTTTTGTCTATTTGTCTGTAAATCATCTTCCATATACAGAAATATAAAAAGTATCATACTACCTCCTTACAGAAGTGACAGACCAAGATAAAGAAGACAAACATACTGAGAACCATTTACATGGTCCAGAAGAAGTCTTGTTAATTGTGTTACCTCTCTAGAGACCTTCCTTAATAGCTGTAAACACTCTGAAGTTGCCAGGACAACATAAGGAAGTTATAGCCTAGATTGACTCAGGGAAATTTAGGAAACATTATTTATTTCACAATGCCCAGTGCCAAGACTCAGCTTAGACATAGGTTGTCACAAATTCTTCCATAATTCCTTCCTAGCTCTGGTTCTTCCTCTATCATCATTCAACCTACACCCAAAAAAAGTAGAACTGTTATAAGGACAGACAAGACATGGTTGCAGTGTCAGGTGCCATTGAGTCACGTGCGGTGCATGGCAACCTTATAAACAACAGACCTGAATCCTGTCCTATCCAGTGCCATCCTCATTATCTCTGATACAATTGAGCCCATTGACGCAGTCACCATATTAACCCATCTTAATGGAGGTCTTCCTTTCCTTCACTGATCCTCTACCCTTCTAAGCATGATATCCTTTTTCAAGGAATATCCTCTCCTGGCAACACGCTCAAAGTACAAGAGACAAAGCTTTGTCAACCTTGTCTCCAAGGAGCACTCTGGATGTACCTTTTTCAAGACATACTTGCTAATTATTTTGACTATCTATTGGATATTTAATACTCTTCTCCAACACCACAACTCAAAGACATCAGGTTTTCTTCAGTCATCCTTATTCATCATCTAGTTCTCAGACACATATCAAGTGATTGAATAAGGATGACAGAAAAGACCATGGCATCTTAGACTTCAAACTGACGTTACTGCTTTTCAGTGTTTTGGAGAGATCCCTGACAGCAGACTTGCCCAAAGCAGTATGTCGCCTTATCTTCTGACTGTTAGTACCAATGGTATTGGTTGCAAACCTAAGCAAGATTGAATAATTAACCATTTAAATCCTTTTTCCATCTAATCTGATGTTGTTCACTCACAACTGGTAAGGGGTCTTTGCCTTCTTCACGTTAAGATGCAATCTATGTTGAAGGCTATAGTCTTGGATCTTCTGCAACAAGCACTTCAGGTCTTGCTTTTAGCAAGTAAGGTTGTATCATCTGCATAGTTCAGGTTGTCAATGAGTCTTCCTTCAATCCTGATGCCACATTCTTCTTCATAGAGTCTGGCTTCACGAAGTATTTGCTCAGATACAGATTGAATAGATAAAGAGAAAGGATAGAACCAAACCTGATGCACATTCTTCCTGATTTTAAACCATGTAGTGTTTCCTTGTTCCATTCTGATAACAGCTAGGGTTAGGTTAGGGATAGGTCTAGGTATAGATTTCAATGAGCACAGTTAAGTGTTCTGGGATTCCCATTCTTCTCAGTGTTAGCCATAGTTTCTTGTTGTCCACATAGTCAAATCCCTTTGCATAGTCAATAAAACACAGACAGACATTCTTCTGATATTCTCTGCTTTCAGCCAGGATCCATTTGGCATCAGCAATGGTAACCCTGGTACCACACAGCCTCTTCTAAACCCAGCTTGAACATCTGGCAGTTCCCTCCCTGTGGATTCACAGTTCCAGTCATTTTCGGATGACCTTCAGCAGTATTTTGCTTGTGTGTGATATTAATTATATTTATTGTTTGATAATTTCCACATTCTGTTAGATCACTTTTCTTGAGAATGGAAACAAACATGGATCTCTTGCAGTCTGCTGCGCAGTTACTGTTCGCTAAATTTCCTGGCATAGACATGATCACGTCCAAGGTTGTATCTCTTAGTTGAAAAGTGTCAATTTGTCCAATTCCTGAGGCCTTAATTTTTCTCCCATTATTTTCAGTACAGCTTGAATACTTTTCCTTTTTACCATTGGCTCTTGCTTATATGGTACTTCCTGAAATTTTTCAATGTCAACTAGTTCTTTTTAGTACAGTGCCTCGTGTATTCTTTCTATCTTTTAATGCTTCCTGGATCATTTAGCCTATGATATCCCCTTCAGTATTCCAACTCAAGGCTTGAATTTGTTTACTAGTCCTTTCCGCTTGAGAAATACTGAATGAGTTCTTAATTTTTTATTCTCTGACTCCAGCTCTTTGCAATTAAACTCCTGATTGTCTTTACCATTTACTGTTAGAGGTGTAACACTTATCTGCCAGCTCTTTATATTAGGAATTGCTTTGTATGCTGCTAATTATTTTATAGATGAGTGTTTGTTTGTTGTTTGTTCTTGTTGATACAGTACTTGTCTGCCAGTACACTGTGCTGGCGTACTGGTGTGGATTGCTGTGATGTTGGAAACTGCCACTGGTGTGTCCAGTGAAAACAGAGGTCACCATGGTGGACAGTTTGCAGTAGAGCTCCTAAAATAAGACAGACAAGGAAGCAGGACAACTAGCCATCCACATCTGAAATAATAGGCCTTTGAAAATCCTATGAACAACAGTGGGGAATATGTAGCTAATAGCTATAGTGTCAAAAGTAGAACTCAGATAGGAACTCATTCGAATATGAGGAGAAACAGCTGCAAACGACCATTAAGAATTGGAACATGGAATGCATGAACTATGAATGTAGAAAAACTGGAAATTGTAAAAAATTAAATGAAACACCTGAAGATCAACATTCCAGGCAGTAGTGAAATGAACTGAACTGGCATGGGCCCTTTTGAATCAGATGATCATATGATTACCAAATGAGATAAGAGAAAATAATCTTTAGTTTTGTTTCTCATCTGGAATCTTCCACTGCTCCTTTTATTTGGAGAGATCTTATCTACCCATTAATTCTGAAAAAAAAATCATATAAACTAAATTCCTTTTCCTTAGTCAACTCCAAATATTTACATGGTCCAATAAATAAAAAGCCCTGTTCTATTGGTACTTGAGTTGCTAGGTTGGCCAGCAATCTTAACCCTTTGGAGTTGAGTTGCTCTCTTTACGTAAACTCTGAGGATGAAGTGCTCTCAAGGTAAGTAGGTCTTCCTATCAGCAATTTCCTCTTATTTTAGTTTGCTTCGTTTGGTTTTATGACTGTCTCTCTTTTTTAAAAGGATTATTTCTTTTCCATTTAAGTGAAAGTTTAAAAATAATAATTTTTTTACTCATTCATATCTGTATTCTTTATAATAATTATAACTGATTAATATAATTAATTACAATGTTTTATCAATCCTTTATTGTATATTGTCTTTCCTTTCCCTCAATTTATCTGTTTATTAATATTTACTCCCTTGTCCCTCTCTTTTTATTCCTGCTAACCTTCCAAGAATAATTCTATCTAAGTGTAAATTTTTTCTTAGCTTTTTATAATAGTGTTCTCATAGGTCTGTCTTGGAGTCTTGAAGAGGGTGAAACCAAATCTCTCCTTGGAAGCTATGATTTTGAAGCTCTGCCTCACTTATTTTTGGCATGTTCCCAGGAGAGATCGGTCCTTGGAGAAGGATATCATGCTTGGAAGGGGGGATGGACAGCGCAGGAGAGGGAGACCCCTAAACCCTGCTCTATCCTGCACCAACCGCACTGCCTCCAATACACCCATTCCAATTTCCCCAGTCAACGAATCAATCCATCTCATAGAGGGTCTTCCCCTCCTGCGCCCTCCCTCCACCCTCCCAAGCATGATGTTCCTCTCCAAGGACCCATCCCTCCTGGCAACATGTCCAAAGTATGTCGCTATATATCGCAGGTGACTCAATGGCACATAACATTTACTATGACAGGTTTCAAAGCAGGATTGGCATCCACTTCCTAAATAACATACCTCTAGAAACTCTATGAACTTTGATAAATGTTGATAGTTGGAGAGGGCTTCACACCTTTGTTCATAGGGTCACTATGAGTCGTGCTCAACTCGAAGACAGCAACAACAATATACCAAAATTGTCCCTTTATGACTGACTTCTGTCACTCAGCAGAATAAGTTCTCGATTTACCTATACTGTACAGTTTTTCACGAATTCCTGATAATTTTTAGTGATGCACAGTACCCCATTTTGTATTGTTTTGGCTGGTTTTGGGTGATCTTCAGCAATATTTTGCTTGCATGGGATATTAATTATATTGTTCAATAGTTTCCATGTTCTGTTAGACCACTTTTCTTGGGGATGGGAACAAAATAGGGACCTCTTCTAGTCAGTTGGCTAGAAAATTGTCTTCCAAATTTCCTGGCATAGATTGGTGGGCCTGTCCAGGGTTGCATCTGTTAGTTAAAATATCTTTTTACAACACCATTAATGCAGCTTGAATCTCTTTCTTTATTACCATTGGCCCGTGTTCACACAGTACTTCCAGTAATTTTTCTGAGTCATACTCTACTCGACAGCCCCTAACAACAACAATACTCCATTTTGTGAATATACCAATTTCTTCAGTCATTCATCTGTTATGGACATTGGGTTGTTTCCAACCCTTTAGCATTGTAAATAATGATACAATAAGCAGAGGGAGAGGAGGGAGGGATGGAGGGAGAGAACACGCATGTGTGTGAGAGAGTGTGTATGTGTGAGCGCGTGAGTGTGTGAGAGAGAGAGGGAGAGAGAGACAGAGAGAGAGTTTGCATCATTGACTTTCTTTGTTTTAGGGTATATACCTAGTAGTGGAATTGCTAGATCAAAGGGTATTTCCATTTATAACTTTCAAGGAAGTGCCAAACTATTTTCCATAGTGATTTAAAAGAAATACTTTTTTTTTTTGGTCACTTAAAATTCACTTCTGACAGTAAAATCTAAGCCAAAGTCAATGCCTCTGGGTTCATTGCGATTCATGACAACCTCATGTGCTAATCAGGCTCTGTTGGGTTCCCATGACAATCATCTTTACAGAAGTAAATTGCCAGGCCTTGGTACTATGTACCATTGGGTAGGTTCAAACCACCAACCTTTAGGTTAGTAGCTGAGTACAAACCATTTGCACCATTAGTGGGGTGAGGAATAAAAAAAGGATATGCTTGTCAGAATTATTCTGTAAGTTGCATGTCATATAAATATTTAGAGCCTTGTCAGATGAATATCTAGAGGCGATGCAGTTTATTCATCTTAATACTTATCACAGAAGGTCAGGAAATCTAATTTGTGGCATATGAATGAGTTCATATTGTCTGAGAAAGAGCTTTGTTATTCTAGCAGCCTATCCTATAATAAAAGCTGCAGTGGCCCATGTATCATCTGCTGGGTATACAGCTATATATAATTACACAATTATTCTGGAAACTAATACTTTCTTTTCTTTAGGCTATAAGAGAAAACTGAAGTCATCAGAGAAAACAAACATTGTAGGAAGAGCACACAGAGTGAGCAGGGGAGAAAAGTGAGAAAGGGTTCATTATAAAGGTCACCTTCATGTGCAGCACTGTCAGAGAAAGAGAGGGCAAATATTGCTTAGTTCCTATTCAGTACTAGGCTCTTTTACTGGATCCAGCATGTTTCTGTTAGGTGCTAACTACAATTCCTGGTGACTTTATGAACAACTGATCTGAACCTTACTCTGTACTGTGACATTTTCATTGTCTTGTAATACTCTCAAGCCAGTTCTAACAGTCAGTTTCAATCCATTTTGTTGAGAGGCTTTGTCTCTTTCTTGTATCCTCTATCTTTTACAACATAATGTTTTTCTTCAAGGACTAAATCCCCCTGGAAACATGCCCAAAATATGTGAGACAGAGTTTCACTGCCCTTGCCTCTAAGGAACAACCTGGTTGCACTTGCTCGATGGAGACAGACTTGTTTGTGGTCCATGAGATTCAGTGCTCTTCTCCTACCTTACAACTCAATGGCATTAATTCTTCTGACATCCTTATTCATTGTCCAACTTTCATATGCAAGTTGGCTCTAATAGTGTTTATTAAAATTTTTATTTCAAGAAATTAATTTTAATTGCCATAATCTCTCCTCCTCCTCCTCCTCCTCCTTCTTCTTTTGTTTTTATTAAAAAGAAAATTGTAATTTAAAAAATCTTTTGAACCTGTTTCTTTCTTCTGCTTGGATTTGGAGCCCAAGTCTTCATGTTTTGTTTCACATTGACTCAAAAGAAATTAACTTGTAGATCTTTGTCTTCTCTCCTTCTCCCTTCATCTTCCACTTAGAATTTACCTCATGCTACTCTGTTCTGGGTAAACTTTTTCTGAGAGAGATTCAAAGGGGGCTGAGGTACACTCATCTCTTTTTGAAAATAGCCTATTGGTTGTGGATATTGCTGAACAATATCATTAACATCACAAGTAAACAAAATATTACTTAAGATCATCCAAAAATAGCTAGAACAGTATTTTGATGGAGAGCTGCCCAAAGTCCAAACTAGATTTAGAAGCAATTGTGGCACCGGGGATATCATTGCTACTGTCAGATAAATCTACCAGAAGACAATCTATTTGTATTTTATAGACTATACAAAGGCATTTGACTGTGTGGATCATAACAAATTATGGCTAACATTGAGAAGATTGGGAATTCCAGAGTACTTAATTATGCTTACAGAGAAGCCATTGTCCAAAGAGAGGAAGGGAACACGACATTGTTTAAAATTTTAAAAGGTGTGTGTCAAGGCTGTATCCTTTCTCCATATTCATTCAATCTATATACTGAGCAAATAATTTGAGAAGCGGGGCTTTGCAAAGAAGAATATGACATCAAGATTGGAGGAAGAGTCACCAACCACTTGCATTATGCAGATGACACAACTTTACTTTTTGAGTATGCAGAGGACTTGAAGTGCTTGCTGCAAAATATCAGGGAATACAGTCTTCAATATGGATTACATCTCAACATCAAGGAAACAAAAATCCTCACCACTGGGCCAACAGGAAAAATTACGATATTGTTGCTGTTGTTAGGGGCCATTGACTTGAATACAATGCATAGCAACCCTATGAACAACAGACCTGAGCCTTATTCTATACTATGCCACCCTCACAATCTCTGACACACTTGAACCCATTGCTGCAGTCTCTGTGTCAATTCACCTGGTCGAGGCTCTTCCTCTCTTTTGCCATTCATCCACCTTTCCAAGTATGATGTCCCTCTCCAAGCAATAGACTCTTTCTAGAAATAGATCAAAAGTATGTGAGATTTAGCTTTATCATCTTTGCCTCTAAGAAGCACTCTAGCTGCACCTTCTCAAAGTCATGGCTGTTCTTTTGGCAGCTCATGGGATATTCGATACTCTTCTCCAGCATCACCGTTCAAAAGCATCCATTATTCTTCTGCAATTCTTATTCAATGTCCAGCTCTCAGCAGCACAGTAAATGATTGAAAAGACTATTGTCTGAATCAGGTACACCTTAGTCCTCAAACTAACATCATCGCACCTCATTAATTTGGAAAGGTCCCTGATAGGAGACCACCCCAGTGCAATATGTCACCTGTTCTCGTGACTGATGGTACCAATATATTGATTGTGGATTAAACTCAGACGAAGTCATTGACAGTTTCTATGTTTTCTCCATCAATCATGTTGTTACCTATTGGCCCAGTGGTGAGGATTTTGTTTTCTTTATGTTGAGATGCAATCCATATTGAAAACTGCAATATTATATCTTCTGTAGGAAATGCTTCAAGTCCTCATTTTCAACAAGCAAAGCTGTGTCATCTGCATAGCAGAGGCTATAACCTTATGATAGATGGAGAAAGATTGAAATTGCCAATTATTTCATCTTGTTTGGATCCACAGTCAATGCCTTTGGTACCAGCAGTCAGGAGATCAAGAGACGTATAGCACTGGGAAACTTTGCTGTCTGGGACCTCTCCAAATTCATGAAGAACATTGGTATCCGTTTCAAAACCAAGATGTGTCTGATTCAAGTCATAGTCTTTCCAATCACCTGCAACACACCAGAAAGCTGGACATTGAATAAAGATGACAGAAGAAGAAATAATGCCTTTGTGTTACAGTGTTGGAGACACTGTGTATCTCATGAATTGCTAAAAGATCAATCAGATATGTTTTGTAGAAAATGCAGTCAGAAGCCTCCTGACAGGCAAGAATGGTAAAGTTTCATCTTACATATTTCGGACATGTTGTTAGAGAAGCTATTTCTTGGAAATAGATATCATGTTTGGAAAGGTGGAGTTGTTGTTGTTATGTGCCGTCGAGTCGTTTGCGACTCATAGCGACCCTATGCACAACAGCCCTAAACCCTGCTCTATCCTGCACCAACCACACTGCCTCTGACACACCCATCCTGATTACCCAGTCACCGAATCAATCCATCTCATAGAGGGTCTTCCCCTCCTGCGCTGTCCCTCCACCCTCCCAAGCATGATGTCCCTCTCCAAGGACCGATCCCTCCTGGCAACATGTCCAAAGTATGTCAGACGAAGCCCCAGAATCCTTGCCTCCAAGGAGTATCTTGGTTTAATCCTCTCCAAGATGAATCTGTTTGTTTTCCTGGCAGTCCATGGTACATTCAGTACTCTTCTCCAGCACCACAGCTCAAAGGCATCAACTCTCCTTCTGTCCTCCCTAGTCATTGTCCAACTCTCTGATGCATAACCAGTGATTGCAAAGACCCTGGCCTGTATCAGGCGCACCTTAGTCTCCAGAGAGACACTGTTGCTCCTGAGTACTTTAGAGAGGCCCCTAAGAGCAGATTTTCCCATCGCGATACGCTTTTTTATTTCCTGACTGCTGGTGCCAAGAGTGTTGACTGTGGAGCCGAGCAAACTGAAGCTGCGAACAATCTCAATCTCTTCGCCATCCATCCTGACGCTGCCAATTGGTCCAGTGGTGAGAATCTTTGTCTTCTTGACATTGAGCCTCAGTCAGGCAGTCCTTGACCCTCCACAGCAAGTGCATGAGGTCCTCCTCAGTTTCAGCAAGCAGGGTTGTGTTATCCGCATAATGCAGATTATTAACAGATCTTCCACCAATCCTCACGCCAATTCTCCTCATAGAGCCCAGCCTCTCGGATAATCTGTTCTGCATACATGTTGAAAAGGTATGGAGACAGGATGCATCCCTGGAGTACACCCTTCCCAATTTTGAACCATGCAGTGTTACCCTGCTCTGTTCTGACTACTGCCTCTTGCTCCAAGTATAGGTTTCGCATTAGCACAATTAAATGTTCTGGGATTCCCATTCTTCTCAGAGTCAGCCACAGTTTGTTATGATCCACACAGTCAAATGCCTTTGCATAATCAATGAAACACAGATAGACATTCTTCTGGTATTCCTTGCTTTGAGCCAAGATCCATCTAACATCAGCTACAATATCCCTGGTACCATGACCCCTTCTAAATCCACCCTGGACTTCTGGCAATTCTCTGCTGATGTGCTGTTCTAATTGTTTTTGGATAATCTTCAGTAGAAACTTGCTTGCATGTGAAATCAATGACACTGTTCTGTAGTTTCCACACTCAGTTGGGTCACCCTTCTTTGGAATGGGAACAAATATAGATCTCTTCCATATTACAGGTACACAGGAAAAGCCGTCGGGAGGAGGGGCTGGGGGGACATGGAAAGCGTGCCCCTGGGCAGAGGGGAAGCCTGGAAGCTGCGCACTGGCAGAAGTCAGGAAAGGTGGAGAGTCACTGTAAAATAGGAAGACTCTCAATGATATGGAGTGATACAGTGACTGAGGCAATGGGCTCAAGTGTGTCAGAGACTATGAAAGTGGTACAAGATAGAAAAGGGTTCCGATCTGTTGTTCATTGGGTCACTATATATAATAGTATGTGACTCAACAGCATTAGATGTGTTTCCGTCCATTTCTGTTTAGTAACTTCATGTTCTTCTTGATCTCTTTGAAGACCTGGAACCTTATTTTAAAAATCACTTCATTTTTTTTATTGTTTTGAATTTTATTAGGAAAGAGTAAATCTATGTCCTAATAGATAATTTTGTTGGTTGCCTTTTTGAGTTGTAGCTTTCCTGATTGTAGTTTTATGTTTGGGTTGATAGGCTCACCATGGGTGGAGCTGTTTTATTTATTTGTTGTTTATTTATCTCTTACAATGTGTATTCTCTTCATTAGTTTTGTAGTAACTTCTATCCAGTTCCAGGGAGTAACCCCCATTGTTCTCTGGAAGTGGGTCTCACATTAGGTATACTTTACTCCCGAGTGATTTGAAGACTGAAATACATTTAAGCCAAATAGGTCCTGCTGCCTGGACCTGCAATTCTTGCTCTAATTCCTCCCGTCCCCCATAGGGATTCCGCTTTACAAAAGCATAGCTTCCTGCAGTGATCAGAACCGCATCATCCTCCTTTCATGGCCAAGGCAAGCTCCCCCACTCTCTGCCCCCTAGCCTTGGGTTTTACATGGTGCTTGCTCTGGTTCCCCCACCACATGAGCCAATTTGGTTTTTATTACCCAGTAGGAGTCAAACTCCTAACCCTGCCTACTTCTGGACCTGGGGCCCAGCAGGCCTCACTGCAGACCTGGCTTACTGCTGAGTGTTTCTATTTATGATCCACGAAAATATTTCGATGTTTTGGTTTGGTTTAGCTTGAATTTTCATAGCTATGTCTTTCAAGTTGAAAGCAGAGAAGGCAATTTTAGGGGTTGAATTCACATCACTTGATGAGGAAGCCTGAAAAGAAAAAAAAATGTGTGTCTCTAGATAAATCTCAGAAGGCAAAGAGCACGCCTTTATGGGCACAGGAAAACCAATGGCAGTGGATATGTAAACTAAAAAATGTACAGTACTCAAATACATATTAACTGTAAGATTCTAATACAGAGACCCTCCAAAGCAGAGGTAACAAGAGAAAACTGCCAATCAGTACCAGTACCAGTGGTTCCAGGTTCTTCTCAATCCCTATTACCTTAAATGCAATAGGAAGAAATTAAAGCAAGAGATAATGAGAGTAAATGTTAATTTTTGTTGAAAAATTCATTATCATGTAGATTGTCACCTCTTTTGAAAGGTTGAGAAATCTGCATTGAGTGTCCCACCAGTACCTGAGGAATGTTATGGTCATTTTCTCCTATCAGTGTTCATTCTGAATATTTAAAATGTCTTAATTGGATTTCATATTTATCCCAAATTCCTGGTGACCCAATACTGAACCCAATATAAGCCCCTTCTCAAAGTGCTGCTCTCTTCTGGCATTTGAAAGAGGTATGTTCAAGAATACAATGCTCCTTTCCTTTCCTATAGGCCTAATTTTCTCCCTTATTTCTTCAATTCCCACATGCTATTTTTTTTTTCCAAACGTTGTCATTTCATTTAATGGGAGAAAGATGGACAATCTCCTCCCTTGCAATTTGCTGCCTCTGAAAACCCACTGGAGGTTTAGCTATGAGTCGGTTTCAACTTGACAATACATAACAAGATCAACATTAAGATAATGTCATTTTTGCTGAAGGCAGTACTCATTTTACTGTCTAGAATGCTGTAGAGTTCATAATCATATCATACTGAAAGGCTCTGATGGTGCACGCTGTAGCTAGTTACACTGCTAACACAAAGACTGTATGTCTCCATAGGTTCAAATTTACTAGCAACTCTGAGGAATAACAGTTCACAGTGTCTACCCATTCTGATTTACAGTCTCAGAAGCTCAAGAGAAGGTTTCCATGAGTTGGAATCAACATCAATGAGTGAGAAAGTAAATAATCTTACATCTAGGTACAATTTCCTTTCTGATTCCACATTTGTACCAACTAGAGAATCTTTCTATCAACACATTTCTGAATTAGAATTACGGTTGGTGATGTTTCATAGCCTTCGTTGATGCCTGAAAAAGAATGACTCTCCTAAACAGTTTCCAGCTTTCTTTCAGAGCAACCTAAACCGCCTCTTCCCTACCTCCTTGGTTACAACAGCTCAGCCTTACTCCCTACCCTTGTATACAATGTTGATGCTCCCTCCCAAGTGATCGCTTTCACTTTCAGGAAGATTCGAAGTTGTATTCCAAACTTCCAGCCATTGTTAAGTTATACCCACCACACCTAAATTAGTGTCATCCCTCCACAACATACACACTTAACACTGTCTGCTAGGTGCCATGCTGCCTTTATTTTTTTTTTTTTTCTCTCTACTTGATCTCAAAACAAAAACTTATTGTTAAAGCTTGTCATGCTCCTCTCACACTCTAGTATGCTGTTTGCAAAATACAAACAAGAAGTTTCTAACCCCACATCATATTTTGAATTGTGCTTCCTTACTGTCTATAAGTGTCCTGAGCAAATGTAATACCTTGATGTCTAGAACCAGAAGTGATAATTATGTTTATATTTTCTAGAAAGATGACCTGTCCCAGCATACTAGTATAAAAAGAGTACTATTCAAGGAGGAGAATATATGTCTGTACACACACACACACATGAGAGAGAGAGAGAGAGAGAGAGCGCTCTGCAGACCAAGTGGTAAGAAGCTCTGCTATCATCTCAAAGGCATACCATTTCAATCCACCAACTGCTCCACCAGAGTAGATGGTCAATCTCCTGTCATGTGATTTAATGCTTTTGAAAGCTTGCTGAAAGTTCAGTTATATACGTGTGTGTGTGTGTGTGTGTGTGTGTGTGTTGCTGTTCCTGTATGGTGGTGATTAGGAACTGACCCATAGCTGACCTTTCAGAAGCAATAAATCGCACAGAAGGAGATTGCCTATTCTTCTCCTGTGGAGCAACTGGTGGATTTGAACCACAGTTCAAATCATTTGGGATTGCAGCGCAGTTTCTTACCACTAGGCCAAATGAGCTCCTTTTTGTATGTATGTATGTGTATATTTATAAATATGCACACATGCAAACGTATATATGCATTTATTAGACATATATAATATATATACACACACATAGATCAAGGGGTTTTAGCAGACTACAGGGTAAGGAAGTTCAGCGCCAACTCAGATACATGTGGTTCAAATTCAGCTACTCTGTGGTAGAAAAATAGGCAATCTGCTCCCCTGTGTTTTACTGTCTATGAAGACCCACTGGAGGGTCAGCTGTAGATTTGGTTCTGACCCAATGGTACACAGCGACAACACTATAGACACATAAGTACACACGTATTAGTATGTGTGTGTGCGTGCTTACTTAGCAGCTCTGATGGCACAGCCTCTATCATGTTACACTGCCAGTTAAAGCTGGTGGAAAGACCACCAGGAGCTCCAGAGGAGGAGGATGGGCAGTCTCCTCCCACTACGACTCTCATTCTAAGAACCTGATGGAGAATCCCTTCATATGAGCCAGAATGGCTGTGAGTGTGAGTTTGGCTTTTGTTGTGTATTGTTATTATCTATTTTACAATTTATGGTGCATTAACTTTAAAAAAAAATGAAACAAAAAGCATTAAAAAGATTCATCAACTTGGCCATATAAAAACTTAGGTTTGTATGGCCAAAGAGTCAATATCTAATCTAAAAACATAAGCATCTGGCTGGGGAAAACATTTGTAACATACTTAACAAAAGGTTAAGTCACCGATCAATAAGAAAAAGACAAACTACAAGAAAAATGTGGACAGAGGTTAGAAGCAGATAAGTCCCAGAAAATACAAATGGTCAGTGGCATAAAGAGATGTTCACTCTCACTAGAAACCAAGGAAACACCAATTAAAACATAATGACATACTGTTTCTCTCCACTAGACTAGCAAAAGTGTTTAATTTTATTAGTGAGTTTTCACACAGTTTTGAGGAATTAGGTACTTTCAGACACTGCTGGTGGGAATAGAAATTGGTTCAACTAATTTGCACATTTCCTTGCAACCCAGCAGTTCCATATATAGATATCACTGAGAAAACCCTAGCACATACACACAGGCCCACGTGTGAAAGGTTTCCTGCAGTACTGTTTACAATAGACAGAAGCCAGGGACACTATAACAGCCCATCGATACAGAAAGAGCTAAGGAAATCATAAATATACAATAGCCTATTTAGAAGCAGTTAAAAGGGATATACCAGATCCATATATGTCAACATGAATAAATCTCAAATATCATTACAAGCTGAAAAAAGCAAGCTGCAGTCTATGTATTGGATTATATGATTTACATTAAACAGAGGAAAAGTAATACAATATACTGAATACAAGCGGTGGCTTTGGGAATTGTATAGAAGAACGTGGTAACTGGGAACCAGCATAATAGTATCTGACATGTATGGTTTACTAAGTGCATGCGGTGTTTCAAGTGCTCTGCATATATTATCATACTTAATCTTTAAAAATTTCTTCTCAATTTTTCACAGAAGGAAACTTGACCACAGACAAGTTAAGGAACTTGCCAAAAGCCACAAACCACTAAGTGGTTGTTGTTGTTGTTAAGTGCCATTGAGTCGTAGGTGACTCATAGGGACCCTATGAAGGAAAGTCCTCAAGAGTGTGTGACTTTCATCTTCTATCCAGGTTCATAGGGTTTCTGGAGGCAAGCTGTTTATGGAAATGGATGCCACTCCTTTTTCCAAGCTTGTTATAACTGGGGAGCGCCACCCAACACTGTCCACCATGGGTAACCATTATCGTATTTGACACATCAGTGTCACAGTGTTCAGCTTCACAGCAACCACGAGTTACCTCTGTATAGCAAGTGGACAGACCACGGCTATATGACCTAGAAGAATGTTTGAACAAAATATCGGGCCACTAAGTGGTAGCGCTGAATATATTGTGTAGTTGTTAGGTGCCATCGAGTCAACCAGAACATCTACCATATAGCAACCCTATGAATAGCAGACCTAATCCTGGCCCTCCCCTGAAATATGCTTACCATCCCTGCTACGCTCGAGTCCATCGCTCCAGCCACTATGTTAATCCTTCTTGTTGAGGCTCTGCCTCTGGAAACCCTGTATATTTTCAAGCATGACGTCCTCTTTAATCACATTATCAAAGTTTGTTAACTACTCTGCTATAATGCTTTGTATGGAACACTGGGGTAATGGGATAGTGTTCCAAGGAAATTTACAACCTGTAATGCTGGAGGGAGCCCTGGAGACTCAACACGATATGTGTTGGGCTATTAAGTACAAGTGAGCTCTGGAGGCCTGTGGGTAAGGAATTTCTTTACCAACCCAAAGGCAAGCTGTTTGGATCCACCAGCTGCTCTGCAGGAGAAAGATGGGCAATCTCCTGCAGCTATGCCTCAATGGCAATGAGAATGAAATGCTAATAAAAGATGGTTGGCAGTTCAAATCCACCAACTGCTCTATGGGAGACTCCACTTGTGTCTTAGAAAGCCATTGGAAGTTTGTCATGAGTCATATTTTATTTAATAATGTGGGCTTTGGGATATAGTTATAGGTTTCTTAGGGTGGAGGACAGGAAGGACAATATATTCACAAATCACTTTATGTAATTAAAAGTCTACTTTTTTAAATTCATTCATTAGTGTATACTTTCCTCCCTCCACCTCCTTTCACCCTTACCTATGCCTCTTGTTCCAAATTATTGTCATGTATATAATACCTAATCATATATTCCTTTCTTACTGTTCCAATGCACAGTTTATCATCTATCCACTCTTTTCCTATTCTCGCCCAGTCCTCTATGTCAGTCCTATTTTTTAACCGCGGTGTTAATGTAATATTTGTCCTTTAGCAGCTGAGATATTTCACTCAGCATAATATCTATTTTTAAATAGAAAAAGTCACCATTGCTCTATCTCAGATGAAATCATGTTCCAAAGGAAAAGAACAAACAACAGAAATCAGACTACACTAAAGAAACCAGAACTGCCACCCAAGCAGATATATGCACACTCGTGTTTATTGCTGCATTGTTCACAATAGTAAAGAGATGGAAACAACCCATGTGCCCATCAACAAACAAATGGATAGAGAAGCTCTGGTATATTCACACAATGGAATATTATGCAGCACTGAAAAAGGAACTAATTAAATATTCTACAAAATGGGTGGCCCTGGAAGACATAATGCTGAATGAAATATCTCAGTCACAAAAAGGCAGGACTGACATTAAGGCTGGGGGAAACTAAGAAAAGAGGGGATAAATAATGTACACAGCATTGAAACAGGTAAGGAAAAGAACTGCTTAAAAAGGAATATATGATTCTATATTATTTGCATGACAATCATCTAGAATAAGAGCTGCATAGTAAAGTGGACTGGGGTGGGATTGAAGGATTGTACAAAGAAAGCATTTTTTTTTTCTTTCAAAGACAAAAGTGAACTAGGGTGGGATGGATGGGCAGGGAGGAAAATGTGCAACAAAGAATGAATGGAAATCCATGTTCTCTTTAAACTTTCATTAAAATCTCAATTTAAAAAAGAAATGAAACAAAAAGAAAACTTTCACTTTCCTTTATCTGTTTAGTGAAACTGCAAAATGCTGTGGCTTATTGAACACTTCCAGCGCTCCCAAGTCCATGGCTGTGTCAATATTTATCTCAGCTGAAGTTGAGAAACAGGAGAAAAAAGGAAAACACCATCCTGGAATTTTGTGTGCCATCGTGCTCTCCGTCGACGCCAGCAACATCATGCCACAGTTCTCTTCCAAGAAGCTCTATCTGCTTTGAGATTAGCCCTCTTTGTCCTTTGAATTAATTCCATTCTGCCACATTGCACAGAAGATTCAGCCTGCCCTGCAGTCATCCTCACTATGCTTGCCTCTGATAGGGGCGGAAGACAATTCAAATCAAGTTGTAACAAAAGCAACAAAAGAAAGAAAAAAAAATTTTTTTGCTATCTTTGGGTTTGGGGTTTTTTTTTTTAAATTTTATTTTATTTATGTTTGTGTGGGCGTGTGGGTGTGTGTGTACTGTCAAATCGCATCTGAAAGGTACAGGAGGAGAGTGTCCCTCCTCCATCAGAGCATCTGGTGGATTCAAACTGAGCATCTTTGGGATTGCAATGCAGCTTCTTGCCGCTAGACCACCAGAGCTCACGATTGTTGGGGGGGGAGGGGGGAATTACTAGAAACCATTCATTTCTCCCTAAGACTTTTCAGGTAAAATCATGCGCTTTTGCCTAAGCAGAGGCCTTTACTTTAGATCTTTCAATCATCCTAATTTGGGAAAAATCAATTTTCCTAAAAAGCCAAAGAAATAAAAACCTACAAAAGGAAGAGTCACGCAGAGGACATTTTCCACCAGTAGCCAGCACTTAACCTCAGCACAGAGAAAGTCCCAGGCCCTAGCACGGTGACAACTACATCCTTGGACTTGGACATCATGAGCGGCCACTTTCCCTGGGGTTGGAGGAGGAGGTGAGGGACGTGAGATTTGAGCTCCCCCAAGTGGCCAAAACATTCCATTAACCTACTGACCAGGTTATCCTAAAATTCTCAGGTTTCAGTACTGTCCAATTCTTTTCTTTTGATTATGTGTTCTGTAGCATTTTCTGAAATAGCTGTGAGAATTCTTGTTCAGCAACACTGACTACTACAGTGATTCTGACTGAGATTGGACTAGGAGATTTTTCTCACTAATAGACAGTAAGATCTGCTCGTTTCTGTTTTTGTCAACCCACACAACACTTTCTGTGTGAAATCATTTTATGAGCAAGTTTTTTTCCAGGGCTGGGTTGAAACTAATTTAGTAATCCATTTTGCAAAAATTCTATAGCCAAGGAGGAAAAAATAGCTCAAGTGTGTGCTATTTACTCTAATGTAGTCCTTCATCCAGTCCCATGAATAGGAACAAAATAAACCTATGGAGTTGGTGCCACTCCCTTGCCTTCAAAATATTTTAGAACCATAAAATATAGAAGCCCCTTAGTGCAGCTAGAACTATTTCTTACCCCCTCTGACTTAGGAACTCCTTCCAGACAAAGAACAACACTTGAGTTTGGCAATGTTTTTTGCTGCAGCAGCAGATTTTTCTCCTTTTCCAGAAAATGCTCTCTCTCTAAAAGTGTGAGACAACCAAATTAAAAAGGTAAACTACAGATTGACAAAACTGCAAGAACTATGATAAAGCACTTATCTAAAACTGTGGCAAGAGAAAGAATACCCTAATAGACAGCTCACACAAGGAAACACGAATGGCTCCCAACAATGGGAAAACATCAATCTCTTAAGAAATAACAATTAAAACAAAATAATATCTTTTGTCCTTCAGATGAACAAAAGCATCTATAAAATACTAACATATCCTGCAACTACAATCCCAGAGGCACACGGTTCGAATCCACCAGATGCTCTGCCGGGAAAAGGAGGGACAATCTCCTCCTGTACCAGTCAGATCTGATTTGACGGTACACTCACACAAAAATAAAAATAAAATGTTTAAAAAAAAATACTAACATGTCTCAGAAAGAGTGAAAATGGAGCTGGACAATTTGCTTTTGAAAAGTTAATAAAATATTTAAAAGTATTTATATCTTATTAATGGGGTTGATGCTAAGAGTAGAATACAAAATAGGGGGGAAAGTTTATGGACAAAGATGTCTATTGTAACAACGACAGACTTCAATAAGGGATTAATAATTACTATGATTTATTCTGGAAATATTTTTACCACTGTGATTACCTGTTCAACTATTAACTGAAAAAAATCAGTGGTTCTAGCCCACCAACTACTCTGAGGAAGAAAGATGTAGCCGTCTACTTCCATAAAAATTCACAGCCTCCGAAAACCCTTCGGGGAAATTCTGCTTTGTCATAAGCTTGCTGTGAGTTGGAATCAACTGGCATGTGCTGGCCAATGGGTTATAGTTTCCTTAGAGTGTGTGTGTGTGTGTGTGTGTGTGTGTGTGTGTGTGTGCGCGCGCGCGCATTCTCAGTGCTGTGATGTTGTCTCAACCTCATCATAATTCAAAGCTCATCTGTGGGAACTTGAAGTGGTCCTCATGTTTCACTTTTTCACTTTACCTTAGGATCACTTGAAGATCTTTCTTTATATAGTAATGATGAAATCAGAACAATGTTTAATCTCAGCCGAGTTTTATCCTACTCACTCACTCACTCACTGTTATGAAGTCGATTTCATCTCCGAATGGCCTTTGTTGGGTTTTTCAGGCTATAAATCTTAATGAAAGGAGGCTGCCCAACTTTCTTCTTTGGCTTCACTGGTGGTCTTGAACCGCCAGCCACACGAAGCCTTTTGGTTAGCAGTGCAATACCCTATGGGCCAACCATCAAATCTCATACCCCTCTGAATATGTTGTCTGACATCCATTAATTACAAGGTTTACCCACCCTGGCTCCTGAGAATACGTACTTGTGTATTATCCTTTTGTGCATACCAGTAATTCTTTTTCTAATCCTTGGGCAGTTATTTCCCCAGTTTTTAATACAATTTGGTTTCGTCACATGCAAATGTTATTCGATACTCAGATGAAAACTCAAAGAAAACCTTCTTCAGATGTCTAGCTCTTTCTCTCTGTGTGAGCCCTCCCTCGTATGCACTGTGCTCTGTGCATTTTAACAGCCTTGAATTCCTTGGGCTTACACTGCTAGCGCCTTATCTCAGGCAGACCAGTAGATTAGGCCTAGGTTTCCCCTCCACGTACTGTGATAAGCTGGATAGACTCAAAATAGTACCTTGGTTTCCCTGGATTTATTTTAATTTTCTTCAGCTTCACTTTCAACTTGCGCCTGGGTAATTGATGATCTGTCTGGCAGTCGGGCCCAAAGACCAGATGAGTATCAAGAACATCATCTACAAGAAAGCAAGCAACAAGAAAGTGCTTTTTTTTTATTACTATAAAAAAAATAGATTAAAAGGTTTGTCACAGAGATTCTGAAACTTGCAGTAGAATGTAAACAAGTCAACATAAAGGGAAGAAATGCTGAAGTTAAAGAGATAAACAGATTTCAAAGGGTAACGTGACCAGGCAAAGTAAAAGAGAGGGACACTATTCTTGAAGAAACCTCTTCTAAACATCATAAGAGCGCATCACTCCTAGATTACTCAGCTCAGTAATAAATATTATAACAAAATGTGCAGAGATCTGAAGTTAGAAAGCCTAAAGAGAAGAATGCACTTAGCATTTCTCAAACTGAAAGGACTGAAGAAAAAATTCAAGCCTCGCGTGAAGAATTGTATGAACAAAGTCTTGAAGAATTTAAGACACATCAAAAGAGCACTGGATGAATATACAGAGTCAGTACACCAAAACAGAACTGATAACACTGAATCATTTCAGGAACTAGTATATGACCTAAGATCTATATATAATAACTAAGGAAGAAGTTCCAAGAAATGCACTGAGAGCATTGGAAAAAAATAAGGACCCAAATCCATCCTAAAGCACAATAGTAGGAGTGATAAGATACTGTCACATGCATTCAAGGGAAGACTTGTTAATACAACCATTATACAAATATATGCACCAGCCCCAAAAGTAAAAAATCAAGAGTGAGGATTGCTACCAACTTCTCCAGTCTGAAATTGATCAAATATGCAACAAAGATGTATTAATAATAATTGATGACTGGAATGCAAAATTCGGGGGGAAAACAAACAAAAAGTTGGGGAGGTGGGGGAGAAAGCCTGACAATTCGAAAACATGGCCCTGAGACTGAAGATTGAATAATAATTTTTAAAGAAAATTATTTATTGCATATACTTAAAAAATAAACAGTGACTATGTCATGGACTTCATCTGGAAAATTATACAGAAATCGGATTAACTACATCTGTGGAAAGAAATGTTAGAGAAACTCATTACCAGCAGTCAAAACCAAGCCAGGGGCTGACTCTGAAACAGATCATCAAATATTCATATACAAAGTGAAGTTGAAGAAAATTAAAACGAGTCCATGAGAACCAATATATGACCTTGAGTGTATCCCAATAATTTTAAAACCATTTTAAGAATAGTTTTGACACATTCACCATTAATAATAGAAAACCAGATTAGTCGTGGACTGATAAAAAGAATATCCCATGAAGAAAGCACAAGGCCATTACAAAGATAGGGGGGAAAGAGAAAACCAAAATAGATGTCAGAAAAGACTCTGAAACATGGATTAGAATGAAAAGTAGCTAAAACAAGAACTGACAAGCATACTGAATGATTGTATGGGCAAAATCTTGAATGACCCAGGAAGTGTTAAAAGAATTAGCGATGGCCCACCTTCCACAATTCCTTTCAAGGAGAAAGCCCATCCCTTTGGGGATGTAACTTTTTAATAAATCTATCTCTACTGTTTAACCCTCATTTCTGCCTCCTCATCTTTTTATTCTCCCCCCTGAGCTCTTTTAAAAAAATTTGACCTATACTTTACTGGTCCATGCACTAAAACTGATCTCCCAAGGAACACTAAAATTGCTGTGCCCTGTATTACCTTGGCATGTGGACATCGTCTTCTTCTCTAGTTTCCTCTGCCTGGTATAATTCTTTTGCCTATATGAGAATGGCAAACGAGGGCCTTGATTGCATGTAACAAGCAGCATTTCATTCTGTTGTATATAAGGTCTCTGTGGGTCAGAGCCAACTCTACCACAGCTAACACCAACTATTACAACAATATCTCTGAATTTCAGGAGATTATTATCCCAGGGTCCATGTCTGGGAATTTTATTTGACCCCAGAAAATCAAATTTTTAATCTTTAATCTTAATATCTTTGATAAAGTTTAGGGCTTTATACTTGAAACTGAATATACTAAGTTAGAATTTCGAAAAGGCAATGTATTTGAGTCATGATGTTGGAGAAGAGTCATGACTAGCCCGTGGACGGCCAAAAGAACAAACATATGTGTTAGAGAAAGTGCAACCAGAGAGCTCATTGCAGACAGGAAGGGTAAAGTTTCATCTCACATACTTTGGGGATGTTGTTGTGGTAGAATCTGTCTCCTCTGAATTTAAAAATTATCTCAAAAACATTCTGAAGCATTAACACTAAGGATGGAAAACCAGATGAAATGTGGGATTGCATCAAAGATAATCTTTGATGAGGAGAGCAAAAGGCTATTACAAAGGCAGAGAAGAAAGAAAAGACAAGTACGGAGGAGAAAAGACTCTGAAAATCGCACTAGAGCATTGAAAAGTCAAAACAAAGGGAAGAGATGTCAAAGTAACAGAGGTGAACAAGAGATACAGAAATGTCCACCAACAGTGGATGAAGAATAATAAAAAAGGAAGAACTCACTGGGCGTTTCTTAAACTGGAAGAACTGGGCATTTTATTAGGAGTTTTTCCATGGAAAAAGACATCATGCTTGGGAAGAAAGAAAGAGAAAGAGAGGAAGATCCTCAATGTGATGGATTGACACGGTGACTGTAGCAATGGCCTCAAGTGTGTCCAAGAAGATAAGGATGGTGCAGGATAGGACAGACTTTAGATCTGTTGTTAATAGAGTTACTATGAGTCATACTTGACTCTGGGGCAGCTAACAATAACAGTTTAGAATTTCACTGCTTACTTTGAGAAAATGAGCTTCTATTTGTATCTTTTTTTGAAAATTAGTTTAGTATTTGTGTTGTATGGTATTGTGAACTTTTTAAACAGAATTTTGGTTCTATTTGCAAACATTTTTATTCCTAAATTGAATTGTTTCTTCCAAAAATGCATGCACGTAATGATTTATTGTGAAAACTATGTAATGGTGGCCCATGTTATTTTTTGGCAAGCCAAATTGTTGTAAAAGGATTGAATATAGTCTCCAATACACCTTAATCTCATCACAGGACTGACCTCAGAGAAAGGCTTTTCCTGAGGGTGGGGCCCACTTGGCTTAGGTAAAAGGGGAGGAAGCCTGCCCAGAGGAGGGACTGAAGCTCTATTGAGAAGGAATAGCCAGGAGTGTAGGTCTATGCACTAAGAAGTTCCTGGATACCAAGGGATTGTTTGTGATTTTATGGTCTACAGATAACTGAAGAAACCAAGATTTATCTCCAAAGAGATCTTTCCTAGACCTGGCAACCTAAATACAGACTTCTACCTTCCTAACCAGAAATTATTTGAAGTTGCCTCTGATAGAGGCCATGGTCTTTGCTATCACTTGTCATGCATCAGAGAGTTGGACAATGACTAAGGAGGATAGAAGGAGAATTGATGCCTTTGAGCTGTGGTGCTGGAGAAGAGTATTGAATGTACCATGGACTGCTAGGAAAACAAACAGATTCATCCTGGAAAGGGTCAAACCGGGCAGCTCTTTGGAGGCAAGGATTCGGAGGCTCTGTCTAACATACTTTGGACATGTTTCAAGGAGAGACAGGTCCTTGGAGAGGGACATCATGCTTGGTAGGGTGGAGGGACAGCACAGGAGGGGAAGACTCTCTATGAGGTGGATTGATTCAGTAGCTGTGGTAATCGGGATGGGTGTATCGGAGATTGTGCCATTGGCACAGGACAGAGCAGAGTTTAAGGCTGTTGTACATAGGGTCGCTATGTCACAAGCTACTCGACGGCACATAACAACAAAAATGAGGGAAAAAAACAAACATAAGATGTCCACTGGGGGGAAAAAAGTAAGACACAGAGTCACTGTAACAAAATCAATTGACAATCAAGAACCAATAGTACTAAATGAAGAAGTTTAAACTGCAATGAAAGCATTGGGGAAAAATAAGGTCCCAAGAATTGATGGAATATCAGCTGACATATTTCAGTAAACAGATGTTATCCTGGTTGTGCTCACCAATCTCTGCCAGTAAATATTGAAGACCTGGGCAACTGATTGGATTATATTCTAAATAACACTGAAGAAATCTTACGACAAAGTATTAGTTTTCTCAAGAATCCAGATTTGTGCATATAATATGGTCTCGATTACAGAAAAAGTCTTGCTTTCTTCAGGTCAAGCCTCAGGATATTATCATTTTACTTGGTTATAGGATTTTCTTTTCTTGGTTTTTATTTTTTATTTATAAAAAATTAATAATTATATTTTCATAATGAAGGAAAACAATATAACTTACATACACTAGATTCTCTCTAGGGGAAAAAAGATATAGAAATGCTGTCAGTTTTGTGATTGTGTTAAAATAAAAGGATTCAATGAATTTAAAATTAAGATTAGAAATTCTACTTATTCCCAAAACGTCACCACCCACCATCATCAAAATGGAGCTCTCAAATATACAGCAGACTGAAATTATTCTAAGATGCTACCCAATATTAAATAAGGTTGTCTTCTCATTTACTCTGAATTGAAGGCTCTCCAATGATAGGCAACAGCCAAAGTTCTTCTGGCATTTGAGATGGATATAGATATACATATACCAGCAATCTGGCTCCAGCTGTCAAGATTCTTAATGTTATCGTGCTGATAAATAAGCTTTCAGGGAGGATATTGAACTTTGTATTAACATTTAAACTACATAGAATTGAAAAGGGGAAAGGGGAAGTTATTTTAAACAGCTCAGAGAGGAAAGAAAAAAATTACATGGGTTGTAGCACATAAAAATCTATGATGCATTCACACAATGAGTACTATGCAGCACTAAACAATGACAAATAATTCTAAAATTATTGCAGAATATAAACGCATCTACCAGACATTATGCTAACCAAAGTCAGCCAGCCACAGAATGTCAGATATGTTTAAGATCACTATCATAAAAAGCCAAGGAAAGCTTTGCACACAGAAAAAAAAATCTTTGATGTTTACCAGGAAAGGGCAGACAGGGTATAAAAATTGGTAAACAGACAACAGGCACATATTAAGATATATGAAGGGAAGGAAATAAATAAACGAATATCTGCATAATATCACTAAAGAAAAAGACAGCACAGAGAAATATAGGAGAATTCATGGAAATCAGAATTTTTTTAAGTAAAAAAAATAAAAGGATAGCTGCTAGGCAACTTATGTCTCAGAACCTAATGTCTCTACAATAAAACTAAATGACAGAACTTTTTTAAAGAAATCATAATTATAGGGAGGGAGGAAGTGGGAAAGCACAATTATATTGTGGATGTTGAAATTAATGTTGTGGAACAGAATGTGTCTAAATGGTTGACTGAAAATTAAATTTACTTTGTAAACCTTCACCGAGACTTGCAAGTGACGTGTTCTCCACCATGCTTCTGCCCTCTTACATTCGTAAGACAGAAGAGTATAGGCATCTTCCGGGCTTAAGCAGTCTTTGTGAAAAGAGAGTTTATCTGCATGAATATAAACAAAATAGAGCCTTTCCCCCAAAATGCAAACATTTTGCCTCTTTGTGTCACTAATTCCTCAGCAAAATTCAGCATTTCTTCTTCTATGTAAACGGTGCATTTGCCACGGCTAACTCAGTTTTCTGCTTTCCTGTTCATACATATTAAAGAATTCAATGACATAATCGACTTTGCTTTTTACTCAATTGCTTGGGGCTTGTAAAAATAAAACACCAATACTCACAGCTGTTCTAGGCAATCACGCAGCTCTTTGGGAAGAACATACAAATATAGAGACAGGTGGCCCCACTCTCAGCACCACATTCAGAACAAGGGTGGAGGGGCCGCAGCTGTGTTGCCAGAAGAAAACTAGCAAATTCCTAGGCTTTCTATGCTAAACATTCTTGCATATGGACTCCCAGACTCAAGAAAAAGCTCTTTCTAGAGTCTGGTCTCTCTTAAAGGGTGGACAATTAATAGCCCTCTGGTTAATAGTCAAAGTGTCTGATAGGGAAATGTGCTGTCCAGAAATGAGGAATCCAGCAGTATACTGACTCTGAAGACAGAGATTATAAAGAGCACACACAAAGCCAGCTACCCTTCCTTTCTACTACGGTCAGATTGCAATGACTTGCGGCCCTCTGTGTGCAACCCCGCAAAGGCCTGGAGACAGAGAAAGGAGAGCTTAATACCCAGAAGATTTTGAAAGATAAGAACTTAAACGGGTGATATTTCTGACTGTATCTTAACATTGCAACCAGCCTAACCAGAACCTCTGACAGCTATGCAGAGGATGTGAGATCACAGAAATCATGAATCCTGTTTCAAAAGCTGGCTGCCACCAGCTGCCTCCTGCTCTCTTGCGCTGTAACTGCCTCCGAGTTTACCTTACTGCACCTAGAATCTCAACACTCCAACACAACACAGTTAACACTACCTGCGTTCATTTCTGCAGTTCCAGATTTAACCTAGCAGTGGAGCCAGCGTCCTTGCTCCGTTTCCCAGGCCCCCACGTGGTGAGACAACCAAATAGCACTTTAAATCTCTAGACATTTTTTTCTGATGACAGAGAGTTAAGCGCAGGGCTGCTTACCAAAAGATTGGCACTTAGAACCCACCAGTTTGTCTGAAGGAGAAGAATGAAGCAGTCTGCACCAGTTAAGATTTACAGCCTCAGAAGCCGCGGGGTCGGGGAGTGGGGGGTGGGGGCTGTTGTACTCTGTCATTTATGCCATTGAATCAAGTTGATGGCACTTTATTTTTCATTCCACCCTGAGAGAACACCAGAGGTGCCTGGCTGCTAGCTGATAGGTCAACAGTGCAAACACACTAGTTGTTCTGTGGGAAGAAGCAGTGGCTGTCTGCTTCCATAAATATTCACACTGTTGACAACAATAGGAGCAATTCTACTCTATCTAGAAGGGAGCTCTAGTGGCTTAAGAGTTAGGAGTTTCCTTGCTAAAACATAGGCACATGGTTCAAATCCACCAGCTGCTCCTAGGGAGAAAGATGAGCAATTTGCTGGGCAATTTACAGGCTCTGGAAACCCTCTGGAGGGTCAGCTACAAGTTGATTGCAACTCAACGGCACCCAAGAATAACAACAGCTCTATTTGGAACTGTGGTGAGGTATTATGTAGTTGGCCAGTGGCATGTGGACAAGTCTACTCTGTCTGAAGCTCTGGTAGTGTAGTCCATAGTCAGTGACACCTCTAACCAAAGGACCCCTGGCCTTTCCAATCCAAGATGATCAATCTCCTCTTGTTTTAATTTACAGCCTTCAAAACCCAGTGGGA
>NW_006399825.1:13298475-13317044 GCF_000299155.1 Elephantulus edwardii | reverse complement strand
ATTATTTTTATTTATACTGGTTTACTTACAAACTTTGTATACATTGTTTTTCACGTCAGATCTTTCCCCTTTTCTTTTAGAGTCAATATGATCAACCCAGTGACCGTGAGCTTGGCTTTTGAGTTAGATATAACCATCTACAGTGGTTAAAGTGCTTGACTGCTAACCAAAAGATAAGCAGTTGAACCTGCCAACCATTCTGTGTAGAAAGATACACGTGCATGCATGTGCATGCGCGCGCACACACACACACACACACACACACACACACACATTCACACATTTACTCAATGCCATCAGTTGACCCTCTAGCAGGATTTTCCATAGACTTTAAATCACATAGAAGAAGACTGCTCATCTTTCCCTCACAAAGTCACTGGTGGATTTGAACTGCAAGAGGGGTGCCAGCCTTGGGTTAGGAGCATGACTCCATGTATAAAGATCACAGCCTTGGAAAGCAGTTCTACCTTGTGCTATGAATTCATGGGATTGCTGTGAATCAGAATAGGCTTGCTGCTGAAGCATTTACTTACTAAGATCCCCAGACTACATTAATATGTCTAAACATTTTTATGGTATTGCTTAATTGTCAGTGGAAAAAATTACTTGAGCATAATAAGTAAGATCATAATGATACAAAAATATGGGTAAAAGCTGTGATTGTTCAAATGTACTAATAAATATTGAATGAATGATTATTAAGTATGACACTAGAAAGTCATTGTCACTTAAATCAACACTGGTGATGAATTCATTAAGATCAGTCCTTGTAAAATTATGAGAAATCTAATCTGCTTTTATTAGTTCCATCCCTTAGTAATTCTGGAAACCAGAGCTCAGCTGCACCATGTTTGAACCTCTGGCAAAAGAGAAGGTAAGGTGGCATTGATATTGTCGTATTTGAAATTTTTCTATTCAATTTTTTAAAACTTTGGGCAATAGTTTGTTGGGTGTTTTTTTCAAACTTGTTTTGTTAGGTTCTGTCAAATTGACATAGTGACCCTGTGAACAAAAGATCTGAACCCTGTTCTGTCCTCTGCCATTCTCACACTTCCTGATACACAAGAGCCCATTGCAGCAGTCACCGTGTTAATCCATGTGGTTTGCCAACCCTTCCCAGCATCATGTCCTTCTTCAAGGAATAGCCTCTCCTAGCAACATGCCCACAGTATGGGAGGCGAAGCTTCCTTCTTGACTCCAAAGAGCGCTCCAGCTGTACCCCCTCCAAGACATATCTGTTTGTTCTCCTAGCCATCTGTGGGATGTTCAGTGCTCTGCTCTAAAATCACAGCTCAAAGGCATCAATTCTTCTGTCATCCTTATTTATTTTCCAGCTCTCAGATGTGCAGAAACTAATCAGAAAAACTATGCCCTGAATCAGACACACTTTAGTCCTCAAACTGACATCATCACTCCTCAATAATTTGGGGAAGTCCCTAACTGCAGATTTTTCTCAGTGCAGTATGACTCCTTATTTTCTATCTGCTGGTACCAAGGGTATCAAAGTAGTGTATTATAATTTGCCTTGATTACTAAAATTATTTAAAGGTCATCTCAAATTTTGCAAATAAATTTAGAGCTTTATTTACCTCGTAGTTTCAGCATCTCCTCAGTTTTAGACATAATTTATTATGACCCATATTTGAATGCCTTTCCATTGCCCATAAAACATAGGTAAACATCTTTGGGGTTTTTTCTGATTTCAACCAAGGTCCACCTAACATCAGCAATGATATTCTTTATTCCATGCCTCTTCTAAATCCAGGCCGCATTTCTGACAGTTTTCTGTCTGTGTCCTGCTCCAAGATTTTTCTTGCATGTAATATTAGATAGTTTGCTTATTTCCACACTTCGTTCAATCACATTTTTTAATAGACACAATTACAGATCTCTTTCAGTTGTTTGGCCAGGTAGCTTTCTTGTAAATTTCTTAGCATGAACATGTGAGCATGTCCAGTCATGTGTCTATTTAATGAAATCTCTCGATTGATATTTCATCAATTTTTAAAATCTTATCTTTTTTTCCTAACACCTTCAGTGCAGCTTCCTTTAGTATAACCAACAGTTGATTATATACTCTTCTCATAGTGGTTCAATATAAACCAGTTCTTTTTGAGATGTTATTGTTGTTGTTAGGTGCCATCAAGTTGAATACCACTCATAGTGATTCTATGAACAATGGATCTGAACCCTGTCCTATCCTGTGCCATCCTCATTATCTCTGATACACTTGGGCTCATTACTGCAGTCACCTTGTCAACCCCTCTTATTAAGGGTCTTCCTCTCTTTCACTGACTCTGCATCTATTCAAGCATGATATCTCTTTCCAAGGAATAGCCTCTCCTAGGAACATGCCCAAAGTACATAAGATGAAGTTTTGTAATCCTTGTCTTAAGGAGCACTCTGATTATACTTTCCCAAGACATACCTGTTTGTTCTTTTGGCAATGCATGAAATATTCACTACTCTTCTCCAACACCACAACTCAAGGGCATCTATTCTCTTTCTGGTATTTTCATTCATTGCCCAGCTCTCAGATGCATAGCAAGTTAATGAAAGGATCATGGCCTAAATCAGGCACATCTTACTCTTCAAATTGACATTATTGCTTCTCAGTAATTTGAAGAGGTCCCTGACAGTGAACTTGCCCAATGCAATACATCTCCTGATCTTCTGACTGCTGGTACTAATGATGCTGATTGTGGATCTGAATAAGATTAAATCATTAACAATTTTAATCATTTCTCCATTCATCATAATATTGTTTATCAGCCCAGTGGTGAGGGTTTTTTTCTTCTTGATTTTGAGATGCAATCTATATTGAAGGCTATCGTTCTTGACCTTTAGCAGCAAGTGTTTCAAGTCCTCACTTTCAGCAAGCAAGATTATGCCATCTGCATAATGCAGCTTATTGATGATTCTCCCTCTAATCCTGATGCCACATTCTTTTTCAGAGTTCATCTTCTCGAATAATTTGCTCTGCATACAGATTGAATAGATGTGAAGAAAGGATAGTTACTATTCCTTCATGTTCTACAATATTCAGTATTTTGTCCATTGAATCTTTCAATATTAAAACTCAAAGATTGAAATTGTTCTTCAGTTTCTTCAGCTTGAGAAATACGGAGTGTGTTTTTTTTCCCTCTGATTTTCTAACTCTAGATATTTGTGCATTTTGTTACATTTCTCTTTCTTCTCAGTTGCCCTTTGAAATGTTCTGTTCAGCAATCTTCTTTTTGCTTTCATTTTTCTCCATTCAAGAGCATGTTCCAAAGTCTTTCCTGAAATAGATTTTAGCCTTGTTTTTAATTTCATGTATTTTTAAGGATCTTATGCTTTCTTCTTGGATAATGTACTTGATATCATCCTACAACTAGTCTGGAGTGCAGTCATGAGTGTTGAAAGCCGCAAACCTATTCTTGCTTGAGCTGGCTTTTAAACAAATGAGGTAAATTCAAAGTCACATTTAGATTTTTACAGACTTGTTTGCATTTTCTTCAGCTTAAGTTTGAACTTGCTTATGAGCAATTGCTGGTCTGTTCTACAGTCAGCCTTGTTCTGGCTGATGACCTTGAGCTTTCCCGTAGTTTCTTTGCACAGATACAATCAATTTGGAGAAGTCCCTGAGTATAGTTACCTCTTACACATTTTATGAAAGATATTTGCGATTAATTGATTATTGTACAAAATTCTGCCCGGCAATCTCTGGCTTTTGTCATCAAGGCCTTATTTTCCAACTGTAAATCTTTTGTTCCCAAGTTTTACATTCCAGTCATCAATATTATCAAAGGTATCTTGATTGCATGTTTGATCAATTTCATGCTGCAATACCTAAAGAAATTCCCAATGAAAATAAATCATATGCAACATACAGAAGGATGGGCAATCCAGGATACCTAATTGCACCAAACCTGTACCTGAACCATGAAATAATTGTTCAAATAGAACAAAGAGATACATTATGGTTTAAAATCCAGAAAAGTGTGCATCAATACAAAGTCACTCTGTGACCTGAGCAACTAATCCAAAAACCTGGACTATGTGAGGAATAACATAGCATCTAGATTGAAAAATTCATCAGTAATCTGTATTATGCAGATAACACAATCTTGCTTGCTGAAAGTGAAAAGAATTTGAAGCACTTACTGAAGATCATACATACAGTTTTCAGTATAGATTACACTTATTGTTGTTGTTATGTGTCGTCGAGTTGCTTGCAACTCAGAGTGACCCTATGTACAATAGTTCTGAACTCTGCTCTATCCTGAGCCAATTTCACTGTCTCTAACACACCTACTCCCATTACCCTAGTTACCGTGTTAATCCATCTCATTTGAGGTCTTCCTCTCCTGTGCTGTCCCTTCACCTTTCCAAGTATGATGGCTCAATCCAAGGACTGGTCCCTCCCAGCCATATGCCCAAAGTATGTGAGATGAAGCTTCAAAATCCGTGCCTCCAAAGAGCAGCCTGGTTTCATTCTCTCCAGGACAGAACTGTTTGTTCTCTTGGCAGTCCATTGTATATTCAACACTCTTTTTTTTTAAATTTTTTAAAATTTTTATTTTATTATTTTTGTGTGAGTGTACCGTCAAATTAGATCTGACTGATACAGGAGGAGATTGTCCCTCCTTCCCCGGCAGAGCATCTGGTGGATTCGAACCATGAGCCTCTGGGATTGTAGTTGCAGCTCCTTACCACTAGGCCACCAGAGCTCCCCTCAACACTCTTTTCTTGAAGCACACCTCAAAGATATTGATTCTTCTTCTATCAGCTTCTTCGTTGTTAAGCTTACTGATGCACAGCAAGTAATTGTGAAGACTATTGGCTTGGACCACGTGGATCTTAGTCTCTAGACTCACATCGTTGCTCCTCAGTACTCTGGAGAACATTTTGCATCAACAAAATTAAAATCCTTATAATTGGGCCAATCAGAAACATCATTAAAGATAGAGAAAAGATGGAATCATCCATTATCTATTTTACTTTGATATACAATCAACACCCATGGTGATCAAAAAGATGTGTTACAATGGGAAATTTGCTGTCAAGGACCTCTTTAAATTATTAAAGAGCAAGGATATCAATTTAAAGACTAAAGTGTGATCTTTTTAGTAATTTAGTAATTTTTTGTGCATATAAAAGTTTGACGAAGAATAAAGACCAGCAGAGAAGAATCAAGGCCTTTGAACTAGGGTATTAAAAAAGAGTATTGAATATCCTGTGGTCTGCCAAAAGAACAAATAAATCTGTCTTAGAGGAAGAGGAAACACAAATTGATTGCCCCTTAGAGGCTTTGATGGTGAAAGTTATCGTACATATTTTGGTCACATTGCCAAGAAGGACCAATCCTTGGAAAAAGACATAATGCTGTGAAAGGTAGAGGGTCAGCAGAAGAAAGGAAGACTATCAATGAGATGAGCTGACACAGTAATTGCTAGGTCTTCTCGCTGGACATATGGCCAAGGACTCAAGGAAGGGACGAGAGCAAGAGAGAAAGCTTACAGCAGCTTTATTAAGGGAATTCCCAGGCAAGGTTCCTTGGTCTCAAAATTAAGAACAAGGAAGTCGCCCTTAGGAAGTTTTTGGGAGGTGTTTTATAGTAGGGTCTTTAGGGAAGATAGGCAGGGACATTCCATTGTGGGTTAGCCAGTTGTGTAAGGCAGTTCACTCCTTTTGTTGATATGTCATATTCTTTGAATCCTTCATTCTCCCCCTTGACCTTGGTCTGGGCCTGACATCCAGTCTCTTTAGTGAGAAAAAGGGTGACATATCTTTATTCTAGCTACTTCCTGCTGTGGTTGTTTGTTGTTGTTGTTGTTATGTGCCGTCGAGTCGTCTGCGACTCATAGCGACCCTATGTACAACAGCCCTAAACCCTGCTCTATCCTGTGCCAATCGCACTGCCTCTGACATACCCATCCCGATTACCCCAGTCACTGAATCAATCCATCTCATAGAGGGTCTTCCCTTCTTGCACTGTCCCTCCACCCTCGCAAGCATGATGTCCCTCTCCAAAGACCTGTCCCTCCTTGCAACATGCCCAAAGTATGTCAGATGAAGCCCCAGAATCCTTGCCTCCAAGGAGTTGCTTGGTTTAATCCTCTCAAGGATGAATCTGTTTTCTTGGCAGTCCATGGTGCATTCAATACTCTTCTCCAGCACCACAGCTCAAAGGCATCAATTCTCCTTCTGTCCCCCCTAGTCATTGTCCAACTCTCTGATGCATAACAAGTGATTGCAAAGACCGTGACCTGTATCCGGCGCACCTTAGTCTCCAGAGAGACACCGTTGCTCTTGAGTACTTTAGAAAGGTCCCTAACAGCAGACTTTCCCATTGCAATACGTTTTTTGATTTCCTGAATGCTGGTGCCAAGAGTGTTGACCATGGAGCCGAGCAAACTGAAGCTGTGAACAATCTCAATCTCTTTGCCATCCATCCTGATGCTACCAATTGGTCCAGTGGTGAGAATTTTTGTTTTCTTGACATTGAGCCTCAGTCCATACTGAAGGCTGCAGTCCTTGACCCTCTGCAGCAAGTGCATCAGGTCCTCCTCAGTTTCAGCAAGCAGGGTTGTGTCATCTGCATAACACAGATTGTTAACAGATCTTCCACCAATCCTGATGCCACAATTCTCCTCATAGAGCCCTGCCTCTCGGATAATCTGCTCTGCATACAGGTTGAAAAGGTATGGAGACAGGATACATCCCTGGCGTACACCCTTCTCAATTTTGAACCATGCAGTGTTACCCTGCTCTGTTCTAACTACTGCCTCTTGGTCCAAGTATAGGTTTCGCATTAGCACGATTAAATGTTCTGGGATTCCCATTCTTCTCAGTCATCCACAGTTTGTTATGATTCACACAGTCAAACGCCTTTCCATATCAATGAAACACAGACATTCTTCTGGTATTCCCTGCTTTCAACAAAGATCCATCTAACATCAGCTACAATATCCCTAGTACCACGACCCCTTCTAAACCCAGCCTGGACTTCTGGCAATTCTCTGCTGATGTGCTGTTCCAGTCGTTTTTGGATAATCTTCAGTAGAATCTTGCTTGCATGTGAAATCAATGATATTGTTCTGTAGTTTCCACACTCTGTTGGGTCACCCTTCTTTGGAATGGGAACAAATATAGATCTCTTCCAGCCAGTTGGCCAAGTGGTTGTTCTCCAGATTTCTTGGCAGAACTTCGTGAGCACATCCAGGGCAGCATCTGTTAGCTGAAATACTTCAGTTGGTATACCATCTATTCCTGGGGCCTTATTTTTTGCTATTTCCTTCAAAGCAGCTTGAACTTTTTCCTTCATCACCATAGGCTCTTGTTCATATTTTATTTCATTAAATCCTTCTGTATCTGCCAATTCCTTTTGATACAATGACTCAGTATATTCCTTCCATCTTCTTTAAACACTTACTGGATCATTTAATATTCTGCCTAAAGCATCCTTGATTATAGTAACTCTAGGTTTGAATTTGTTCTTCAGTTCCTTGAGCTTAAGATGTGCTGAGCGAGTTCGGCCCTTTTGATTTTCTGACTCTAGCTCCTCACACATTTCATTATAATATTTTGCTTTGTCATTCCGAGCTGCCTTTGGGGCTCAGAGGCTGGATTGGGTTGGCCCAGGATCAGTAGCCAGGGCAGCTGCTTCAGGGTTAAGTTGGCCATTTCTTTTATACTGTGAAGAATTTTAAAAGACAGGGAATAATTGTAACAATATGACATGCTACTCAGGGCTTGGGATCTGAGTGAGGTGAAGAGTAGTGCGGCCCACCATTTGAGAGGTGAAGGAGGTCTGCTCAGTGAGAGGAGAATGTTTGACCTGAGAAAGGTGGTGTTAATGAGGATTACCTATGATTTAACCACTGTGGGGGTAGTTAGGATGACTGTGTAAGGTCTGTCTAGCATGGTTGAAGAGATATGGATGCATGCCGTTTAATGAGGATGGTGTCTGCTGGGGCGACTCCAGCTGTCTGGTCTAGACTTTCAGGCGAGAGTTTGGGTATGCAGTGGTCTGTCTGTTCCCAGAGTCTAAGGAGGGAGAGATAAGGAAGGTATGATGCTAAAAGGGCGGGTTCAGTGGTTAGGTTATGGTTGAGCAGGAACCTTCAGCCAGACATCAACTCGAAGGGGTTTAGAAAGGATGATGAACGAGATCCCAAGCCCTAAGTAGAACTTCAAGACACCCATCTTCTCCCCGGGCTACTGACCCCTTGGCCTTATGTTCAGTGTGAAGACCTAACAGCAACTACAGCAATGACCTTGAGTATGCTAGAGATCATGACAATGGTGCTGAATAGGACAAGGTTCAGACCCAGCATTCATAGCTGTAAGTTGGAGTTCACTCGTGGCCCCTAAGAACAATAGGCACCCACTTTGTTGGATACTCAGCAAGTTTCTAGTAAATAGAATCCCTCAGTGACTCTAGCCAAGCCCCAAAATTGCCAGTGAAAGAAATAGACTTCAGACTGATCTGTTTTCTGAGTAGGGAGAAAAGCTAAGGTAATGAGTCACAAGCTGACCCAAAAGAAACATAAATTGTTAACTGGCATGATACACCACAGAGCCTCTGGAATGTGTACTCAAACAAGATAAGAAAGAAAGGGAGAGACAGGACTGTAAAAAAAAAACAAGATAACTAGGATTATACTTGCTTCACAGAGTGACTCTAGAAGTGTTACTTCTTTTTTTTTTACTTTCTTTTTTTTTTTTAATTTAGGTTGTTTATTTTTCATTTCAATAAACATCTACAGAGATTTTGGGATTCCATTCATTCTTTGTTGCACCCTTCTCCCCGCACAAACCCCTCCCCCTCCCCCCCATTTGCTAAAGCAAAACTCCCTCATTGGTACACCCCCCCCCCCCCGCACCTCCCCAAACCCCACCCCCTAGCCCCAAATATAATCCACTCTACAACCCTCATTGCATACTCCTACGGTAAAAATAATGCCCTAAAATATAATACTTTTAGACTATTCTCTCTCCCATAGATTTCAATGCCGTAAACATATGGAGAGTGTTACTTCTTAATACAATTTTTTTAAACATTTAAGTAGAACTGGTGATAGACATTCTCTGAATATTTGGTAGAATTCTGCCATGAAGCCACCTGGTCTAGGACTTTTTTTGTGGGGAAGTCTTTTTATGATCTGGTCAATTTCTTCTTTTCTGATTGATCTGTTCAAGTGTTCTACATCTGTCACTGTCAATCTGGGTAGGGCATGAGTTTCAAGGAATTTGTCCATTTTCTCGAAGTTTTCAAATTTTTCAGAGTATGTTGTTGTTGTTATGTGCCATCAAGTTGCTTGCGACTCATAGCATCCCTATGTACAACAGCCCTAAACCCTGCTCTGTCTTGTGCCAATCTCACAGTCTCCAACAAATCCCAATTACTTCAGTCACTGAATCAATCCACCTCATAAAGGGTCTTTCCCTCCTGCACTGTCCCTCCACCCTCCCAAGCATGATGTCCCTCTCCAAAGGCCAGTGTCTCCTTGCAACATGTCCAAAGTATGTCAGATGAAGCTTCAGAATCCTTGCCTCCAAGGGGCAGCCTCTCCAGGATGAACCTGTTCATTTTCTTAGTAGTCCATGGTACATTCAATACTATTCTCCAGCACCACAGCTCAAAGGCATCAATTCTCCCTCTGTCCTCCCTTGTCATTGTCCAGCTCTCTGATGCACAGCAAGTGATTGCAAAGACCATGGCCTGTATCAAGCATACCTTAGTCTCCAGAGTTATACCATTGCTCTTCAGTACTTTGGAGAGGTCCCTAACAGCAGACTTTCCCATTGCAATATGTCTTTTAATTTCCTGGCTACTAGTGCCAAGAATGTTGACTGTGGAGCCAAGCAAACTAAAGCTGTGAACAATCTCAATCTTTCCATAATCTATTCTGATACTGCCAATTGGACCAGTGGTGAAAATCTTTGTCTTCTTGATATTGAGCTTTAATCCATATTGAAGGCTGCAGTCCTTGACCCTCTGCAGCAAGTGCTTCAGGTTCTCCTCAGTTTCAGCAAGCAGGGTTGTGTCATCTACATAACTCAGATTGGTGATGAATCTTCCACTAGTCCTGATGCCACACTTCTCCTCATACAGCCCAGCCTCCCAGATAATCTGCATATAGGTTGAAAAGATATGGAGATAGGACGCATCCCTGACACACGCCCTTCCCAATTTTGAACCATGCAGTGTTTCCTTGCTCTGTTCTGACGACTGGCTCCTGGCCCAAGTACAAGTTTCACATTAGCACTATCAAGTGTTCTGCGATTCCCATTCTTCTCAGAGTCAGCCACAGTTTGTTATGATCCACACAGTCAAATGCCTTTGCATAGTCAATGAAACACAGATATACATTACTCTGGTATTCTCTGTTTTCAGCTAAGATCCGTCTAACATTAGCTACAATACCCCTAGTAACACTACCCTGGACTTCTGACAGTTCTCTGCCGATGTGCTGTTCCAATAGTTTTTGTATAACCTTCAGCAGAATCTTGTTTGCATGTGAAATCAATGATATTGTTCTATAGCTTTTCATAATATTCCAATATTATGGATTTCATTTCATCTGGTTCTGTTGTGATGTCACCTCTACCATTTCATTCATATTCTCTGCTCCCTGCAGAAACATTTAGCTCCCTGCATGTTTAATTACAATACTTTGCTTTCTCTTCTCAAGTATCCCTTTAAAAGCTTGTTCAACTCCCTCACTTAATCTTGTCTTCCTTTTCTTTTGGCTTTTGATTTTCTAATTCAGTTTTCACAGTCTCTTCTGACATCAATCTTGGGTCGGTTTTTTTTTTCTTCCTCCTCTTTCTTTGTAATGACCTTTGCTCTCTTTGTGAGCATCTTTGATGTCCCGACATAATTTCTCTGCTGTTTGATCTTCAATGTCTCAAACCTGTACTGACAAGGTTTTTTACACCAACTACCTAAAAGGAGGATTATCTTACATTTACTGTTGTTGTTGTTGTTGTTGTTAGGTGCCGTTGAGTCACCTGAAACTCATAAGGACTCTGTACAACAGCTCTGAACCCTCCCTGTCCTGAGCCAATCTCATCATCTCCGACAGACTCACTTCCACTTCTCCAGTCACTGAGTCAATCCAGCTTATTTTGGGTGTTCCTGTCCTGTGCTGTGCCTCCACTTTCCCAAGAATGTTCTATTCCAAGGACTGGTCCCTCATGGCCACATGCCAAAGTATATGAGATGGAGTTTCAAAATCCTTGCATCCAGGATGCAGCTTGATTTCATCTTCTCCAGGACAGATTTATTTGTTCTCCTGGCAGCCCACAGTATGTTCAACACTCTTATCCAGAACCACAACTCAAAGGCATCAATAATTCTTCTTTCATCCTTAGTCATTGTCCAGCTCTCTGATGGATAGCAGGTAGTTGCAATTACCATGGCCTGTATCAGGCACACTTTAGTCTCTAGACTGGCATCATTGCTCTTCAGTACTCTAGAGAGGTCCCTGACAGCAGACTTTCCCAATGCAACTCATCTTTTGATTTCCTGACTGATGGTGCCAAGAGTGTTGATTGTGGGACCAAGCACACTGATTTATTAATCATTTTTAATAGAGGCTCTCTCTACTTTGGCCTTTGTATTGGCTGTTCCCAAATTTTGGATTATATGAAAGTATGCCATGTTCTTCATTACTCTGTAAGATCCATGAGGCCATAGACTGTATTTTTCTTGTTCATCATTGTGTAATCATTATCTGGTTAATCGGATTAGCACATAGGTATTGTGGTTTTTAGGTAGTGTCAAGTTTTTTTTCAACTTAAAGTGACCTCATTTGACACAGCAAAACTGCATAATTAGTTTTCTTACATCATAATCTTTATGGAAATAGATCACCAGTTGTTTTCCGGAAGAGTCACTGAGAATTCAAACCACCAAACTTAAGTTAGCAATTGAATGTCTGACTGGTCTCTTAAAACATAGTAGATGGGTAAATCTGATACAAAAGACCTCTTTAAAGTGTTAGAAAGTATTAATCACTTTAAAGACTAAGATGTAACTGGCCCAAGATATGACAATAGCACTCATCTCATAAACATGTGAAAGGGGATCTGGTGGCCTACTGGTAAGGAGTTTGGCTGCCAGCTCAAAGTTACTTGGTTCAAATCCACCAACACCTCAACTGCGGAAATATGGGTAATCTCCTCCATGTGATTACCAGTCTCTGAAAACCTGCAAGAAGGCCAGGTAAGAGTCAGTTCTGACTCAAAAGCACATAAGAACTTAAGCATGTGGAAGTTTGGCAATTAATAATGGAGACCAGAGAAGACTTGATGCTTTCGAATCACCCTATTGGCAAAGATTGTTGAATACATGTCTGTTTGCAGAAGAATAAACTAATCTATAATGGAATATAGCCAAAAGATTCTTCAAAAGCATATGGTGTGTTGTGTACCAACAAATCAGAACCAACCCACAGCTAACCCTCCAGTGGGTTTTCAAAGGCAGTAATGGCACAAGAGGAGATTGCCCATCCTTCTCCTGTGAAGCAGGTGGGAGAATTGAACTGTGTGCCTTCAGGATTGCAGCACAGATTTTTAATGCTAGGCCACCAGAGCCCCCGTCCTAAAAACATTGCTGGTAGGTAACTCCCAGATCTGTTCTGATCTTAACAAGGGGACTAGTTACCTTGGTCTCCTCAAGTACATTACAAATTCCTTGACATGAGAATTATTAATCTTCATATTCTTCCCTGCATTACCTATTACAATTCCTGGCATACATCAAGTGACAAAAACATTGGTTAATTGATTTCAATGACTCCCCCATAACCAAGACAACCTCCACACCACATTCTGAGTGAGAAGGGCAGGCATCTGCTGCCTAATACAAATTTAGAGTTTAGGAAAACTGTCTTAGCCCAAAGACTATTTCCCTCTGCCAAGCTTCCTAAAATAACTACATTACTCACTCCTTTGAGTCAAGGCCTTGAAAACGCTTGTTAAAATGCAAATGTCATCTGGGGAGTATAACATGAAACTATCAATGCCTATTAATAACTTAGAATACTATTAACTTAGCAAGGAATAAGAAAGATACAGAAAATGAGAGGACACATTCAATTCAATGCAAAATGTGGAGCTTGTGAAATCAGGAGAAGTACCTTGTCATTCAATATATAGATTATATAAAGAAAAACAACACATCATCCTATGCAAAAAGAATCCTACTAAATGACAGCAGTTAATGATTCTAAGTACTCCTGTGTCTGCTTTTTCAGAAGTGGATGGATATGGCAAGATTCAGATCTGTTGTTCACAGGGACACACTGAGTCATAGCTGACTCAACACCACCTAATAATAACAACATCATGCATGTGTCAGATGGTTTACATGGACTAGTTCATTTTCTCTTAATTTCCTCATCTATTAATTAAATATCATTATTTTACCATTTTCAGTTGACAAAAATCAAAGCAGAGAGAAATATTTCTAAACGTTAGAAAGCTATTAAGGGCTTGCATTGGAATTTGGACCAAGCCATCTGGTTCTGGGGCTCTTTGTTAAAACTCTACCCTACAGGTTGACTGCACTGACCGTTGTTTTCCATTCTCTGCTCTCCTAGAATGAGGGGGAAAGACCATCACTCCTTCTTCCCTTAATCTGACTCCTCTTCATTCCCCTACATTCTGTATGGCCCCCAGGCCTGTGAAGTATCTCAATGTGTGTATGTGCAATTGTGTGTCTGCTTTCCTCATATTGCTTTAGGTTTAAGTATGCACAGGAAAGCCACTGATACATTTGAGTATTTTTTCTTAAGTTAAGCATTTCTCCAAATGAATAAAAAATGATAAGCAGTTCAAGAAATGGTCATCTGCGAAAGATATTCCTAGCATTTATGACAAAGCTACAATTACTCTTAAGAAATACATCTAAAACAATTGGAAAACTGTTATGAGATATAAACAGGTAGACTTGAACTCAATTCCAAATATATCAATTTCCTGTAATTAAATAAATAAATTTAAAAATCATCATATTTTTTTTCTCACCTATTACATGTACTTTTAAAGATCCCTATCTAGTGCTAGTCAGGGTATGGGAGAAAGGCTTACTGTTTAAAACAAGAACTGGTGTCGCCTTTATAGAAGGCAATTTGATAATATTTTCCAAATGATAGATCCCTCTCCTTACAAACCTTTTTTACTCTCAAGACCAATTACACAAGAATTTCAGTCCAAGGATAGCCATTGCTGCATTCCACCCCCCCTTTTTTTAAATGAAACCCAATTAATTATTAACAGATCATAGATAGTAAATGATGGTGTCGATAATACTTCAAACATTATAATAAACTCCAGTGGTCATCAAATATGCCAGGAGTCTGTAAAGCAATCCACTGCCAATACTGGTGTTTACTTTTTGCCTCGCAGAAATCGCTGCCCAGGTAGCCGAGGCTGGTTCCTTTGCCTGTCCACATTTTCAAGGAACTTTATCACTTTAATCACTTTCCTGTCTTGAGAAAAAGGTTTCATGATTTGAAACAAAGATAAGGTGTCAGCCCTTTGGGAAACCGTTAACCCAAACCCACCGCCTGGTGGATGGAGAGCATGCAGTGCTGAGGCTGTAGACCCTCTCAGGGCATCTGCCCTTTTTCTCGCGCGGAGCAGCTTGACGCACTAGGAGCAACGCCTTACGCACTAGGAGAAGCGCATAACGCACTCCGCCAGCAGAGCTCCACGCAGGAAGATACAGCGAAAATGGACAAACACAAGTATTTGAGAGTGAACGTCGCTTTTCTTCCTCCGAAGCCTGGCACCCGCTCTAGGCACACTGGACCAGAGACAGGTCAGAGAAGGTAAGTCAAATACCACCAGGTTCTGTCCGGTTATCTAAGGTTAAGTCATCTTTTCCTGGGTGCGCCATGCGTTTGGCTGCTTGGAGCTGTGGTGGGTGGGCCTTAGGGAGTTGATTGCTAACCCTGTGGTTCTGGAAGTTCGAATCCGCCTGAGGATCCTTTTTCAGCAAGTCAAAACCAACTCTACTAATTTTTTTCTAAGTTTTTTATTATTTTCTAAATGTTCACCAAAACCTCCTTCTGGCAGCTTTTGCCCATTTTTTTCTGTGTTTCTGTGGAGGGAAAGGCCTTTAGTACTCCCTTTCTATTGCCTAATTTCTGCTGATGCCAGTTCTGCGTATGACTATTAGAGTGGCAAGAAAAACCATGAAAATATTCAGATAATTTTAAATTCAAGATTTCCTTTTCTCTTAAATATGATATCTTAAACATGTAAAACCATTTCCTTACTTTACGCGTTTTGCAAAAATGAGTCATAATCAAATTCCTTCTAATTGCCATGCTGGTCTTTAAACAGTCAAGAGAACTTGAAAGTCCTTTTGAGAAAAAATCTCAGAAAACATTTCCCTCAAGACCATTTTAGAAACTAAAAATAATCATTCCAGCACTGGAGCTTCCCTCACTTGAGTAACAAAGATAATTTTTGATGAATCACTTCAAATCGTCCACTTAAAACTAACTAGAATTTAAATCTCTTATTTCAGATTCATTAAAACATACCTTTAAATTCAAATTCACACCACATATTGATCTAAAGCCTGCCTCATGGCTGTATTAGCTCTAATTAACATCATGTAGCAGCAATTTACTTCTACCAGAGATGATAATAAACAGAAGAAGAAGAATATCCATTTTAAGTAGCTTGAACTAATTTTGTTCACTCTATGGGAACTTGTCCAGAAATTTAAAAACCAGACTGGCTGTAGGAAAAAGATCCAACCTTATTTCTTCAAGAGAAATATTATAATTACTCTTTTCTCCCTCTCTGATTCATCTATCCATGTTGATTCTTTTCTGTGGGATGCATTTGATACAAATTGGAAATTACTGTTTGGATAAATAGATACATCTTTCTTTCCTTGTTCCCACTACTACAAAGGGTTCTCCACATACATAAGTCTCATTTCAGAACTGGCAGATAAAGCACCTTCAAGAACAAAATCAGCTCAGCCACATCATTTCCCATTAGTTATGAATGGCTTTCTTCTGATATAAAGCTCTGATTTTAAAACTCTGTAGATATTAAAACTCTTTTTATTACTGAAATGCCAGGATTTGAGATTTTGTTTTGGTTGAGTTTGGGGTTTTTTAATTTCTTTTTTCTTTTGCATGTCTGATACTAAGAAAGCAATGGTTGATTTGTGTCAAAACTGTAAAGTAGACAGATTGCTTTATCAGCTAGCAATTGGATAATTGCCCACTAGTCTATGGGGAAAGTATTTTATAAGACAGGTGTAGAAGCAGAAATGGTCAGTCACTCACGACTAAAAATTCTGTCAGTAATCCTAGAAGCATGATTTGCCTATCTATATCCAAAGATAGAGTCTAACCTTCCTGGTCAGCTAACCATAGAACGTGCGTGAGTCTTACTAACTACCTGCCCTACGTGATCCACACTCTCTGCTGTCAAGTTGGAACTGACTCCTAACTAACCTCCAGTGGGTGTTCAGAGGCTGTAACTCACATGGTGTTGCCCCCTTTTCTCCTGAGGATTGGACTCGAACTGCCGGAGAGAGGCCATCTTTGAGTTAGCAGTGCAGTTCTGGACGAGGTCATCAGAGTTTAGCAGTTCTCCAAATAAGAGCAAAAAGTAGGTTCAAAGGAGGACAAAGACCTAACCCTCTGGCTCAGTCTCTGTGACTGATAGGGCTTGGCTTCCTGCGCAAACCTCAGTGCCTCCTCTGTCTTGGGAAGTTGCTGTGACTAATAGATTTGTTTAGGGGATTCAGGAGAAAAGAGACCAGCAATAATAATAAATAAACTTACATGAGGCCTTTAAAGCTCCCGGAAAGAACATAAACACAATGAGTTAACCACTGTCACCAGCAGGGAGCTCTGGTGGCCTAGTCTATAGGGAGTCATGGTTCAGACCCACCAGCAACTCCACAGGATCAAAGATGGGCTGTCTCCTTCCACGTGATTAACAGCCTCCAAAATCACATAGAAGATTGCCTATGCCTATATTCTGACTCGAGAGAAATGAGTACTCTCATCGGGGTGGGTGTTAGGAAATGGGTAATTTTCAGTACTTCGAATTTTCTAGAATACTCTGGAAGTGCTAGGTCAATACAGAACACCCATATTGTCTCACTGCAAGTGTGGTCATGAGATTCTCAAGACTCCATAATCTTCTCTGTTGGCAGGAGTCTCCAATGGTCCGGGTTTCATCAGAGGCCATTACAGTTCTCTTGTGTCCCGAGCACCTGTATTAACTGCTGTCTGATCTGTCACAGTATAGTCAGAACCAGCAGGTGTAACTTCCATCCCACCTGATAATACTTTTTTTTTCAATCTTTTTTTTAATTATTATTTTGTGTGCGTGTACCGTCAAATCAGATCTGACTGGTACAGGAGGAGATTGTCACTCCTTTCCCGGCAGAGCATCTGGTGGATTTGAACCGTGTACCTCTGGGATTGCAGTGCAGATTCTTGCCACTAGGCCACCCGAGCTCCCCGATAATAATACTTTTTGACACTTAAGTCTAAATAGCAAATAAGGGACCTTGGTGATGTAGTGGGTGAAATGCTCAGTGGCTGACTGAAAGGTCAGTGATTCAGTTCTGCTCTGTCCTTCAGGGCTACTGTGAGTTGGAATGAACTTGATAGCAGTGAGTTCTGGGTTTTTATCAAGATGACAAAGGGTGATAGCACCAAGATGATGAGTCCTTTATATAGTTGACTGGAGAGAGACCAGTTGGCCTAGTGGACCAAAAGCAATGCTACCAAGCCAAAGGTGGGTGACTTTTAATCTGTGGCCCTAAGACCTGTTTTTCATTGCTTTTGTTCAAACAGTCTTCTAACTCATATAGTCCTGATGTGTCCACTTGCGGTACAGAGGTAACTTGTGGTCGCTGTGAAACTAACACTGCAACACTGATGTGTCAAATGCGATAATGATTACCCATGGTGGACAGTGTTTGGTGGTGCTCCCCAGTTGAAACAAGCTTGGAAGCAGGAGTGGCATCCACTTCCATAAACAGCTTGACTCCGGAAACCCTATGAACCTGGAGAAAGGATGAAAGTCACGTACACCAGTGTCTAAGACTTTCGTTCATAGGGTCGCTGTGAGTTGCCTATGACTCCAAAGCACTTAACAACTAACAACAGGGAGCTCTGGTGGCTTAGTGGTAAGGAATTGCATTGCCAATGCAAAGTATGCCATTTGAATCCACCAGCTGTTCTGTAGAAGAAAAGGGGGAAATCTCCTATGTGACTCAGTGCCTCTGAAAACCTTCTGGAGGGTCAGCTATAAATGAGTTCCAACTTGATGGTGCTTAACAATATTGTGTGCTTGGGCAGGGAGCTCTGAGGGCGTCGTCTGTAGGAATTCACACTGCTAAATCAAAAGACTGCTCTTCTCTGGCTGTTTGAGCCCCCTAGAGGGTCCTTGGAGAAAGATGTGCAGTCTTTCTGAAGATGTGATTTTGTTGTTGTTATGTGCCATCGAGTCGTTTCCGACTCATAGCGACCCTATGTACAACAGCTCTAAACCCTGCTCTATCCTGCGCCAACCGCACCGCC
>NW_006399825.1:13273599-13295333 GCF_000299155.1 Elephantulus edwardii | reverse complement strand
CCTTCAGAAAATATCTTCCATTGTCCAACCTATGATCTGACAGTTTGTATCTTAAGCTTTCTTGGCTTCTGTGATTCCAAAAACGTTGACTGCTGACATTTTTCTTTTGACCAGTGTCTCTTAAGTTTAGTTGTGCTGTCTCCAAGGGAAGGTGACGTGTCCTGTAGAACTTCTGTGTAGATTATGTTTCCCCTTCTGTGGTGGCTGCGGCCCTCAAGCCTCACTTCCGCCCAAGACCACGCTTGTCAGAGCTTCCAAGGGCTTGCTCCCACCGGAAATCTTTATAGCCTTGAAATCCCAAATAGGGGTTAATTAGGAGCCCTGGTGATTCTCCTAAATGGTTAGATGTTCCATTATAAGCCCCAAATTCAATGGTTTGAACCCACCAGCCATTCCCCAGAAGGAAGATGAAGTGTTCTGATTCTGTAAAGTTTTCTAACGTTAAAGAACCTATGGGGTATCAGTTTTGTTGATGTCAGAGGAATCCTGGCTGAAAGCAGAGAATACCAGAAGAACGTCTAATTATGTTTCATTGACTCTGCAAAACATTTTTCTGTGTGATTCATAACAAACTATAGCTAACATTGAGAAGATTAGGAATCCTAGAACACCTAATTATGCTCATACGAAACCTATACCTAGACCGCGAAGCTATTGTCTAGACAAATCCAGGAAACATGGCATGATTTAAAATCAGAAAAGGTGTGCATTGCAATGTTACATCTTTTCTCAATACCTACTCAATCTGTACGCTGAGCAAATCATTTGAGAAGCTGGACTCTATGAAGAAGAATGTGGCATCGTATTGGAGGAAGACTCATCAACAACCTACATTATGTAGATGGCATAACCTTGCCTGTTGAAAGTGAGAAGGACTTACAATGCTTGCTGCAAAAGATCAAAATATAGATGGCATTTCAACATCAAGAAGGCAAAACTCCTCACCTATGGACCAAGCAAGCACTGTAGTGATAGAGACGATTTAAATTGTCAGTGATTTCATCTTCATTGGATCCACAATCAACACCCGTGGTACCGACAGTCAGGAAATGTATTGCATTGGGCAAGTCTGCTGTCAGAACCTTTCCAAATTACTGAGAAGCAACGATACCAGTTTATAAAGACTGATGTACACCTGATTCAGGCCATGGTCTTTTCAGTCACTTGCTGTGCATCTGAGAGCTAGACAGTAGATAAGAATGACAGAAGAATTGATGCCTTTGAGTTGCAATGTTGGAGAAAAGTACTGATTATCCTATGAACTGCAAACACGCACACAGAGAGAGAGATGTCTTAGAAAGGATGCAGCCAGAATGGTCCTTAGAGGCATTGATGGTGATACTTCTCACTCACTGTGGGTGCGCTGCAAAGGGTTGCTATTCCTTGGAAGGGGCATCATGCTTGGGATGGTGAGGGTCAGTGAAAAAGGAAGAGCCTTGGTTCAAGAAAAAGGAAGACAGTGGGTTCAAGTGCATCTGAGATGATGAGGATGCCACAGGATAGGGCAGGGTTCAGATCTGTGATTCACAGGGCCAATGTGAGTCATACTCAACACAACAGCACCTAAAAACAACAGCAAATAGGGATGTTGTGAGTCAGAATCTATTTTATATGACTCATTATAATATAACGCTTTTCTAAGGAGTTTTCTCAAAGAAGCAGAGACATTATTAAAATTGAGTGAAAAGACTTTTCTGTGACATCCTGTGGTTTCTTCCCCATAGCTTAATAATTTGTCCCTTAATTACTACTGTGTCCTTATGAAAATGGAACTGCTGGTGATTTTTTTATTTTTTTGTGGGCGGATACCTTTCTTCACTGGGTACACAGATTAGATCCCCCCTCGTCCCTCAGATGCACAACCTCTTTATAATCAAGGTGCCAATGATAGCTGAGAATGAAATCCAAAGTCTGAAATAGTGAGCAGGAACAAAGTGACACAGCATACAAATGAAAGCTTAATTTTGAGCTAAAGTCCAGGTTGACATTTCTAAGAACCACAGGTTTTTGGAGATAAATGTGAAAGAATTGAACAAAGAGAGATGACTCAGAGAGATAATTTCTAAAAATCAAAGAACATTTTGAGAAGTGCATTGTAAATATAAATCGGGATAGAACTGTATTCAGTATGTCTTCTAAATGTCACGCAACTTCTTTGATTGTTATTATCTACAAGCAATTCTCATTCTCCTCCCCATTTAAGACATTTTGAATCTCTGTGAGCATTTTTTTTCTGTGAGCATTTTAAGGCACTCTGGAGGCATAGTGCGTTATATGTTGAGCTTCTAACTGAAAAATCAGTAGTTGAAATCCACCAACTGTCCCATAGGAGGAAGTTGTGGCGGCACCCTTCCTAAATATTTACTTAGAAACCCACTGGGGCGGGAGGGTCACCATGAGTTGAGAATCAACTTTACAGCAGTAGGTTTGGTTTTGGAGTTTTATAAGCACTGTAGGAATCATGTTAGTATGTCAGTTAAGCAATAGGCTGCCAGCCAAAAGGCTGAGAGTTCGAATCCCTCCTGCAACTCTCTAGGAGAAAAATCTGATAGGTGCTTCTCAAGGTGGAAAGATACCCGACACAGCAGTTCCATTCTGTCGCATGGGGCCATAGGAATTGACATCAGTCAGAACAAAATACAGAGAGTCCATTTTTACCCCAAATAATATTTCTAGAACATTAAGAAACAGGATAGAGACAACCTTAATATAGTTGTAAGGAGGGAATATAACCCTATTTTTATTTAAGACTTGATAGTTTTATAATATCAGTACCTATTCAAACTATCTTTTTAAAAATCATTGTCTGGCAGCATTTGATGTTTTATGAGAAAGTATCCCAACTTTCATCTCTGATGAGACAACAGAAGGCAACATTTTTCTCCTCAAAGCCTGTGGGTTTCCCCTGTTTTCGTTCTTTGCTTATACTTGTGAAAAATGTGCTCTGACCATTGAAAATACAGCAGTGATGCAAATAAAGTGATACTCTCCAGCTCTTGCAATCCAGAATAAAATTCATCTCTGCCCCCAGAATTCTACTATGGACGGGGAAGCTCCCATAGGAATGGTTTGTTTTGTTTTGTTTTTTTAACTATTTGTGAGTGCCAGCACAATAAGCAGCAGCAACAAATGTTTCCTTGCTTTTTGTGTTGTGTGTTGCTTTTGTTGTTGTTGTTGTATACCATCAAGTCAGACCCAACTCATAGCTGACCCTCTAGCTAGTTTTCAGAGGCAGTAAATTGTCCAGGAAGAGAGACTTCCCTTATTGTGTGTGCTTTTCAGTTATGTGTGTTGTGCTCACTTGCCAAGTTTACAATATTTATAGAATGTCATCTTTCCCACCACTACGCTAAATATTGAGTAGAATTTAAAATAACTATATAAAGAAATGTTATGTAGTCTCTAATCTCTAAAGGGAGCTCGGATGTCTTAGTGGTAAGCAGTTGTACTGCCAGCCCAAAGGTATGTGGTTCAAATCCACCATTTGCTCCGTGGGTTTTACTGCCTCTGAAAACCTGCTAGAGGGTCAGCTGTGGGCTGGTTCTGACTCAGTAGCACACAAAACCAAGAACTCACTGAAGAGAGCTCTGATGCCTTAGTGGTTAAGGAATCGTGCTGCCAATGCCAAGGTATGCGGTTCAGATCCACCAGGTGCTCAGTCTCCTCCCGTGTGATTTACTGCCTCTGAAAACCTGATGGAGGGCTGGTTCTAACTCGACCTGCTCAGCAACTCTCTGAAACATACAGGGTAGTTGAGGAGATAGCTTACCAGAAATTGAGTCAGGTAACCAGAAAATGAGACAAGCTATTATACAGTTCAGTGCCCAAGTGTGTGAAACAGAGTATTCATGCTAAAATTATTCAAGCACGGAAAGATAAAAATGAGTACACAGTATCAGAGAAGACATCATACCACCCCACTGTTGACTAGTCGCTTGTGACTCACAAAGAGCCAATAGAAGGGAAAGCGGTGATGCTACAGGACTGGTGAAGGCTCTACGTCTTCAGGAGCAGACTGCCTTGTTCCCCCACGGAGGCTCATCTTAGGGTAGTAACAGGGCTCTGACTCATGGACTGAGTGGGGACATGATTAGGAGAATGAGTAGATGTGACCTTGCCTCAGTGAGAGGAAGTTGTGAAAATCTAAAAGTGAAAAATAATCCACAGATTATCTTGAATAAACATTGATTTTTAGAGATGGGGATTATTTCAGAGGAATGTAAAACAGAGAATTAAGCAACAAGCTAATAGTGGAAGAACGAGTTAGCTCTGGAAAGCTATGAGTATAAACATGGAAAATGGGGTCAAACTGCAGATCAAGGGCATATAAGATAATGAGAGACCCTAATATCCAGGCCAGGAAATCACCAGACAAATTGCATTGGGAAAGTCAGCTATGAGGGACCTCTCAAGAGTACTGAAGAGCAATGAGTCAGGCGGGAGACTAAGGTGTGCCTCATCCAGGATATAGTCTTTGCAATTACGTCCTATGCATTGGAGAGTTGAACAGTGAGTAGGGAAGATAGAAAGAGAATTGATGCCTTTGAGCTGTGGTGCTGGAGAATAGTATTGAATATACCATAGACTGCTAGGAGAACAAACAGGTTTGTTCCTGCAGAGGGTGAAGCCAGAATGTTCCCTGGAGTCAAGAATTCTGAAGTTTTGTCTGACATACTTTGGGCATGTTGCAAGGAGGGACTGATCCTTGGAGAGGGACATCATGTTTGGGAGAGTGGAGAGGTGGCACAGGAGAGGAAGACCCTCAATGAGATGGATCGATTCTGTGAGTGGAGTGGTGGGAATGAATGTGTTTGAGATGGCAAGGTTGGCACAGAATAGAATGGCGTTTAGGACTCTTGAGTCTCAAGCAACTTGATGACACATAATAATAACAACAACAATATCCAGGCAGAGAGGAATGGGACAGGGTCCATGAAGGAGGCAAAATGTAATTCAGAGATTGATTTTTAGGTTTCCATCTGCAGATTTATATGTATTGATCTGTTTGAGCAACTGTTCCATCGTCTATATGTAGCTCTTAAAGATCAGAATTAAGTGTTTTGGAATTCTCATTTTTTCTGTGTAATCTGTAATTTATTATAATACATGCAGTTGAATGTCTTTGCATAGACAATAAAACACAAGTAAACATCTTTCTGGTATTCTCTGCTTTCAGCCAAAATCCGTCTGACGGCAGCAGGGATAACCCTTTTTCCACAGCCTTTGCTGAATCTGGCTTGGAATTTTGACAATTCCCGTTAGTTCTAGCTGTTTAGGATAATCAAGCAAGATTTTACTTGAGTGTAATATTATTGATTATTGTTGTATGCCATTGAACCAGACCCAACCCATAGCTGAGATTCCAGTGGGTTTTCAGAAGCAGTAAATTGAATGGGAGGGGATTGCCCATCCTTCTCCCTGGAAGTAGATGGTAGATTTGAACTGTATGCCTTTGGAATTGCAACACAGCTTCTTACTTTCTTAGTCTGTGGGATCACCTTTTTTAAAATGGGGGTGGGGGTGAATGTGTATCTCTTCCAGCCACTTGGGCAGGTTGCCGACTTCTGAATTTCTTGGCTTAGACTAGTGAACACTTCCAGGGCTGCATCTGTTTGATAAAACACCTCACTTGGTATTATTACATCTATGCCTTCAGTGCAGATTAGACTTTTTCCATGGTACCACTGATTCTTAATCATGTGCTACTTCCTGAAATGATTCAATGTACCAATTCCTTTTGGTATACTGACTCTGTTTATTTCTTCCATCTTCTTTGGATGCTTCTGGAATCATTCAATATTTTGCTAGTAGAATCCTTTAATATTTCAACTTGAGGTTTGACATTTTCCTCAATTTCTTTAGGGGCCAGCTGTGAAATAGACCATCAGTTACCCGTACCCAAGTTCAGATTGAAACTAAAGAAAAGGAAAGCAAGTATGCTAATACCAAAAACACAACCTTAAGTTTATCCCACCTCAATTTAAAACCATCTCAACAGTATATTTGATGCATTGAGCATTAATGTCTGAAGGCCATACAAGGTATGGAACAAAATATCTGTATGAAAATAGTGAATGATATAAGAAGTATCAAAAGAAGATGGAAGGAATACACAGAGTCACTGTTGCAAAAAGAATTGTCTGCCACTGATCTATTTCAGAAGATAACAGATGATCAAGAACCAGTGATACTGAAGGTAAGCTCTGCTGAAGACCCAAAGAAGATAAGGTCAAGGACATCATAAATGAAGAATGCTAACAATAATGAAAGAGACGGGGGAAAAGAAAATACCAAAACAAATTTCAAAAGAGACCTGAAACTTGAATGGAGAGAAAGTGTCTAAAACTCTGAACAACGAGAAGGAGAAGTGAAGATGGGGGAAGCAAGAAAGCTGAACAGAAGATTTCCGAGGGCTGCTCAAGAAGACACAGCAAAGTGTTGTAACAAAACGTACAGAGACTGGAGTTAAAAACTTAATGGGGAAAAAATACTAGCTCTAGAATGCTTAAAAGAAAGACCTCTCTTTTTAAAATTTTTACTTTATATTGGTTTGAGTACAAAAATTATATACATTGTATTTCACACTTGCCTTCATTCACATTGTGTTTTTCATACAGTCAATCTCATACATTGTGTTTTGTAAACTTAATCCCCATTGAATTATGCCCTTCACTACCCCATCTTTCCCATTCTCCCCTAGATCTTTCCCATTTCCTTTAACTTTAACCCCCACCCACCCATTAAATTGTGTGTCCCTATCATTTCCCCCCTGCCCACTCTCACCCCTCTACTCCTACCCCAGCCCCTCCTGGATCCCAGTACACATTTTACTAGCTATCCTTCTATTTTTACATTAATGGTCTTAGCAGTATTTGTCCTTATGAGACTTAGTTCACTCAGCATAATGCTCTCCAGTATCTCCCAAGTTATGTAGTAATTTTTAAAATCATTGCTCCTGAGTGCTACGTCGTATCCCAATGTGTGAATATAGTAGTGTCTCAATCCATTTGATTGTGGTTGGACATTTGGGTTTTAGGGTTTGTTTGTTTTTAACTTTATTATTTTGTGTATGTGCACCATCAAATCGGATCTGAGTGGTACAGGAGGAGATTGCCCCCACCCCCTTCTCCAGCAGAGCATCTGGTGGATTCAAACTATGGTTGGACTTTTGGGTGGTTTCCATGTTCTTGTGATTGTGAATAATGCTGCTGTGAACATTGGTGTACAAATGTCCATTTGTGTCTCTGTTCTGATTTAAAAGAAAGACTCCTGTTAAACCAAGCAGGCTGACACGTAATGCACTGCACTACCAGGGCTCCCACATTAGAGAAGAATGCATGAGTGTATCATTGAAGTAACTATAGTTGTCTCCTTTTTCCCCCCTACAATGTAGTTGGGGAGTCAGGGACACACAACTAACAATAATAAATTATAGTAGACTCTTACATATCACCAATATGATGGGCAAAGAAAACTTACATCATGCTCTGACTTCAAAGGAGTGCACAGTTGGATAACAGAGGAATCTTTTGCTGGCCACTTGGAGTGATGAGTGTGAAAATAGTTCTGAAAGCTTTGAAACTGCTGAAATAATCTTACTTGCTTTGAATTCCTGGAGGAAATGAAGCCCTTGAGAATAAGGAGGAGATTCAGAGGGGACACAAACTGAACAAAAAGGTTCCATGGAACATGGGGAAAAAAGAGGGCAAGGAGGATGAGAGAAAATAAAAGATCAAGATAAGAATCAGAAACACTGGTGGAGCTTTGTAACACAGCAGCTAATGGACAATTAAGTGTAAATTGTTATGCATTGTGTGATGCAAACTTCTTCTTCAGACTATTCTACAAAACTCCTAAAAACAGTTTCTGTCTAGAGTAAATGTTCTTTGGGTAAATGCAAAGAATCACTAGTCTGTGTTAAGATAGGTCAAGAGTAGTTGTGGCACAAGGGGCAGAGACAATCGTCACTGGACAATGTGTGTAACATACTGTGGATGTTCTAAGAAGGTGATGAGGGAAAGTGTGAATGGGTCCTTTAGAGCATGGTGTCAAGGAGAGTGTGGATAGTAGGTTGGGTGAAGGGAGGCTATACATCTCTCATTTTAGTTAAGAAGCAACTTGGTATTTGATTGCTATGTATGATAAATGAAGGAAAAGTCCTCTTGGATTAGTCCTATCAGCCATAGATCTAGTGAATTAAAATTACATACAGTACTAAGGGTTCAAATATGAATAAACATGGATGGTAGACTCAAAGGGAGCCCTGGTGGCTTAGTTGTAAAGACTTGTGCTGCCAATTCAAAGGCACGTGGTTCACATTCACCAGCTTCTCTGCAGGAAAGATGGGCACTCTCCTCCTGTGGGATTTACAGTCTCTGAAAACCTGTTGGAGGGTTTTTTGCTGTGAATCAGATCTCATTCCTTTATACATAGCAACAACCTAGGCTCAAGAATCTCATCTATCCATCACATTCACATTTTCATACCTTTTCAGAAATGACCAAATTACTATGCTCTAACACACATTGATCCCTTAGATAAATTATACTTAATCTCCTTTGAAAACTAAAGATCTGCACCCAAACATGAGCTGAACAGTTATGTTCAGAAGATGATTAGAGTAATTGTGCTGTGCTTGCTATAAAGCAGGGATGCCCCATAGAAGCTATTTTACCTCATTCTGAATCCTATTCCAGCCATTTTCTATCCCATCCAAATAGAGGAAATAGCATGCCAACTTCAATTAGCCCAGCAGTGAAGACATTGAATTAAACCAGAATAGTGGACAAGACAGAAACGATATTTTACAAGGAGCTCTCCGCATTTAAAATGGAAATGAGAAGTTAAACTAAGGACAAGGGGAGGAAAATTTGTTCCAAAGACAACATTTGAGTTATGATAGCTCCAATGTGGTACCATAATGACAAACTTCTAACCCATGATTAATTTAACCAGTCACGAGTCAACGTGCCAGTTATGTCAAGATGAGTGGGCCTGAACAATGAATTCTAAAAATAGTTCCAGCAGATGGAGAGAGCACGTGAGGAAAGAGTGAAGGGAAAGGAAAGAGAATGAGGCATCAGTGGGAGAAAGGTGGGCTTCAGTTGTAAAACCCAGTTCTGTTTGCATGATACTGTAGGGTCAGACTGTGTCCCAGAAAAATATGTGCTTGTAAATTCTACCTCCTATAGTTATGGCTGTAATCTCATTTGGGAATGGGATTTCTTTGTCTTGCTAGTGAGGCAGTGTTATTACAGGGCATATTTTACTTAAATCAGTCTTTTGAGTTAGGAAAGAACAGATTAAACATGGAGGCCTAAGCAGAGATAGGGGAAAGTCGCAGTGCCAAATGAAGATCACCAAGGGACCAAGAAATGGAAGGGTCCAGGGCCTTCTTTCAGAGCCAGCAGAACAAGGTCTTCCCCTAGGATTCAAACTTCTAGCTTTCTAAACTGTGAGAAAATAATTTTCTGTTTGTGAAAGCCTCCCCTTGCGTTATCTCTGTTATGGCATCACTAGATAACTAAGACATATCTACTGATTCACTGGCTCTACTTCTGTACAATGAACTCTTTTATATAATATCCAATGTTCTTAGGTACTTTTAATTCTCTGTAAGACATTGATGCTTCAGGTTTGGAAATAATTGTTCATAATATCAGTCAGGAGTCTCCTACATAGGTAGTATACTTTTAGAGATCATTAAGGTTCATTTGCTCTCCAATTTTTGTCCTTACAACTTGACATACCCAAAGCCAGCCCATTGCCATGAAGTCCAGTCTGACTTATTAGAGACCCTCCTTCAGCTTTCTGAGGCTGTAAATCTTTACAAAAGGAGACAGCCCATTTCTCCCACAGATCACCTGCTGGATTCTAACCACCAACTTTTCCGTTAACAACCTGACACTTTATTAACAATGGTATGTTGTTTTGTTATGTACCGTCAAGTCACCTTCAACCCATAGTGACCCTGTGTACAGCAGCTCTGAAACTTGCCCTGTCCTAAGCCAGTTTCACTGGCTCTGACACACCTACCCCATAGCTCCAGCCACTATATCAATCCATCTCATCCAAGGTCTTCCTCTCCTGCACTGTCCCTCCACCCATCCGAGCATGATATCCTTCTGCAAGGACTCCTCTTGGTCACATACCCAAAATATGTGAACTTCAAAATCCTAGACTCCAAGGAAAAACTTGGTTTCACCCTCTCCAAGACAGACCTATTTGTTTTCTTGATGGTCCATGGTATGTTCAAGACCCTTCTCCAGCACCACAACTCGAAAGCATTGAATTCTTCTTATGTCATCCTTTGCCCTTGTCCAGATTTCTGATGCATAACAAGTAATTGCAAAGTCATGGCCTGAATTAGGCACACCTTAGTCTCTAGACTGACATTGTTGCTTTACAGTACTCAGGAGAGAACCAGAGCATGCTGTGTTGTTCTTGTTGTTGTTGTTGATTGCCTTCAAGTCAAGCACGACTCATAGCGACTCTATGAACAAAGGCTTGAAGCCCTTCTAAAACCATCGACATTCATCAAAGTCCATAGAGTTTCTGGAGGCATGTTATTTAGGAGTGGATGCCACTCCTGCTTCCAAACCTGTCATAGTATGTTATTGTTTTTGTATGTCACTGAGTCACTTGTGATGTATAGTGACCCTACATACAGCAGCTGTCCTGAACCAGTCTCACTAACTGACAAATTCCCATTGCCCCAGTCACTGTATCAATCCATCTCATCATGGGTATCCTTCTCCTGTGCTGTCCGTCCACCCTTCCGAGCATGATGTCCTTTTCCAGGAACCGATCTCTCCTGACCAGATGCCCAAAGTAAATGAAGTGGAGTTTCAAAATCCCAGCCTCCAAGGAAAGACTTGGTTTCACTCTCTCCAAGACAGACTCATTTGTTTTCTTGCCAGTACATGGTATCTCTAAGACTCTTCTCCAGCCCCACAATTTAAAGGCATCTATTCTTCTTCCATCATCCTTAATCATTGTCCAACTCTCTGAAGTATAACATGTAATTGAGAAGACTATGGCCTGGATTAGGCACACCTTTGTACCTAGACTGACATTGTTGCTTTTCAGCACTCTGGAGAGGTCCATTACAGCAGATTTTCCCAATGCAATTTGTCTTTTGATTTCCTGACTGCTAGGGTTAAGAGTGTTGATTGTGGATCTGAGCAAGCTGTGATTGTTAACAACCTCGATCTCTTCTCCATCCATCATGATGCTGCCAATTGATCCAGTGGTGAGAATCTTTGTTTTCTTGTTGTTGAACTTCAATCCATATTGAAGACTACAGTCCTTGACCTTTTGCAACAAGTGCTTCAGTTCCTCCTCAGTTTCAGCAAAGTTGTGTCATCTGCATATCAAAAGTTATTAATGAGTCTTCCTCTAATCCTGATGCCACATTCTCCTCATAAAGCCCTTCTTCCTGAATGATCTGTTCTGAATACAGATTGAAAATGTATGGACACAGAATGCATCCCTGATGCACTCCTTTCCTGATTTTGAGCCATGCAGTGTTTCCTTGCTCTGTTCTGAGGACTGCTTCTTGGTCCAAGTATTAAGTTTTGTATAAGCACAATCAAGTGTTCTGAGATTCCCATTTTCCTCCAGGTTAGGCACAATTTATTGTAATCCACACAGTCAAATGCCTTTGCATAGTCAATGAAACACAGACAGACATTCTTCTGGTACTCTCTGCTTTGTGCCAAGATTCATCTGACATTGGCAATAATGTCCCTAGTGCCACGACCTCTTCTATACCCACCTGTATTTCTGATAGTTCTCTATCAATGTACTGTTCTAGTCATTTCTGGATAATCTTCAGCAGGATTTTGCTAGTGTGTGATTTTAGTGATATTATTTAATAATTTCCACACTGTTGGGTCACCTTTTTTTTAATGGAAATAAATATGGATCTCTTCCAGTCAGTTGGCCAAGTAGTTGTCCTCCAGATTTCTTGGTAAAACTTGGTGAGCACATGCAGGGCAGCATTTGTTTGCTGAAATATGTCAGTTGGTATTCCATCAATTCCTGGAGCTTCCCCTGCCTCCATGTCCTTCAGAGGACATAGTCCTTAATATTACAACTCGTGGCTTAAATTTATTCTTTAGTTCTTTCAGCTTGAGAAATGCTGAGTGAGTTCAGCTCTTTTGATTTCCTGGGCTCCTTGCACATTTCATTCTAGTATTTTGCCTTGTCTTCCTGAGCAGCACTTTGAAATCTTCTATTCAACCCCTTAACTTCTTGATTTAACTCTTTGCTTTGGCTTCTTGGTGCTCTAGTGCAATATTCAGAGTCACTTCTGACATACATGTTGGTCATCGTCTTCTTTCTTACTAATGTCTCTTTCATTCTTCATAAATTATATTCTTGCTATCTTCCCACAGCTTATCTGGTCTTTGTTCATTATTATTCAAGACCTCAAACCTATTCCTGAGTTGCCTTTTAAATTAATGGGAGATAGACTCAAGGTCAAATTTTTATTCCTGTGGATATGATTTAACTGTCTTTAGTTTTAATTTGAACTTGCATATGGGTAGTTGACGGTCCGTTCCACAATCAGCACCTGGCCTAGTTTTTACTGCTGATATTGAACTTTTCCAGCCATTCCTTCCACAGATGTAATCAGTCTGATTCCTGTGCATCCCATCAGATGAAATCCATGTTTTTAGACTGTATTTATGTTTCTTGTAAAAGGTAATTTGCTATGAATGAATAATTGATTGTACAGAATTCTATCATTCTACCACCAGCCTCATTTCTATAACTAAGCCCATACTTTCCGACTATTGATCTCTTTTCCTGATTCCCAACTTTTGTATTCCAGTCACCTATTATTATAAAGCATCTTGGTTACATATTCGATTGATTTCTGACTGCAACAGTTAATAGAAATCATCTATTTCTTCCTCTTTGGCTCTGGTTGTGGGCACATAAATTTGAATCATAAATTTGAATCATATTTACAGGTCTTCCTTGTGTGTGTGTATATTATCCTGTCACTCACAATATTTTCTTTCAAGATGGATCTAGAAATAGCCTTTTTAACTATGAAAGCGACCCCATTTTTTCCTCACCTTTTCTTCTCTAGCATCATAGATCATAAGATCATGGGATTCAAAATGTCCCATGCCAATTCTTCTCATTTCACTATTACCCAATATATCAATATTTATGCATTCCATTTCTTTCTTTACAATGTCCAATTTTCCTACATTTATGCTTTCCACATTCCATGTAGCAATTGTTAATTTCTTCTTACAACTGTTTCTCTTACTTTGTGTTTCCAAAACTGAGGGCTCAACTTCAGTTGCCTTATCTGTTAATCTACTCTAAGTGTGCTCTGCTGTACCTAGTGTTTTCAAAGGCCGGTTATATAGTTCAGAAGTGGATGGTCAAGCCTTCTTCCTAGTCTATCTTAATGTGGATGTTCATTGTTAGAAGAATATCAAACAGACAAGTATTTTACCTAGCAGGTGAAAAACACTTCCCTTACAAAAATAACCAGTGCATTTACTGCCCTCCCACCCACGCAAGTGTTACTTGTCTCCACCCTTTTCCTGCTATCTCCCAATTCATTGCATTGTCGACTACCTAGTCAACCTCTCCCTTATCCAGCCACCTCTCAATATGATCACCAGTCACTACACACTGCTACTGGTTTCTAATGCTGTTGCCCATCTCTTGCTTAGGAGGACGTAAGTCCAAATCCCATGTACCAACTTCAGAGAAACATTTTTGCTTGAGGCCGTACTGTAATTCTAAGGTCCAAACAGGTCTTTTCTAGATCTGATGCTGTGGTGACATTGTGTGACTGGAGATTCCACTTGCTTCAAAAACCAGACCCTGAAGTAGATTTGAGATGGTAGGTAGATATATATCCTTTTCTGAAAGATGAGATTAAGGTAGCCAAGCCAACCCCTTCTGTTGTTACCTGATCAAGGAGATTAGAGAGAGCTCTCAGATCCCATCTTGTGTGACTTTGTGGGTTTCTGATGCTGTGTGATTGGAGACACCACTCAGTTCAAAAGCCAGACCCCAGAGTAGATTTGAGACTGAAGATATATATACTGAAATTTCCGCTGTTACTGTCATTGCATTAAATTTATCCATTTTTGCATCTTTTAGGAAAATGCAGATTTAATACCTCTGCCAGGTATTTACTGCCAAACCAGTTGTTAACCTTCTTGCTTAGATATCCTCCTATGCAGTGTGGTGGAGGCTTCCAAGTTGCCTAGGTTACCTATATGAACTGTTGTTCATGTTAGTTGCCTTCAAGTTGAATATGGCCCATAGTAACCCCGTTGGATCTGAACCCTGCCGGATCTGAACCCTGCCGTATCCTGTGCCATCTTCATCATCTCTGACACACTTGGGCCCATTGCTGCAATCACCGTGTCAGTCCATCTCATTGAGGGTCTTCCTCTCTTTTATTAATCCTCTGTGTTTCCTAACATGATTTCCATTTCCAAAGAATAGCCTCTCCTACCAATATGCCCAAATTATGTGAGGTGGGGCTTCACCATACTTGCCTCCAACGAGCACTCTGGGTGTACTTTTTCCAAGATATATCTGCTCTTTTGGCAGTCCATGGGATATTCGGTGCTCTTCTCATCACAACTCAAAGGCATCAGTTCTTCTTCATCATTCTTAGTCATTGTCCAGCTCTCAGATGCACAGAAAGTGATTGAAAAGACCATGGCCTAAACCAGACACACCTTAATCTTCATACTGATGACATTGCTCCTTAATAATTTGAAGAGGTTCTCGAGGGCAGATTTGCCTGATGTAGTACATCTCCTGATCTCCTGACTGCTGGTAACAAAGGTGTTGATTATGGATCCAAGTAAAATTAAATTGTTGGCAATTTCAGTCTTTTCTCCATCTGTCATGTTGTTGCTTATTGGTCCAGTGATGAAGATTTTTGTCTTCTTGATACTGAGATTTAATCCATTTTGAAGACTGTAGTCTTTGATCTTCTGCAGGTTTTCAAGCCATCCTCACTTTCAGCAAGCAAGGTTGTGTCATCTGCATAATGCAGGTTGTTGTTGAATCTTCCTCTGATCCTAATGCCGCATTCTTCTTCATAGAGTCTGGTTTCTTGAATGATTAGTTCAGCATACAGATTGAATAGGTGTAGATTAAGGATTACACCCCTGATGCATACCTTTCCTTTTTTTTAAACAATGTAGTGTTCCCTTGCTCTGTTCATTCAACAGCTTCTTATTCTAGGTATAGGTTATGCATGAGCATAATTAAGTGTTCTGGGATTCCCGTTCTTCTCAGTGTTAACCATAGTTTGTTATGTCTGACACAGCCAAATGCTTTTGTATAGTCAGTAAAACATAAATAGACATTCTTCTGATATTTTCTGCTTTTAGCCAGGATCCACTTGATATCAGCAGTGATATTCCTGGTGCAATGGCCTCTTCTAAACTTCAGCTTAAACTTCTAAAGTTCAACTTGAACTTCTGACAGTTTTTTTCCAGTGTACTTTTCTAGCCATTTTGGGATAATCTTGAACAATATTTTGCTTTTATGTGATAGTAAAGTATTGTGGTGTTTTAGTACCATGTTGTAGTTGTGTATCCATACCTACTGATGGACACTTAAGCTGTTGCCTTTCTGTTTGGCTATTGGAGCTCTGGTGGCCTAATGATAAGGAGCTGTGCTGCCAACTCTTAAGTCACATGGTTCAAATCTACCTACTGCTCTTTGAAAGAAAGATGAGCAGTCTCCTCCCAAGTCTTCAAAAACTGCCTGAAGCTGTGAGTTGGTTCTGACTTGACAGCATTTGACAACAGCAGTGTGGTGATTAATACTGCAGTGACCGTGTCATATGCCTCTTTGTGTCACTTCTATTGGGTTTCTAGGGTCTAGACTTATGACTGGAATCATAATGATAGGCTAGTTCTGTTTGTAGTGTTTTGAGGATGTAAAACTTTTCTAGATTGGTTGCACCATTGGCAGTCCTACTAGCAGTGTCTAGGTGTTCTGAACTCTCCACATTCTTGTCAGCACTTGCTGTTATTTGTTGTTGTGTTCATCAGTATTTTTATCTGGGTTGTGATGGTTTCCTACTGTAGCATTTATTTGCACCTCTAGTTATTTTAGCTGTTAGGGACCTCTCCAAAGTGCTGAAGAGCAGTGGTGTCTCTCTGGAGACTAAGGTGCATCTGATACAGGCCATGGTCTTCGCAATCACCTGTTATGCATCAGAGAGTTGGACAATGACCAAGGAGGATAGAAGGAGAACTGATGCCTTTGAGCTGTGGTGCTGGAGAAGAGTACTGAGAATACCATGGACTGCTAGGAAAACAAACAGATTTGTCCTGGAAAGGGTTAAACCGGGTGACTCCTTGGAGGCAAGGATTCTGAGGCTCCCTCTAACTTACTTTGGACATGTAGTGAGGAGAGACCGGTCCTTGGAGAGGGACATCATGCTTGGGAGGGTGGAGGGACGGCACAGGAGAGGAAGGCCCTCTATGAGGTGGATTGATTCAGTGACTGGGATAATTGGGATGGGAGTGTCAGAGACAGTGCGATTGGCACAGGACAGAGCGGAGTTTAGGGCTGTTGTACATAGGGTCGCTATGAGTCGCAGGCAACTCGACGGCACATAACAACAACAGTTATTTTAGGGTTGCTGTAAGTCATAGTTGACTCAGTAGCGCCAAACAACAATAATTGCTAATAGAGATCTGGTGGCATAGTTTATAGGGAGTTGTGCTGCTAAACCAAAGACTCTGTCTCTCTGTTGGTTCAAATCCACTAGCCACAACAAAAGAAAAAGATAGGCAATCTCCTCTCATGGGGTTTACCACCTCTGAAGCCCAATGGCAGGTCATTTATGAGCAATTCCATCTTGAAGGTAATGAGATGAGGGTATTGTTCTTAATTATTACCATCTTTTCATTTGCTTGTTGGCCACTTGAATGTTCTCTTTGGTGAAGTTCCTTTCATCTTTTGCATATTTTGTGATTCAGTTGTTTGTCTTCTTGTTGCTAAATTGTTGATGTCTACAGATTTTAGAGATTAAATTCTGAATATGTTGTTTCTGAAGATTATTCACTCTGTTCCTTTTTCACTCTTTTGATAAATACTTTTGATGAGTATAACTTTTAAATTTTTCTAAAGTCTCATTTATCTGATTCTCCTTCTTCTAGTCATGTTTTTGTTATGTTTGCTATGTTAGGTTCAAGAAAAGGTTCCATGTTTTTGCCTCATATTTTCTTCCAGGACCCTTAGAGTTTTAGGCAAACTACAGAATTTTTCTTTGATTGTTGTGTTTGTTGTTGTTGACTGCCATCGAGTCGAGCACGATTCATAGCGACCCTACAAACAAAATGCCTGAGGCCTTTCTGTAACTATCGTCACTTATAAAAGTTCATAGAGTTTCCAGAGGCATGTTGTTTAGGAAGTGGATGCCACCCTGATTATTTCCTACTAAAATGACACATTATATTCAATAAGTGTCCTGAATTTATTCAATCAGAGCCTAAAATTGTTGGTTCTCATTTATTATTCAAAAAAGGACTGACAGTGCCTTTAGACACAGTTTCCCAACTTTTATTAACTTTATGCTGTAGGTTGTTAATTGTCCACAGAATATATTCTAAGTTAGTGAGAAAATGTTACCTCGTAATTTTGCCTTTGCAAATACTCTGGTTCTGAAAATGCCTGGTTCTTTGCTCGTGGGCACCTCATAGCTTATCTTAGAAAAGCTAGCTTCCACCTGGGATGATCTTTCCCGTGAAAGCTTTGCACAGTATTTATATCCCATTTGCATCTACACAGTCATTCATTATTAACAACTTTATGATTTTACATTATCGATCAGCACCTTTCTGGAGCCAGGAAGTCTATTTTAATGACTTGCTACCCCAAGAGCCTGACTGTGTCTACAGGCAGTTCTTGATAAGAAGTGACGTGGTCAGCCTACACACAATGACTTGTTGACCCAAACCCTTGTTGGAACCCACACACCCTGAAGGTCTCTTCATGTGTTAGAGATTCCAGATTGAGGGTTTGTTGTGAATCCATTTGAATCTATTTCTCGCCATCCAATCCTTCCCTATCTCTCTTGAGCAAATCCTAATAAATATTTTGCAGAAGAATCCCATCCTCTGTTTCCAGGAAAATATGTCAGTTACAGATTGCTGACTGTGTGATCTTAGTGAAGCCATTAGATTGCTGACTGTGTGATCTTAGTGAAGCCATTTTAACCCTGCCTTCTTCTGAATTGGAGGTGTTCTGCAGCCAAAAATCTCAAGGGCTGCATTGAACAACATCCTGAAAGACAGAAATTTACCTTCAAGCTTAACCAGCTGGGTCCAAATTGATAAATGTTGTAGCCTATTTCTCTGCCTCCCACCACTCTAGTTGCCAAGGAGAGAGAGGAATGTATTGCTATCAGGCATCAACTTTAGTTACATCAATTCCAAAGGTGCCTACAGCCTTTCACTGGATAGAATATGTCCTGGCATGGAGATAGTTCAGGGTGATCAACTTCACTTACTTTGCTCAGAGCCGTCCTGGTTTTAGTGCTGAAAGTCCCATTTTCCAGGAAACAATGCTCAGTCCCAAGCAAACCTAGACGTTTATCCTGGAGGATCTTCACATATTTCCTGCTCCTTGAACTTGCATAATTAGTTGTCAGCCTGGTGACTTGCGGCCTAGCTGTACATGTTGTTGTTGTTCAGTGCCCCTGAATTGGAAACAACTCCAGCCGACCATCCAGTCAGTTTTCAGAAGCAGTAAATTGCACAGAAGGAGATTGCCCATCCTTTCCCACAGAGCAGTCGGCGGATTAAAAATGAGTGCCTTTGGGATTGAAGCACAGCTTCTTACTTCTAGGCCACATGAAGCAGAGCATAAGCTCCAACACACAAGACTCTATGCAGTCTTTTATTATTCTTTTGCAAACCTTATCATAACTGCAATTATTTAATTTTTGTCTCCTTAACTAGATTGTCTCTAAGTATTAAAACTTAAAATTTTAATGAAACTATAATTATTAATTATACAACTAAATTATACAACTACTTGTCAACAGCTACTTGTCAATTTTTGTCTCATCTAAATTACTGAGGAGCAATTATGTCAATTTGAAGACTAGGAGGTGCCTAATTCAAACAGTTCTCTTTTCAGTCATTTGCTATGCATTTGAACAATGAATAAGGATGACGGAAGAGTAATTGATCCCATTGAGCTGGGATGTTGGAGATTACTGAATAGTCCATTGCTTTACAAAAGAACAAATAGATTTATCTTGGAGAAAGTGCAGCCAGAGTGCTCCTTGGAGACAAAGATGATAAAGCTTTGTCTCACATACTTCAGGCATGTTTTTAGGAGAGGCCATTTTTTGGAGTGGAAATGATGCTTAGAAAGGTGAAGGGGTTGGTGAAAGAGAATCCCCTCAACCAGTTGGATTGACACAGTGACTGCAGTGGTATGCTTGAGTATGTCAGAAATCAGGAGGATTACACAGGATAGGACAAGGTTCAGGTCTGTTGTTCATAGGGTCGCTATGAGTGGTACTTGACAACACCTGACAACAAGAATATTAGAAGTACCAAGTGTATTTCTCTATTTAAGCATTCTTAATGGAGAGCCTGACAACAAATTGGAACTAATATTCTTAAGGAAATATATGGAGGAATGAAGAAATGATAAACAGAAATTTTAATAACCAGGATGCAGAGAATGAAGAGTAAGGTGAAGATAATGTACAGGTCACTCTGAGTGAAAGTAAATAAACAGTGGAGGATGACATGTGTATAAAAAACCTTTTGTCAGTTTTGTTCTGTCACTATGCTGTGAATGGTTGTTAAGCTGTTACTAGTTAATGTTAATACCCAAATTTGACACATACTTACCATTTTTTCCGTTTTCTTTTTTCTTGTCTTTTTAAAAATTTTCTTATAGTTTGTTTACAAAATTCAAATACATTGTTTTCAAGAAACCCCCACCTCCATTTTCTTTTCAATAAAATTTTTATTTTATACTGATTTACTTAGAAAGTTCATATATATTGTTTTTCACACCAAATCTTTCCCATTTCCTTTACTCACCTCTCTCTCCACCCATCAAGTTGTGCAACCTTATGATTACCCTCCCAAACCCATCCTCACCCGTGGAGGCCCCACCTACCCCCCTTGGGTCTTCATACATGTTCTATAATAATTATCTTATACAGTATTTGTTCTTATGGGACTGAGTTCGCTTAGTGTAATTCTCTCTAGTCTCTCCCAAGTTAGGTAGTAATTTACAAAATCATTGTTCCTCCATGCTGCATAGTATTCCATTGTGTGAATGTACCATAACTTCTCGATCCATATGATTGTGATTGGACATTTGGACTATTTCCATGTTCTTGTGATGGTGAACAATGCTGCTATGGTACACAGTGGTGTACAAGTCTCCATTTATACCTCAGTTCTCATTCTCTCAGGGTATATTTGAAGCAGGAGAATAGCTGGGTTAAATGGAATTTCTATGTTCAGCTTTTTGACGAAGCACCAAATTGCCTTCCAGAGTGCTTATACCATTTTACAATCCCACCAACAACGTGTAAAAGTTCCTATCTCTCCACATCCTCTCCAACATTTTTCACTTGCTGTCCTGTTCAACTTTGCCACTGCTCCTGGAGTGAGATGGCATCTCATTATGGTTTTGATTTGCTTCTCTCTTATTGCCAGTGATTTTGAACATTTCTCCATGTGTGTGTTGGCCATCCAAGTATCTTCCCCTGAAAATTCTTTCCATGTCTTTTTTGTCCATTTTCTATTTGTGTTATCAGTCTTTTTCTTACGGAGGCCCTGAAGGCTTCTGTGAGCTTTTGATATGAGAGGCTTGCCTGAAATGGTATTGTCAAGAGTTGTTTTGTTGGGTTTTTTTCCCCAGTGAGTAGGTTTTCTTTTCACTTTGTTGGAAAATGTTTTTAATGCACACAGGGATTTAATGTTTAGAAGGTCTCACTCATCAATTTTATCCTCAACAGATTGTCCATTTCTGGCTGTATTTGGCAGTCTCTTTGTACTATAGAATAGACCATCTAAGACTGATCTCAATTTGTCTCTGATGAACTTTACAGTTTGGGGCTTTACTCTCAGGTGTCTGATCCACCGTGAGTTCATATTTGTGTATGATGTGAGATGTGGATCCTCTTTGAACTTTCTGCAGGTAGTAGTCCAGTTTTGCCAGATTCATTTGTTGAAGAAATTACAATTTCCCCATTTGATAGGTTTCATTTACATATACTTATCATTTGTTGTTGTTTTTGTTGTTAAGAGGCATCAAGTCGTAGATGGCTCATAGCGATCCATTGAATGAAAGACACAAACATTTGTATAACTTTCGCTGTTTCTTCACATTCATAGAGTTTCTGGAGTCAAACAGTTTTGGAAGTGAATGACACTTCTACTTCCAAGCTTGTTTTAATCGGGAAGTTCTCTAAACATTATACACCATGATTAACCATTATCACATTTGACACATCAGTGTCACAGTATCATTTATCATTTTATACCAGATCAATTACACTATGACTGTGAAATAGTAGGCCTTCATTTTTTGTGGGTTGGTTGGCTGTTTGTATGTTTTAAATAAAGATGTGTTTTTTTCCTGAATGAATGTTGTAGTTGTTGTTGTTATGTGCCGTCGAGTCGCCTGCGACTCATAGCGACCCTATGTACAACAGCCCTAAACTCCGCTCTGTCCTG
>NW_006399825.1:13267643-13270994 GCF_000299155.1 Elephantulus edwardii | reverse complement strand
ATTGTTCTATAGTTTCTAATGATATTGTTCTATAGTTTCCACTCTCTGTTGGGTCACCCTTCTTTGGGATGGGAACAAATATAAATCTCTTCCAGTCAGTTGGCCAAGTGGTTGTTCTCCAGATTTCTTAGCACAACTTGGTCAGCACATCCAGGGCAGTACCCATTAGCTGAAATATGTCAATTGGGATACCATCTATTCCTGAGGCCTTATTTTTTGCTGTTTCCTTCAAAGCAGCTTGAACGTCTCCCTTCATCACCATAATCTCCTGCTACTATTACTAATGTTAGTAAATATTATTACTAATGGATAAACCAGTCTCTTTCATATGATGGGGAGAAGGGATGAATTTTTTTTCTTTCATCATGATAATTTTAACATTTAAGTATAACAGTATACCTACATAGCCTTTCCACTCCTTTTTTTTTTACTTAAAGTGGCCTAAATTTTAAACATATGCTTGAAAAAATACAAGAATTTCTGCTATGTGCATTCTGTGATGTTACTTACCAATACATATTAACCATTTTACATAACAGATTGTGGTAAATGGAACCCATATTAATAGTGCTATTCTGCTAGATTCTATAAGGATAGTTCATTTTGGAATGTGAAAAGTCATTTTCTTAATTTGAGATGTAAGGGTTTATTTCTGCCTCTCTCACTTGTTCTTCCCTCTCCCCTTTCTTTTATTAATATTAATTTTAATGAATATTTACAGGGACTTTGGATTTCCATTCATTCATTTTTGCATTTTCCTTCCTGCCCAACTCCCTGCCATTTCACTTCTCTCTTTGAAAAGGAAAAGAAAAATTATTTCATTGTTATACAATCCCTCCTTCCAAGTCTACTCCACTATGTAGCTTTCATTCTGAACTCCTGTCATGATAATAATACCTAATCATATATCACTTTTAAACAGTTCTCTCCCTCATCTGTCTCAATGCAGTATACATTATTTATCCTCTTTCTCAGTCTCACCCCAACCCCAATGTCAGTCCCATTTTACAACAGTGGCACTATGCAATATTTGTCCTTTTCCTTATTATTTTTTTTTGTCCTTTTTCTCTCACATGTTCTTACGAACAACTTTTCTCCCTGGACCACCCAGAGCTCTATATATTTGAGCAGTTCCACTTGTTAAACGTAAAGATTTTCTTTTATCTCATTTATCTAGTTCATGTAAATATAAAACAGAAAATTGCATTGATTAATTCATTGATATAGCCTATAAAAATAAACTATATGAACCAAATCACATAAATAAATAATCCAGATGACAAATATGTAGTGGGTACACTAACCAGACCAAAGCCTCTTTGACCATTGCTTAACTTTACAGTTATTTTAATGCATGCTTCTCATTTCATCATACAAAATATTTAAAGATCACATACTAGTTCGGATTTAACTAATAAATGACATTGCTAACTCCAGGGCATTTTAAAGTGTAGCTGGATTTTCCCTCCAACAAATGCATGCTGATAAAAGAGTTGTGCTGCCATCCCAAAGACATAGGATTCAAATCCACCTACTGCTCAGAGTGAGAAAGACAGACAATCTCCTTCACAATGTTGTACAGCCTCTGAAAGATGAGGCCAAGTGGCTCAAATCCACTAGCTCGGCCCTGGCAGCACAACTCCTGGCCACAGCTCCCCTCTACCCAATGGGAGACCCAAAGGTAGGACTCCGAAGCCTTTTTTCCAACAGATGAGGCCTTTAGGTTGGAAATCAAAGTGGTGTACTAAAGTAAGAGAATAAAAACAACGCAGACAAGGCTTGATGGCAGATTGATCTTAATCATGAGTACTCTACCTTTTAGAGGTAGAGGTAAGAGCCATGGAAACACAGATAACATAGCACTGTTCTCATCAGAATTCACTTTCCATTAATGGAAGGTTCTCAAATTTGGGGGTTTCTGGGCCTCTTTACAATAAGAAATTATTGAGGACCCCATAAAGCTCTGGTTTATGTGAGTTCTATCTGTCAATATTGTATTAAGCATTAAAACCAAGACAAAATTTAAAAAACTATACTATATATGTTAAAAAATCTTTTTACTTAAAAGAACTGTATTTTTTTCAAACTAAAGAGCCTATGCATAGTAGCATTCTTCTACTTTTTCAAAACAAAATTTCTTTAGTGTTTGGTTTTGTAGAAGACAGAATCTCATCTTTTTGCACCTAGTATGTTGTGAGGTAAGACTTTCGTTGTATTATGAACAAAAATTTACCTCAGAGATAGAAATTGGAATAAAGAATTTTATTAAACTTGTCAATACTACTTTGAAACAGTTGAGGGAGAGGATGATTTAAAAGCGATATATGATTAGGTATTATTATCTTGACAGGAGTCCAGAATGAACGCTGCACAGTGGAGTGGACTTGGGGGGAGGGATTGTATAACAACGAAAGAGTTTTTCTTTTCCTTTTCAAAGAGAGGAGTGAATGGGGGCTGGGGAGAGTTGGGCAGAAAGGAAAATGCAAGAATGAATTAATGGAAATCCAAAGTGTCTGTAAATGTTCATTAAAATTAATAATAATAAAAAACCTTTTCAGATAATTGTGTACATTAAATTACACTGAAGCTTCACAAGTGGTAGTTGTTTCTTAAAGATTAATTTCAGTGTGCAATCTAAGTATGATCTTTTAATACTTTGTCCCATCAAATCTATTGGCCTGTCTTACCCTTCAAATAGACTATTTATAATGCATGGTTTTATAGAAGGGCACACTGGTTAATTGAAAAGTACTATCTTATTGAGCATTTAATTATATTTCAAATGTTCATACATTTCATTATATAGTACCAAAAAATCATATTTTTTATGTTAGCAGTTATTAATTTAGTAGCTCTGGTGGTCTAATAACAAGAAGCTGCGCTGCAACCCCAAAGGAACACGGTTCGAGGCCACCCCACAGGAAAGGGATGGACAATCTCCTTCACTGTGAGTAACTGCCTGTAAGTGTGCGTAAATCATGTTAACTCCATGTTAAAAATTAAATACATTGTTTTCTCTAGGAAGGGCATTTATGTGGTTGATTTATGAACTCAGCTACTGCCTTGTCCTGTAAAACCATTTTTATGCCAAAGAACAACTAACACTTACTCAAATATGGACATTTGGCACACATTTTCTTGAAAATTAATGAAATGAGCTGTTCTTTTTTTATTAAATTTTATTAATTTTAATGAACATTTACAGAGATTTTGGGTTTCCATTCATTCCTCCTTTTCCCCCCCCCCCGAAAGTCTGTTTTAATTGTCCAATTGCCACAGTGCTTGTCAAAGCCAGTTCTGATTAATCTCCTTTCTCAGTGTGTCCTTTGCCATTCCCTGTCACTCCTCCCT
>NW_006399825.1:13264512-13266608 GCF_000299155.1 Elephantulus edwardii | reverse complement strand
AAAAGAGGGAAAAATTTAAACAAATATATAACAAATAATTTTGAACATTATAATCTTTTAAGCTTAATGCTAGAAATATTAACAATATGATCATTTCCAATCCAGAGATACATGTTCCAATGCAGTTCCTATTTTCCATAAATGGCTTTGGTAAGAAGAATATTGTAAATGTGGATACAGTTCAACTGTTCCCGAAATGAGCTTTTCATTTCAAGGAAGACAGCTGGCAGAAGAGATGTCAATGGTAAAAAGCAGGCTTTCCAGTAATCATTAGGATTTTGGAACTCTTGCATCCAACACTGTGAGGTTACCATCTCAGCAGTACCTAAAAACTTTTCTGATTAAATTCCTACGGTGGTGGTAGTGGTGGTGGTGGTGGTGGTGGTGGTGGTGGAGGAGGACTGTCAGGTTGGACCCCACCCATAGATGACCCTGCAGCAGGTTTTTAGAGGCAGCCTGGGTGCTTCTAAGAAGGCAAGGACGCTGACTTTGCCTCGTGTACTTCGGGCATGTTGTCGGGAGGACCCAGTCCTTGGAGAAACCCAGAAAAGAACAGAAGACCGTCAGTGGGTTAGGTTGACAGAGGGACGACAGCAGTGGGCTGACGCATGACAGAGCTCATGAGGACGGTGCACCACAGGGGAAGGCTTCCGTCTCTTGCTCATAAGGTCGCTGTGAGTTGTTGTTGATGTGGCTCCACTAGCAGCAACAAGTGAAGTCAGATACAGATGGCTTGTTTCATTCCATTTACATGAAAATCAAGACTAGCCAAATCCAGAGATACACATTGTGGTTGCTATAAGGTGGAGTTACTGTACACCTTCTTCTTAATCAACTTGATGGTACCTAACAACAGAGGAGAAAATATAGAGATTAGAGAGTGACTGCCAATGAGAGTGGAATTTCTTCTTGGAGTAATAAGTGTTCTGAAATTGGTGAGATTTAATTATTTTATGGCAGTGTTAAAAACACTCTGAATTATATAGCTGAAAGGAGTACATTTTTTCAATTGTAATTTTAATGAAAGTTTATAGAAAAGGTGAATTTTCATTCATTTGTTGTTGCACATTTTCCTTCCTACCCACCAGTTCACTTTAAAAATTATTCACTCATTGTTACATAATTTCCTCCCACTGCCCAGCCCACTTTGCTATGTACCTCTTATTGTGAACTGTTGTCAGATGATGCCTAATTATATATTCCTTTTAAAAAGTTCTTTCCTTCATCTGTTTCAGTGCATTCTTTATTATTCATTATGCATTCTTTATTATTATTATTATTATTAATTATTTGTCCCCTTTTTTCATAGCTTCTCCCCAATCCCCATGTCAGTCCTGTTTTATAATAGTGGTGTTATGCAGTATTTGTCCTTTTATGACTGAGATATTTCACTCAGCATAATGCCTTTCAGAGTCACCCATGTTGTGTAATATTTTATGAGATCCTTGTTTTTTTATGCTGCATAGTGTTCCATTGTGTGAATATACCATAGTTTTTCTGTCCATTCATTTGTTGAGGAACACTTGGTTTGCTTCCATCTCTTTGCCATTGTGAATAACACAGCAGTAAACATGGGTGTGCATATGTATGTTTGAGTGGCATCTCTGGTTTCTTTAGGGTATATTCCTATTAGTGGAATTGCTGTATCAAATGGTATTTCTAGTTACAACTTTTTGAGAGAGTGCCATACCACCTTCCATAGTGGTAGCACTATTTTACACCCCCACCAGCAGTGAATAAGGGTTCCAATCTCTCTACAACCTCATCAGCATTTGTTGTTTGCTGCTCTGTTGAAATTTTCTGTTGTTACTGGCATCAGCTGATATCTTTTAGGAGTAAAATTTTTGTGTGTGGATTATGTCAATAAAAAATTAAATTGAAAAAATTATTAGCATTATATACCAGTTTTTTATTACTTCTATAACAAATCACCACAAACAGGTTAGCTTAAAACAAAAGAGTAACAAACAGCACATCAGCAGAGAACTTCCGGAAGTCCAAGCTGGGTTTAGAAGGGGTCATGGTACTAGGGATATTGTAGCTGATGTTAGATGGATCTTGGCTGAAAGCAGAGAATACCAGAAGAATGTCTATCT
>NW_006399825.1:13257622-13263507 GCF_000299155.1 Elephantulus edwardii | reverse complement strand
GCAGTTGGCGCAGGATAGAGCAGGGTTTAGGGCTGTTGTGCATAGGGTCGCTCTGAGTCGCAAACGACTCAACGGCACATAACAACAACAACAACAACAACAAAATGTAGATCAGAAATTACCAGGGACTGTGGGGACAGAGAATGGAAATGTACTGTTTAGCAACTACTGAGTTTCCATCTTGGAAAATGAAAAACTTCTGGAAATAAGAATAATAATTGTAGCACATTGTGAATGAATACCACTAAAATACACATTTGGAAAATACACATAAATAACTCTGGAATACACATTTGGAAAATGGTTAAAAATTTCCATTTTTATATTGGATTTTTACCATAACAAATTAAGGGTTTTCCCCCCTATCCTCAGTTCCTGAGGCCAGAAATTGAAGTCAAGGCATTTGCAGAGCTTCCCTCTCCCTTCAGAGGCTCAACAGAGGAATTCATTCCATGCTTCTGCCAGGTTCCGGTGGCTGTTGGCGTTCTGTGTCTGTATTCATCCACTCTTCCTCCTTCATCACATCACCTTCTCTGTGTGAGTATAGTCTGTCTCTTTCTGTGTGTTAGGATCCTTCTGGGGACATTTAAGGTCCACACAGTTAGTCCAAGACCATCTCCGTTACTGAGAGTCCTCAGGGTGATCGCATTGCAGGTGTTGGAATACTCTAGGACTTGAGTGCCGTTCTGGTGATATTGGTCACTAAAGGCCTGCCATTTGGCTGAAAATTTAATCTCAAGGGTCAGATTTTTTCCAGGTTCAACAGGTTTTGTTCCAGGTTCAAGAGCAGGGGCTCTGGTCTTGGAGGATCCGTTGTCTCTATCAGTCCAGTAAGGCTGGCCATTTTGGTTGGCTGTGTTGTTTTGTTTGTTTCTTTTAAGATGATAAATGTTTATGAAAGTAGACTCCTCTTCATCCTGAGGAGAGGCTGGTGGATGAACAACTCACTTTTCAGTTAGCTGTCCAACGCTTAACCCACTGTGTCACCAGGACTCCTTGAGAATAAACCAACTGCCATTAGACCAGTATTGATGCACGGTGATCCTCTGTCGGATTCAAGGGCTCTAAATCTTTCTACAAGGAGGTTGCACATATTTCTCCTATGGAGCAGATGGTCAGTTTGAGCCACATTATGGCAGAAGTTATGAAATTTATGAGACACTTAGCAATGATTTTGTTGTTGATTGCTGTGAAGTCGAGGTCGACTCATAGAGACTCTACAAACAAAAGACCTCTCCATAGCTATCATTGTTTCTCCAGGTTCATAGAGTTTCCAGAGACGTGTAGTTTAGGAAGTGGATGCCACCCCTACTTCCCAACCTGTTTTACTACTGGGAGCTCCACCAAACACTGTCCACAATGGGAAATCATTCTGGTATTTGATATCCCCATGGCACAAGGTTCAGCATCATAGCAAACCCAGGTTATCTCATACAGCACATTGACAAAGAGTGATGTGCAAAGTGGAAGAATGTTCCTCCAGATATAACAGCACGAGTCTCATTTAGCAGTGGTTAAGTGTTGTCAAGTCGAATATGACTCAGAGTAAGCTTTGCACGAAAGACCTGAACTCTGTTCTATAATTAACATCATTTCTGTACATTTATAAGATAGAGCCTCATTATCATAACAGAAAACCCTGTACCCAAATGGAATTATAGCAACAGGTATAGGGTTAGAATCCCTAAGTGTATTTTGTAGAAAAACAGTTCATTCCAGCACAAAGAGCTAGAACCTGAGCATGTATTTGTGGGGACACAGTTCAATCCATATAAATGTTAATTAAAAACAATCAGGTGTTTTTATTCAGCCCCTAATCGAAATCTTCATTCTCTCTCAGATCTCACATGGTTATCTAGAACAGCTGAGAAGTGCCTTGGCTTCAGATGATGTTGTTGTTATGTGCTGTCGAGTCGAGTATGACTTCATAGTGACCCTTTGAACAACAGATCTGATCCTTGTCATATCCTGTGCGAACCTCATCCTCTCTGACATACTTGAGCCCATTGTCTCAATCACGGTGTCAAACTGTCTTGTTGAAGGGTTTCCTCTCTTTCGCTGACTCTCCACCAAATGCTGCCTGGTAATCACTGCTGGTTACACTGTGCAATTTGGTGTTAATATGATCTGTCCTTCAAACGCTTTCACATATTGGCATAAAAAATGCAGGTGAAAAGACAGGGTAATGATGGGCATGGTCCAGCGGTGATTAATTTTATAGAACATAATGCATGAGAATGATTGTATGAAACACAATGTGAATGAAGAATAGTGTGAAACACAATGAATACAAAGTTTACAAACTTGGTAAGCAAACCAATTTTTACAAAATGCTATCAGACTTGAGATTTTATTTTCTTTAGAAGAACAAAAAGAAGAGGAATTTTTCTAACAAAATAAGGGTTGTGCATGTGTCAGGTAGCATAATATGGAAACAAGTCAGGTGGTTTCTCTAGTTCTGTAATGGCATCAGTGCTATCAGATATCACCTAATAATATTCCCCGTGTGAGAAGGCTACTGTGTAACTGCTGTAATGATGCCTTACCATTTAGTACTTGAAATAATCATGTTATAGCTCAGCTTTACAGACACCCATTCACCTATTAAAACTGCTTCAGCTCAGTGGATGATAAATATCACTTATCTTGGCTCTTTCATTATCTCTGACGAGTTATCACAACTGTCAAAAAATGGTCTATTTTTTCAGTTTAAAAGATCTTTAAAAATGAAACAACTAATGAAGATAGCCGCTTACCCTCCAAAAGTCATTCTTGTACTGTAATAAGAAGGCTGAGTGTCTGCATAAAATATTACCCTGGTCCATCAAATCAGCACATGACAGACCACTCTGTAATAATACGACCATAGGAAAATAAGCTGTCTTTTCATATAGTATACAGAAATGCCTTGTAGGACAAGTAATTGAGGGGTTATTTTTTTTAAAATACTGAATAGGATTATCCTAGAGGTATTATCTATGAAGATTTATTTACTCATTTGAAAGAATAAGATTTCTATTTCAAGTCTATTTTCTTAGGCTACTGAAATTCCCCCTCAAATCAGTGCGTGCTCTGGTGTAGTAGTCCATCGGGGATTGGGGTGGGGTCAAGATTGGCACTACCACTTACTTGGCCTACATTGGCCAGATCTGTGGCAGCTAAACACAACTCACAAGGGCTCTTAAGGATCAAACATTAGTTTTTTGGAAGGCTGTATCTCTCCAGTAGTTCAAACTCATCGGCTGCTGCTCAGGAGAAAGATTCTCCTCCTGTGCTGTTTACAGCCTCTGAAACCCAGTGAAAGGTCAGCTGTTAGTTGATTCCAACTCACTGGCACTGAGAGGTTTTTCTTTCCTTTCATGTAGCTTGTTCCAACTTGACTGGCACTGAGAGGTTTGTTTTTCTTTCTTTTCATGTCACTTAATCACTGGGCCGATTGGCAGCATCTTGATAAGTGGTGAAGAGATTGAGATTGTTAACGGCTTCAGTTTGCTTGGTTCCACCATCAACACTCTTGATACCAACAGCCAGGAAAGTAAAAAACTGATTGCATTGGGAAAGTCTGCTGTAAGAGACCTCTCCAAAGTACTGAAGAGCAATGTTGTCAGTCTGGAGACTAAGGTGTACCTGATCCAGGCCATAGTCTTTGCAATTACTTACTTACTATGGATCAGAATACTGGACAATGACTAGAGATGATCGAAGGAGAATTGATGCTTTTGAGATGTGAACCTGGAGAAGGGTATTGGACTGCTAAGAGAACAAACAGGTTGGTCCTCGAGAAGGTGAGACCAGGCTGCTCCTTGGAGGCAGTGATTCTGAAGCTTCATCTGACATACTTTGGGCATGTTGTAAGGAGGTAATGATCCTTGGAGAGGGACGTCATGCTTGGGAGAGTGGGAGCACAGAGCAGGAGAGGAAGACGCTCTATGAGATGCGTTGATTCAGTCAGTGGCTGTAATGGGATAGGTGTGTCAGAGACAATAAGATTATCACAGGATAGAGCAGGGTATAGGGCTGCCGTGAGTAGCAGTCAACTTGATGGCACATAACAATAACAACAGCAACAATGAGTGTGAGTTCCTAGAGGCTGATTTTGTTGACACTTGAATCCCTGGCAAAATACTAAACATGTAAGTAACATTTACTACATGAATTTATAAGACCCTGTCTTTTTCTATGGTAAGTTATGTGATAAATAATAAAATCATGTTTCAAACTTCAGTGTTTTCTTCTACAATATCTATCTGCCAGCACTACTGCTATACCAAATGGCATTGCGTGAGTCCTGAATGCAATAATGGAAAATGGACAGTTTGGATTCTGGTTACTTTCAAGCAATCCACTGTGAAAAGCCTTAGAACCTAGAGTAGTATGTTTTATGTAATGAAGCATCAGAACACAGTGAAAAGAATGCTAAGACAAGCAATAAAGGAACAAAGAGTCCTTTACATAGAGGATTCAATTATGATAGATTTCACAGTAAAGCAGAGATCCTAACTGGTGTTGGACCTAAGATACAATAGTAGGTCTAACAAATGAAGAGGAGATTGAGGTTGTTAACAATTTCAGCTTGTTTGGCTCCACAGTCACCATTGGTTTCTTTTAGAAAAAAAAAAGTTCTTTGCATTTTATTTGATGTTGAATTATTTAGTTGGTTATGGACTAAATAAGGTTTTGTTTCCTTAGTTTCTTCTGGCAGATCTTTTCTTCTGGGCAACCTCCTTCCCTGGTTTAGGAATAATCTTTTCTTTTTCAGTAAGGATTATCTCAATATAGCAGGGGGAGCTCATGGAGGGGTTTATCCAACCACGAGCTCTGCATGTGCGATGGTGCATCTTGGGAACTTTGTTCACCTGGATGTGCTCAGTGGCCAGAGAATCAACACCCAAAACTTTAAGTTCAACATTACCCTTTGCATGTGCAACAACACCTTGGAACACTTTTGGGGCCACCGACCCTGTGTCCAGCCCCACTGTTTGACCTGGGCACACCTACCAACTCCACTCTTGCAATGTCACAATGGCATACATTGCTTTTTGGCAAGGTGACATCTTTCAGATACTTGGTGGCTTTCCAGATATGCATACCCTTGATGGCCTGGACAGTTTCCTGAGTGTTCTTAAAATGGACCTGGAGTTTGAGCCTCTTGATTTGCAGGATTTTGTGGAATTTTCTGGTTAAGTAAGTAGCAAACCATTTTAAGAGATCATCTGATGCCGCTCATGGGAAAGGAAATCAACAATCAACAATCTTGGCATCAGCAATCATGAAGTCAAAAGACTAATTGTATTAGGGAGATCTGCTGTCAGGGACCTCTCCAAAGTGCTAAAGAGCAATGATATCAGTCTAGAGACCAAGATGTGCCCAGGTCAGGCCATGTTCTTTGCCATTACTTACTAGCAACCACAGAGCTGGACAGTGACTAAGATGACAGAAGAAATAATGCTTTTAAGTTGCGGTGTGGGATAATAATATTGAACATAACATGGACTACCACAAGAACAAATAGGTTTTTCTTGGAGAGGGTGAAACCAGGTTGCTCTTTGGAGGCAAGGATTTTCAAGCTCTGTCTCACATACTTTGGGCACATGGCCAGGAGAACCAGGTCTTGGAAAAGGACATTGTGCTTGGAAGGGACAGTACAGGAGAGGAAGACCCCAGATGAGATGGATTGACATAGTAACTGGGGTAGTGGGGATAGATGTGTCAGAAACAGTGAGACTGGCTCAAGATAAAGCCAGGTTCAGAGCTATTATACATAGAGTCGCTATGAAACAACTTGATGGTGAAAATTACAAAACATTACTACAAGAAACAAAAAGAGATCTTGAAAAGTGGAAGAATATCCCTTGCTCATGGATAGGAAGACTCAATGTTGTGAA
>NW_006399825.1:13253288-13256362 GCF_000299155.1 Elephantulus edwardii | reverse complement strand
GTCTGGAGAACATTATGCTGAGTGAAATATCCCAGTCACAAAAGGACAAATATTACATGATGCCACTGTTGTAGAATGGGACTAACCTTGGGGTTGGGGAGAGAATGAGTAAGATGGGTTCAATAATGTATATTGCACTGAAACAGAGGAGGGAGAAAACTATTTAAAAGAGATATGTGACTAGGTAAAAAAAAAAGAAACAACTTGATGGCACATAACAACAATAACAACAAGTGGATGTAAGTTGCATAAAGGGAACAATGAATTCCAAGTCCAAGAGCTTTTATCATATGTGTTATCAGAAAACCACGGTTCTCTTATCAGCTTTATTAAAGGGAACCTATAAATATTAGCAATAATAAAAAGGACAAAATATTGAGAGATACATGAAGGGTGTACTCCAAGGATGTGGCCTATCTCCATACCTTTTCCATTTATATGCAGAACAGATTATCTGACAGGCTGGGCTCTGTGAGGAGAAATGTGACATCAGGATTGGTGGAAGATCTATCAACAATCTGCATTATGCAGATGACACAACCCTGCTTGCTGAAACTGAGGAGGACCTGAAGAGCTTGCTGCAGAGGGTCAGGGACTGCAGCCTCCAATATGGATTGAAGCTGAACATCAAGAAAACAAAGATTCTCACCACTGGACCCATTGGCAGCATCATAATAGATGGTGAAGAGATGGAGATTGTTAATAGATTGGAAGTTAATAAAAATGAGGAGCAATTGCAAATATCCTTTAAAAATTGAAATGTGGGATGTACACAATATAAATACATGAAAAATACATGTAAAAAATTAAATGGAACACTTGAAGGTTGGCATTCTATTCATTAGTGAGATGTGATAGACTGGCACTCTGAATCAGACATGCTGGGAATTAAAAACAGGAAGAATCATGTTGCATTCATAGTTTAAAGGACAATTTGAAGTCCTATCCTAAACTACAATGTTGTGAGTGATACGATACAATCCATATGCATACAATATGACTGTTACTCAAATATATGCATCAAAAGCTAAAGTCAAAGATGAAGAAATTGAGGAATTTACCTTTTTTCTGTCTCAAATGGACTAAACATGTAGGCAGAATGCATATGTGCAAGGTCAAATTGAGGCTGAAGGAAATAAAAATAAGTCTCAAAGAACCAAAGTATGACCTTGAGTCTGTCCCACCTGAATTTTAAAATCATCCTAAGAATAGTTTGAGGTATTTAACACCAATGATCAAAGACCAGAGGACTTGTGGGATGGTACCAGGCATTATTCATGAAGAGAGCAAAAAAGTCATTACTAAGACAAGATAGAAAAAACCCAAATGAATGTCAGAAGAGACTCTGAAAATTGCACTAGAGCACTGAGCAGTCAAAAGGCAGGGGAGACATGTTAAAGTAAAAAGAAAAAAAAAAAAAGAAAGAAAACTGAACAGATTTCAAAGGACAATTCAACAAGATAAACCAAAGTATTACACCAGAATGTGAGAGAGCTGGAATTGGAAACTAAAAATGAAAGAACTTAAAAAAAAAATAATAAAATTCAAGTCTCAAGTTGTAATAAAAAGAGGTGGTATGGGCAAAGCATTCAGTGATCCAGGAAACATCAAAAGAAGATAGAAGGAATACACAGAGTCATTGTACTAAAAAGAATCAATTGACATGAAAATGTTTCTGGAAGTAGCAAAGGATCAAGAACCAATAGTAACAAAGACCTCCAGCTGCACTGAAGGCATTGACCAAAAAAATAAGGCTCAAAGAATCAATGGGATACAAGTTGACATGTTTCCAGTAAAAGATGTAGTCCTGGACATGCTCACCAGTCTATACCAGGAAATTTGGAGGACATGTGCCTAGAAAAATGACTAGAAGAGATTCATACTTGTTTCCATTCCCAAGAAAGGTGATGCAACAGAATGTGGAAATTATCTAACCATATATTTAGTATCACATGCAAGAAAAATATTACAGAAGATCATCCAAAAACAGCTAAAACAGCACATAGATAGAGAACTGCCAGACATTCAAGCTGGATTTCGAAGAGGCCAGAAATATCATTGCTGATGCCAGATCTATCCTGTCTGAATACAGAGAATATCAGAGGAACGTCTCTGTTTCATTGACAATGCAAAGGCATTTGACTGTGTGGATCATAACAAATTATGACTAACTTTGAGAAGAATGAAATTTCCAGAGTACCTTATGATGCTCATAGGAAACCTGTACCTAGACCAAAAATCTATTGTCTAAACAGACCAAGGGAACACTGAATGGTTTAAAATGAAGAAAGATGTGCATGCATCAGGGTTGAAACCTTTCTCCATACATTTTCAGTCTATATGCTGCACAAATCATTCAAGAACCTGGACTATGAAGAAGAATATGGCATCAGGATCAGAGAATAACTCATCAATAAACCTGTATTGTGCAGATGACTCAACCTTGCTTGCTCAAAGTGAAGAGGACTTCAAATGCTAGTCACAGAAGATCAAAGACAAGAACCTTCAATATTAATTATATCTCAAGATCAAGAAGGCAGAAGTTCCCACCACTGAACCAATGATCATGGCAGCATAATGAGAGATGGAAAATAGATTGAAATTGTCAATGATTTCGTCAACATTGGACCCACAGTTAATACATTTAGTACTTTGCATTGGGCAAGTCAGCTCTCAGGGACTTCTCCAAAGTACTGAGAAGCAGTGATGCCAGTTTTAAGGCTAAGATGTGCCTGATTCTGGCCATAGTCTTTTCAGACATTTGCAATCCACCTGAGAGCTAGAAAATGAATAAGGATAACAGAAGAATAATTGATGCCTTTGAGGTGTGGTGTTGGAAAAGAGTACTAAATCCCATGGAAGGATAAAAGAACAAAGAGATGTCTTGGAGAAAGTGCTGCCAGAGTACTCCTTGGAGGCAAAATGGTGAAGCTTGTTCTCTCTTTTTTTTTTTCTTTTTTTATTTTAATTTGTGTTGCCATTGTTGTTGTTATGTGCCGTCGAGTCACCTGCGACTCATAGCAACCCTATGTACAACAGCCCTAAACTCCGCTCTGTCCTATGCCAATCGCACT
>NW_006399825.1:13224655-13250398 GCF_000299155.1 Elephantulus edwardii | reverse complement strand
TTATTAATTTCAGTAAAAATTTATAGAGACTTTGGATTTCCATTCATTCATTGTTGCAATTTTCTCCCCTCCCAACCCTCCCCCCCTAGTACACTACCCTCTTGGAAATGTAAAAGAAAAATTCTTATATTGTTTTACAAACCCTCCCCTAGGTCCACTCCACCATGTAGCCTTCACTCTGGACTCCTGTCATGACAGAAATACCTAATCACATATCCCCTTTCAACAGCTTTCTCCCTCATCTGTTTCAATGCAGTATACATTATTGAACACATCTTTCTCAGTCTCCCCCCAACCCTGAGGTCAGTCCTATTTTACAACAGTGGCACCATGCAGTATTTGTCCTTTTGTGACTGAGATACCTCACTCAGCATCATGTCCTCCAGAGTCACCCATTTTGAATAATAATGCATGAGTTCCTTGTTTTTCAATGCAGCATAGTATTCCATTGTGTGACTATACCACAGCTTCTCTATCCATTCGTTTGTTGATGGGCACTTAGGTTGTTTCCAACTCCTTGCTATTGTGAACAAAGCTGCGATAAACATGGGTGTGTATATATCTGCTTGGATGTCAGTTATGGTCTCTTTGGGGTATATGCACAGTAATGGAATTGCTGGGTCAAATGGTGTCTCTAGTTAATGCGACTTTTTGAGGAAGTGCCACACCACCTTCCACAGTGGTTGCACCATTTTATACTCCCACCAACAGTGAATAAGGGTTCCAGTTTCTCCACAACCTCACCAGCATCTGTTGCTTGCTGTTCTGTTAAATTTTGCTATTCTGACTGGGGTGAGATGATATCTCATAGTTGTTTTAATTTGCATCTCTATTAAAGCTAGGGATTTTGAACATTTCTTCATGTGCTTGTTAGCCATCTGAATGTCTACTTCGGTGAAGTGTCTGTTCATATCCTGTGCCCATTTTTCTATTGGATTAGAAGCTTCTTCTAACGTACATTGGACATGTGACGGTGATTGTTGTGAGGTGCCGTGAAGTCGAGTACAACTCATAGTGACCCTTTGAACAGCAGATCTGAACCCTGCCCTGTCCTGTGTCCTCACACTCTACAAAACTTGAGCCCGTTGCTGCAGTCACTCTATCAATCCATCTGGTTGAGTGTCATCTCCTCCTTTTCTGTCCCTCCAAATTTCCTAGAATGTCTCCCTCCAAGGAATAGCCTCTCCTAGCCATATGCCCAAAGTATATGAGACTAAGCTTTATCATCCTTGCCTCCAAGGAGCACTCTAACTGCATTTTCTCCAAAATATAACCATTCATTTAGCAATCCATGGGATATTCAGGACTCTTCTCCAACACGACATCTCAAAGGCATCAAATCTTCTCCTACCATCCTAATTCACTGTATAGCTCCCAACAGCATAGCAAGTGATTGAAAAGACCAATGCTTGAATCAAGTGCACCATAATCCTCAAACAGACTTCTTTGCTCCCCAGTAATTTGGAGAGGTCCCTGACTGGGGATTTTCCAAATGCACTATGTCTCCTGACCTCCTGATGGCTGGTACCAACATGCTGGGCATGTTGTTGTTATTATTGAGTACTCCTGAGTCAGAACCAACCCATAGTAACCCTCTAGAGGGTTTTCCGAGGCAGTTAATCAGACAGGAACAGATTGCCCATTTTTTCTCTCACAGAGAAGCTGATGAATTCAAACCGTGTGCCTTCGGTATTGTAGTGCTGCTTCTTACCACTAAGCCACCAGAGCGCCCTTGGGCATGTTGTTAGGGAAGCTATTCCTTGGAAAGGTGGAGGGTCAGTGAAAGAGAGGAAGAACTTCAATCAGATGGATTAACATGGACTTCAGTAATGGATTTGAGTAGGTGAGAGATGATGAGGATGGCACAGGGTAGGACAGCATCTAGATGTAATTTTCATAGGATTGCTGTGAGTCATACTTAACTCAGCGGGACTTAATAACACCAAGAAAACATATTATTTAATACTAAGCATTTGAAGTAATACTCGATTGAATGTAACATGTCTATCTTTGATTGAACTACTTAGCAATATCAATATTTTTTAAATTTATTATTCCTCAAGCCAATTCTAAAATATACCCGTTTTCATTATTCCCTGATTCTTTATATATTCCAGAAAACCATTTCTAATATGAAGATGAAAATAATAACAGATTTCAGTACACAAAAATTGTAATCTTAACTTCAAAAGCAAGTTTATTTTTTAAATTACATATAAAAAATACACCATTAGCTTCACATTAGCTCACATGAAAATATATAATCATTTAAATATAGTTTCTCTTTACAAAAAAAAAAGACGACACGCTAGGCCCTAATTACATAAATAAATTAAATACACTGATACAAAACACTCTTTACACATTCACATATGAATTCAGAAATTACAATATCTATGCAAGATACTGAATAAGAACAAAATTAACAAAATATTTTGATCTTTTTGCTATTAAGAGAATTTTGTGTTTTCTTGACTATACAAAATCAGTCAGTTGTGTTTTCTAATCTGCATATTAAACCAAAATGCAGTTAGACAAAGGGGCACATTTTGTATCCTACAAAATTCTGAAAGTAATTAATATCCAATATGATTGAAGTTATAATTTTTACCATTTCAAGTTTTCAAACTTGTCCGAAATATTGGACTATAAAAATTTTGTAGACATTTCCAAATTGTTGAACAAAAATCATCAGTATTATACTTCTGTATTTTCAGTATATGACGTTTAAATATAAATCTTTTTTAGAAAAATAGTACTTAAATGTGTCCAATCAAAAAAGATAGCAGATTTTCCTATTTTTCTTCCTGAAATTTTGAGCACTTGAGTTATAATTTTCTTTTATTTCAAATTTTAGTTTATTTTCAAATCAAATCTTCCAAAATTAAATTGAAGGGTTATTTTTAATTAGCATTTCACAGTGATACTTTTAAAAGGAAACGAAAATGTTTTTATATAAGAAGAAACGTTGGCGACGACATTACGTATGTTGCTTTGCCTATAAAGTACACACACATTTGCCCATTTTTCAACATAATTACTATTCAAATTTAGAATTAAAGAAATTACACCATACCACACAAACCCACAGGTTTTGAAAATGAAGCAACGCATAGAAACCAACAATTATACTATATTTAATCAATGCTAAGATCACAGAGAGCTCTGGTAGCGTGGTCAGTAGGGAGCTGTGCTAACACAGAGGGGGAGCTCTCCAGCAGTTCGAATCAACCAGAGGCTCCACAGGAGAAAGCTGGGCCGTTTCCTCCCATGCAGCTTTCAGCTTTGGAAACCCAGTGGAGGGTCAGCTATGAGTCTGTTTTGACTCAACAGCAATGAGCTGAGTTTTTAAGATAACATTTTCTATTTCTGAAATCATAGTACATCTTACCATTGACTCCAGTTCAATTCAATGTGGTAATTACAGCATATAGCTGTCACCCATGCTCCTCCAAACATTAATGATAGAAAGGTTCCAGGGTCTTAAAAACAAAAAAAGATGCATCTATAATAGCTCAATACGTATCTCTAAATGAAAGATCCAAATATGATTTGGGTACCATAAACTTAAAATAGGGAGCTCTGGTGACTGACTGACTTCAGTGGGAGTAGAGCTGATAACCCAAATGTGCCCTCCAGAGGTTCGCATCCACCAGCAACTCCACGGGAGAAAGATGAGCATTCTCCATCCTTGTGACTTACAGCCTCAGAACACACAGAGCAGGGTCAGCTGTGAGTCAGTTTCAACTCAACAGGAAGCGGGGGAAGCAGGTGAGGAAGGCAGTGAGGGGTGAAGTCTCTTAACATCTGTTGTTTGAATTATTAAAATCACCTATCATATGTAAGGAAAGCCAAACGAAAGTAAAAGTACATAGCTCTCACTTCTAGATGGTCCTCCACTTACACTCTTGATTTTATTCAAACTTTTCAAATACTAGTATTTTAATAATAACAATTAGTAGGCTGCCCAAATAATATTACCCAAACTGATAACTTTACTTCGAGCTATTAAGAAATTATGTAGCAATGTCTAAAGAGACAAGCTCATGAAATAATTTGGGTTTTTATATCAAACCACCAACACTTCATGTGGAAGGTGGCAAAGATGGCAAAAAAGAATCATCACGCTGGCAAACTCATTTTACTCTCAATGTCTAGCTCAGGATTTAAAAAAATCCTGCTGAGACTCTGTGGCCAAGTGTACAAATGGTTAAGTATTATAGAATCTCATTCTACAGAACCAAAAAGGAAAGTCCTTTGTTTGCCCACTGCCCTTGGCTCTCTTCTAACCCATGGTAAGCCTTCACTGCATTTCCAAGGCTGTAAATCTTCAGTGGGAGAGATGGCTTATCTTTCTCCCACAGAGTGACTCGTGGATTCGAACCAGCAACCTTCCAGTTAGCAGCATGCCATGTTACACACTACGCCACCAGGATTTCTTATTTATGATCACATAAATGAATCCCAGTCAAAAGTTGAAATAATTCATTATAGTTCTTTATTATTATTATTATTATGCAGTTAGAATGCTATATTGATAATGGAATGCATCTGTTCATTTGTTTCAGTTGTTAAATCTTTTTTTTGTCATGTGCCATTGAGTCACAACTGACTCTCAGCCGGTCTTCTGATGGGTTCTTAGAGGCTGTAAATGGCATGGGATGAGACTACACATCTTTCTTCCACAGAGCAGCTGGTGAACGCAAGCCACCTGGCTTTCGTCAGCGCAACTCCTTACTAGTAGGTCACCAGAGCTTCCCTTATTATATGGTTACTTATTTTTATTGTAAAAAGCAAGTCAAACTCCCTTCCCCCATTTCCACGGAGTTGGAATTGACCCACAGCTGATCCTCTAGCGGGTTTGCAGAGACTGTAAATCACATGGAGGGAACACTGGTGGCCTTGTGGTAAAAAGTTGCACTGCAAATCCAAATGCATAAAGAGTGAATCCTCCAGCTGCTCTGTGGCAAAAGATGGGTAAGCTCCCTTGCATTTTACAGCCTCTGATTGTCAGTTTCAATTTGGTGGCACATAACAATAGTAACAACTCACATAGGAGGAGATGGCTCATCTTTCTCCCATGGAGCAGCTGGAAAGCAAAGATAGCATTTAATAAGTTTGCTGTGTTCCTTCTGTAAGTGAAGAGATGCAATCATACAGAATTAAAGAGAACCGTAAATTTAAGAGGTGAAATTCATATACTGTGCTAAATTGTTCTGTGATGGAAATTAAGATGAAGCTCTTCTACTGAAAATAGTGGATAAAGGGTGCTTCTGAAACTTTTTGAAAAATAAGCCCTTCGTCACCCTTCAAACAAAATTTTCTGCAACAAAATTTGCCCCTATGGCTTAACTTAGCCAAACAGTAGGCAGGCCTATGCAGTGGTCAGTAACACCAGGGAGGTACTCATTCCTTAAAATAACCAATCATCTAAGCTCAAAAGAGCAGCATTTACCCAAGGAAAAATCCCAGAAGACTGGAAGGGGTAGGATAGAAAGAATAGTGGAAATAAGAATCACAGGGACAAAGTGGGAAGAATGTGATTACATTATGAGTATTGTCATTAATGTTACAAAATAAAATGTGTAAAACTGTTAAATGGAAACCAATTTATTTTGTAAACTTTCACTCAAATAAAAAGGGAAAAATTAAGAAGAAATAAATAGAATCCTAAGCATGAATTTCAAAGGAATATAAAAGTCCTGAAAAATAATATCTGTAGCAAAATAGTTCAAGGTTAGTTTTCCCTTCAAAGTTGGGAAAAGTATGTGCACTTAGTACCAAATATATTTCAGGGGAGGTGCTGAATTTTCTACTAACTTTAACACAAAAGTTAGTTCACCTCCTTCCCTCTCAATTTTCTTGATAGCCGAGTCTGTCTCTCAGACTGCGGCATCTGAGAAGATAAACTTCTCAAGGCATACATTTTAACAGATATAGAAGGCTGTTTTGGTGTGCTAAGGCATTTTTTCCTACCATCCTTCTTCCTTCGTGCGGCACGGGAGGACTCCTGCCTCGATCGCCTTGGAGCAGAGCTGGCTGGCTCTCCCATCTGCTCATTAGTGCCAGCTGATGGCGTTGGTCCCATCTCTTTGGCTGATCCCGTCACCTTCATTAGTCTGTTGACATCGGAGTTTTCCTTCTTCAGATGCATTCCAACAAAAGTGCTCTTGGACTGATACCGATGATGTAAAAAATCCGAGTATTTTGAAATGTACTTTCTAAGTATATCATTTGATTTGGTCCTAATCGATTGTTTTTCTGAAGGCATTTTGGTTTTTTGCTGGATAGTATTTGGCATATATTCCTTTGGGGGCAAACTCTGCTTATTCATTTTCACCTTGCCTCCCTTTGAGTTTTTACTTTTACTTTCTCGAATCCCCTTCTTCATTGGTTTGCCAGAGATTTGGGCAGCTTCGGGATTTACACACATTAAGTGGAAATTACTTTCCTTTGGTACTTCACTAGAACTCAAAGTCTCTGATTTCTCTAGAAACACAGAGCCGCTGGCTCCCTGATGTGCCATTAGCCCATATCTTACTGGAACAATCATAAAAGATTCGGAGGCGTCATCATCTTGTGCACTGAAGTCCAGTTTGTTCCTGTCGAAATTACTCTCATCCCAGTCGTGACTGTCACATTCTGGCACCACTGTGTCCGGGGGATTAATCACGATTTGCCTAGTCAGTGGATCATAATACTTAAAGGAACTTTGTTCGTATTTATACTGCGTATCATCCCAACTGTCTGTATCACCTTTTGTCCTTGCTTTAGAGAAATTGAAAGATTCACCTTCCTTCTGTTTAGCATTTGGAGAAGAAAGAACATAGATAAAGGCATTGGGTTGTAAAGGTTTTAAGACTTCGGCATTTGGTTCAGAAAATTCAGTTATTCCAGTGTTCTGGTTTTTGGTGGTTTGGTCATCCTGTAAACGTAAACACTTTCCTTTCGGCGAGTCTTCCTCCTGTCCCATTATTTTTCTTTTCCTCTCTGAGTAGCTACTAAAATTTGTCTTCATTCCATAGTTGTCTCTTACTGTTTGTCCTTGAGAAACCACCTGCGACGTTTGATTATAAGGCCCCTTTGCTGGAGAATGAAGGCATGATTTATCAAAGGTCATTGACGAGTTATCAGTATCAGAAACCTCACTTGCAGTATCATCGGAATCTGGTAACACTTGAACTAGTGCCATTTCCTGATCAAGGTCAGCCCACGTAACCCTTTTTTTAACTTTTTTTTGCACTCTCCTGGCCTCGCAGTTATCATCAAAGTAAGAGTGGAAATGGCCTTCCCTGAATTCTTTCACGAGGGTATTTATTTTTGCATCATCTTCTTTCATTATTTGAGACCATGTTTTCCCTACAAATGAGGCAGGGACATGAGGCAGGGCTTCAAGAACCGGTTCTGCAGAGTTCTCATCTATGACCTTTGCTTTTTCCTGGTCTCTTTGAGGATCAACTGTGAAAACAGCACTTGAATGGGAATCATAGTCATCTTTCAGGTCAATGGAAATCTTCTTAAATAGTTCTGTGTTATTCGCAGCTGCTCTCAGCTGGTCACTGTCACACTGAAGAGAGAGATCACCTTGTAAATTCATTGCAGCACGACACTGTTCACAGGCCTTGTATACTAGATCTGTATGCTTTAACTTCCACGGGTTTTCCTTAGGGGTCATTTCATGGATCACAAATTCAGCAGAGGTGTCATACTCCACCTCACTGAATTCACAGCTCTTCTCCTTCAGGGTGGAATCTTTTAGGCTCATTGGAAGGCTGTTTTTCTTGGGAGCATTGTGCTCTTGATCAGCCATGGTCTGAGAAGAGTCTTGCCAGTTGAAATTTCTTTCAGCGCCGCTAGATTCACAGTGCTTATTTTCTGAGCGGTATTTCTCCATTTTTTTACCAGCCCCGTGTGATTGGTAAGTCATGGACTGCTGCGTAACATTAACATTAAAATCTGTCTCGGAACCACAGGAATCATAGGTCAGATCTTCCAGAACAATATAGTCTCCCTTCTGGTTTACTAATCTTAAAGTCTCCTTGGATTGGCTGGCGGCCACTAATTGAGGAGGGTCTTCACAAACATACCTTATTTCAGAACCCCAAGAGTCACCTCCTAGAGCAATGCCATCTGCATTTTTACAATTTACCTTCTTGCCAGTCCCTCGAGGTGGGACAATCACTGATTGAATGCGGAGATCAGGAGCAGGAATTATTTCACAATCACTGTCACTGGTCACGAGGTCCAAAAATACCATCTTATGAACATTTCTTTTTTTGACTGACATTTGAGGTTGGTTAACCACTATTTGAAGAGGGACATCAGAATCGCATACAATTTCAGAATCGCTGGGTTCAACAGTGGTTTCTTCCATGCCAAGATGCTTTTCCTTGTGAAGATTTTTTTCTCTGCAAACCACTTGAACTTGGTCAATGTCTATCTGAAAATGATCGTAATCACATTTTATTGCAGAAGCACTGGATTTGCAGTCTTTATGCTTGAGGTCATCATGATTCTTCTTTGGAAAATTTTTTTCTCTCACAGTTTCAGGAGACTGGCCAGCCGCAAACTGAACAGGTGCCTCAGAATCCAAAGTTACCTCAAAATCACCCAGTTTGTATCTCTTGTCTTCCAGATAAATATGATCTTCCTTCCAAAGACTTACTTCCTTAACAGATTTCTGAAGCTGGTTACCCATTGATTGAAGAGGATCAGAGTCAAAACTTCCTTTGGGATGGCAAGGATCACTCCTTCGATCTTCCAAATTTGTATGCTCCGCTTCCAAAATTTCTGACTGTCCAGCCACCGACTGCTTAGGGACACTGGAAGCATAAACTATTTTAGAACGATTGAGCTCATAGCTCTTTTCATCCAGACAAATGTTTTTCTCCCTCCGAACATTTATTTCTCTAATAGTCCCTTGAATTTCATCAGCAACAGAATGGAAAGTTTTCTCATCACAATTTGGTACTGAACCACTAGGTTTGACTATCTTCTCATCCAAGTCAACATGCTCCTTGAAAAGGTTACTATCCTTAACTACCTCTTCAGTGGGACCAGCCACCGACTGATATACATCAGAATTGTACATGCTGTCGTAACTCGTAGATTCATTTGTCTTTTCTTCCATGGCAGTGTCTTCACCTTCCCAGAGGTTTCTTTTTATAATAGCTTTCTGAAGCTCATCAGACACTGACTGAAGGGGCTCATCAGAATCAAAACTCATTTCTGAACCACAGGACTGACTGTGTTTATCTTCAAGTTCAATATGCTCCTGCTCTAGAATAGTTATTTGAGGCTGATCAATTATTGACTCAACCAAGAGATCAGAATCCAGACTCATTTCAGAACCACTATATTGGCTGTTCTTATCTTCCTGGTAGGCACTGTCTTCTTTCTCAAGGTTTATTTCCCTAACATCTACTTCAGGTTGATCAGCTTCAGCCCGAAGAGAAACATTAGGCTCGTGTGTTAACATAGAACCACTCATTTCATCAGTTTTATTTTCCAGGCCAGTATCCTCTTCCTTCCATAAATTTATTCTTTTAACAGCTTCATGAATTTGTTCAGCCAGTGACTGGATAGGGTCATCAGAACTACAAGTTGGTTTAGAGTCACTGTTCTTATCTTCAAGATCAACATACCTTTCCTTCAGGAGAGGCAGTTGATGTTGGCTGGTGATGGAATGAAGAAGAGTCTCAATATCCAAATTCATTTCAAAACCTCTTGGTGCGGTACTTCCATTTTCGGGGCCAGAACTACCCTCTGGAAGTTTCTGAGTCTGTGACAGAAAAGAGACCTCAGAACCCAAAGCTGCCTCAGAACTACGGCCCTCACCACTTTTGTTTTTGAGAGCGGCATGCTTTTCTTTTTGAATGTTTCTTTTTCTGGCAGATATATGAGATTCAGTGGCTAAATAATTGACATCAGAATACAAAAGTATTTCCGAATTACTGCATGCCTCTCTCTTATTTTCTAGAGCAATGGGTTCTTCATTTTGGATATTTCTTTTTTCAACAGATATTTGAGGTTCAGTGACTAAATGACAAGGAGCTTCAGAATTCAGAACTATTTTAGAACTAGTGCAAGCCTCACCCTTATTTTCTAGAATGATGGGTTCTTTTCTTTGAATGTTCCTTCTTTCAACACGTGTTTGAATTTCAATCACTGAACAGTGAGGGACTTCAGAATCCAAACTTCTTTCAGGCCTGCCAGGTTCAGCACGTCGACCTTCTCCGTAGACATACTTTTCATTCTGAAGGTATATTTCTTCAACCTTAAGATCATGAATCACTGACTGCACAGGGATATCAGAAGGCAGCCTTGTTTCAGAAACATCAACTTCCTTTTTGTTTACTAAATGTACATGTTCTTCTTTCTGATAGCTTGCTTTTTTATTAGCTATGTCAGAATGATCAGTTACTACATGACGAAAAATACCAGATTTCAAACTGATTTCAGAAACACTCGATCCATGGTCCTTATTTTCTAAGTGTACATGCTCTTCTTTCAGAGTGTTTATAGCTTTATTTACTATGTCAGAATGAGCTATCGCTGCGTGTAGAGGGTCATCAGATTTCAAACTGATATCAGAAGAAGTAGAGCTATTGTCTTTGATTTCTGTGTGTGCTTGTCCCTCTTTCTGAAAGTCTCTTTCATTCATAGAAGCTTTGAAATAGTCAGTCGCTGACTTATCACACTCCAAACTTAATTCCAGACCACTGAGTTCATTTCCTTCCTTCTCTAAGTATATCTGCTCTTCTTTCTGGTGACAGACATTTTTAACTACATCAGCAGGATTAATGAGTGAGTGGAAAGAGAGATCAGAATCTAAACTCATATCAGAACCAGTGAATTCGTCCTCCTTCCTTTCCAAGTAGACATGCTTCTCTTCCTGAACTGTCATTTCTTGACCAGCTTCTTCAGATTGTTCAGCATCTGACTGAGGGGGTACATAAGAATCAAAGGTTATTTCTGAGACACAAGATTCATTACTTTTCTTTTCCAGATCAGGACATTGCTCCTCATCAAGAGTTTCTTCAGGAAGGTCAGCTATTGACTGAAGAGAAATATCAGAGTCAAAAGTTATCTCAGAGCTATTTGATTCACAGATCTTATTTTGCTGGTTAATGTGATCTTTTATTTCTTCAAAATCTAGCTGAGACTGCTCTTTAAGAGACAGGATGGGATCGGAATCAAAGGTCAGCTCAGAACTGGAACAGTCATAGCTTTTAACTTCTGTGTCATCATTCTGTCCTGTCAGACTTGTTTTACGCCCAGCTTCTTGAGGCTCATCATTGGCCAACTGACCAAAAGAATCATGAGAATCAACGCTTGGATCAGAAATACTGTGCTCATCATTCTGATTCTGCAGCTCAACAGGAAACCCAAGAGGGTTTACTTCTTTAATGGTCACATAAGATTGGTCGGTCATTTTTTGAGTGCCTCCATGGAAATTCCTTTTAGGACCATGACAGTCACTGTTCTTATCCACAAGATCAGCATTCTTCTCTTTCAGATGGCTTCTCTCCCCAACAGCCCTTTTAGGTTGGTCAGTCACTGCCTGAAGAGAAACATCACGACTAAGACATCCTTTCGAAGTACTGGGCTTACAGTTCTCATCTTCCAGGTCAGCATGCCGATCCTCTGGATTTCCTTCCATGGCAGCCTGTTGAAGATGATCAGGCACTGACTGTAGAGCAATTTTACAATCAAAACTTGCTTCAGAACCACTTGATTCATAGTCTTTATCTGTTGTGCCCATGGGAGACTTCATCAGAACTTTTCTTTCTTTGACAATCACTGTTTGAAGTGCATAAGCAGAATCAGCACTTGTTTCAGAACCATTAGACCCATTGTTTCTATCACCTGAGCCAATATGCACTTCCTTGGGAAGGTTGACTTCTTTTCCAGACTGTTGGGGATAGTCAGTAACTGATTGATGGGAGGTATCACAGTCAAAATTCATTTCAGAACTACTAGAGTCATAGCTTTTGTCAACCAGTCTAATATGCATAGTCTTCTGAAGGCTAATTTCTGTATGTATCACTTGAGGTTTATTGGTAACCAAGTGAAAAGAACCATCAGAATCATAATTTATTTCAGACACACAGGCTTCATTACTCTTATTCTGCTGATCAGCATTCACTTGCACTGGAAGGTTTATTTCTTTGAGAGTTGCCTTAGATTGGTCAGTAAGTGAAGGACAAGAAGAATTGCAATCAGAACTCATTTCAGGATGTCTGGATTCATAGTTCTTACCTTCTGGGTCAAGTTGTTTCTCCTTGCTAAGGTTTAACTGTTGCACCACATCTTGGGATTGACTAGACACTGACTGATCAGAATATGCTGAATTCTCTGGTTCTGAAAACTCCAACTGGCTAAAAGAGAAATGCTTTTCTTCTTGAATCTGATCTATTTTAGAAAATAATTCCTTGCGTGTTTTTAGAAAGGCATCTTCAGAACTTCCTTTGCTAGAAGGTATGATGATCTTATTCGGGCTTGCTGCTGAGCTGACTGCTGATTTGGGGAGCGGTTCCAATCTGAAGGAACCCATAGTACGTGTAAATTCATGAAGTTTGAAGCCAGTTGGCAAAGTTTTACCCAGGAACTTTACATCTTTTTGTAAAATCAATTTGCCTGAATTTATACATGATTTCCTATTTAATTCTTTAGGGTTTGTATATGAAACTGACGGCATTTCTAGATGAGATGGTATTACAGGATTGCTCGAACTCTGGCCTGGTTTTTCAGGGTGACTGTCAGATTTGTTTGGGTCACTTTTGTTAAGTTGATCCAAATGGGCTACTCGTGGTAACCTTGCAGTATTAGATGTGACTGGTCTATCATAAGAATTTCCAGATAAAGCAGTGGGGGCACTGAAAATCACTGTGGAACATCCTGAATTCTGACCGTTATTTGTATTTTGGCTAACACCTACTGCTTTAAATTCTTCCATACCGCTCTTAATCTTATAGGCAAACTCCAAAGGGTACTGATGTCCCTTCTCCAGTTTCTGAATAACTGATGGTCGAATTGAAACATCCTGACTATATTTCTGAGCTCTTCTAGGTCTGACCTGCAGCTCTTCAAAAGCTTCTGTACCCCTGGAGTGTATGTCTCCTCTGACTCCACTGTTGTCCCTAACTGTTTCCATAGGAATAGAAGGAGGAAAATCAGCCACGTTAGAAGATACGGTATTTTTAGAATGCCTCTCATTTTGTGTTGATCTAAAAGGAAAGAAAAAAGAAAAAAAAAACTCATAAATATATTCTAATACATATTTCAATGTTAAAATTAAAGCATTTTTTTTCTATTTCAGGCTATTCCTAAAGGTTAAAGATTCAGGGTAATCATACCAGACAATGTACTTACACCCTTCACTGATGCAGTCAAAGCAGAGGGTGGAGATAGCTGTACCAAAGAAAATAATACAAAGGGCTCCTGAACAGGAGGAAATGCTGCTAAAACTGTGGGTTTGTTTTTTTTTAATTTTTATTTTTTAGCTGTCAGAATGTCAGTATTAAAGAGATAGATACAAGTCACTTGACTTTCTATGACTCAGTTTTCTCTTCTGAAAAGCAGGGAGTTATAACCTTCATATTTTCCTTCATAAGATTGTTTTGAAGAACAAATCAGTTGTAATATATAATTTTTTAAAAAGCAGCTTTTTAAAAAGGTTGGCCTATAGTAAGACATACATGTTGTTCTTACACATTGTGTGTTCAAGGCGATAAGGACACTTACTTTACTATATTGCAGGGGCGCCCATCCATTCCAGCGAAGTCAAGTGGATTGCCACTCTGTTGGTTAGAAACCCTCCATTGATTATCTGAGGCTGTACATCTTTGCAGGACGTCATGATCTTCCTTTTCCTCTGAGTTCCTGATGGAATCAAACCACACCAGTTCAGGGTTTCCTATATTACAGGTAGGAGTGTTGATTAACTTTTATTAAAAATTTTTTTCAATCTTTTAAAATGAAAAATACATATCCTCTGACATAGTAAATTTGTTTTGTTTTGTTTTCATTTGTTTCTTCGTGTTTTTAATGAGGTATGTTCAAGAATATTAACTGGTACCTTTCTTTTCTTTTTTTTTTTTAACTCACCAATGACCAGAATCTACATTTTTGTTCATCAGTCATGCCCTGGTTGAATAATTTATGGTACTTAATGGAATACAGTGTAGGTTTTAATAATAATTTATGGTATTTAATGGGATGGAATGTATATTTTAATATTAAAACACTCCCATATATAATTTTAGTAAAGATAAATTACTATTTAAAAAATTTTCCCTATGTAATGTCAACAATTTGCAATTGAATATTAACTTAAGGCTGGCAATTAAAATGCACCAGTGCAGCACTGCCAGGCAAGAAAAGTCTGAAAATCGATTTCTGTGAAGATTCTCGTTTATTGCACTAGATTTAGTGCTACTTGAAGGTATCACTCACCCACTAAATCAGAACCAACTCATAGCTGACCCTCCATTGGGGTTTTGGAAGCTGTAAATCCTGCAGGTGGATACTGCTTACCCTCCTTCCTCAGAGCTCCTAATGGATTTGAATTTTCAGAGAGGTACCAGCTTTGGGTTAAAAAATGCAGTTCCCTACAGACTAAGCTACCAGAGACAATATGCAGTACTACTCTGTATTACATGGGGTCACTATGATTCTGAATTAATTTGTTAAAAATTAGTTTGGTTTTGAGTGGTTTCATTTTGGTTTTCAGTTTGGGTTTTTATAGTGACCAAAATATCCACAGAATGTTAACAGTGTATGTAAAAGAGAGTAGTAAAGACTGTATACTTGAAATAGACAAAAACTGCTCACTGTGGCCGCCTCCAGATTAACAGGGCACTGAGGAAGGAAGATTTACTGAACATGTAAGGGAGTTCTGGTGGCCTACTGGTAAGAAACTGTGCTGCAATCCTAAAGACCCATAGCTCTAATCCACCAGCCACTCTGTGAGAGAATGCAGTCTCCTCCCGTGTGATTTACTGCCTATAAAAACCCACTGGATCGGTTCTGACTGAGCAGCAAAATAACAAAAACATGGTTACTTATATCCCATTCAAACTTTTAAGCCCTTTTTAAGATCTAAAATGTTATTGTTTAAAATTAGCCTATGACTCTCTTCTGCCAGCATGAAGACAACACAAAAACAAGATTCAAAGCACTGTTAAGAATTGTTCTTCTAGAAATCAATCCAGCTAACTTGAGAATACTGCATGGCTTAAAAATCAAGAAAGGTATGTGCCAGGATTGGGTTCTTTATCCCTCTCTATTCAATTTGTATGCTCAGCAAACCTGGGCTATGTGAAGAAGAATGTGGCATCAGGATTAGAAAAAGACTCAGCAGCAACCTATGCTATGCAGACGACATAAAACTGCTTGCAGAAAACCCTTCAATATGGGTTAATATTCACATCAAGAGAGCAAAAGTCCTCACAACTAGATCAATAGGCAACATCATGATAGATTTGGATGGGAAGGAAAAATGGAAGTTGTCAAGATTTCATTTTACCTAGATCAGCAATCAACATCCATGGTAACAGCAGTCAAGAAATCAAAGACATGTCATTTTGGCAAAATCTACTGTCAAGCACCTCTTCCAAATACTAAAGAGTAAGGATGTCAGTTCTAAGACAAAGGTGCACCTGACCCTAGCTGTGATATTTTCAGTTGCTTTGCATGCATTTGAAAATTGGACCGTGAAAAAGGAAGACTAAAGAAGCACTGATGCTTTTGAGCTGTAATTGGAGAAGAGTATACTGAATATGCCACGGACTGTCAAAAGGACACGTACGTCTGTCCTGGAGGAAGTACAACCAGCGTGCTCCTTTGAGACAAGGATGGTGAAACTCTGTCTCACATATTTTGGGCATGTTGTAAGGAGGGGCCAGGCCTTGAAAAAATCTGTAGGAAAAGCAGAGGGTCAGAGAAAGAGAGGAAGACCCTCGAGATGGGCTGACACAGTAACTGCCACGCAGGGGGCTTGAGCTGGCTGGAGATTGGGAGGATGGTGCCGGACAGGACAAGGTTCGGGTCTGCTGTTCAGAGGATGTCTGTGAACCTTAGTCAACTACGACCCCTAACAACAGTCACTTCAGAGCCCTACATTATCTCCTTTTGCCTTAAAAAGCACCACAGCATTATTGGAACAAAACTCATGTTGAAACTTTTAAATAAGCAGGAAAAGGAAGACACAATCACGAAAATCAAACAATTTCACAAAACTCCACAACTATAAAGAATCACCACCTAGATGCTTGGATGTGTGTCATAGCTGTATATATGGAAGAATAAGTAACAACCCATATTACTCATAACTTATAATTAACTTCATGACAGCAGAAAAGCACTGCAAAATCTAATCATTGCCAGTTAAAAACACTTTCTGTAACTCTTGGATTGAGAAGGTAAATTAATAAAAATGTTGCATAAGTAAATAGAATTTAAAATTTCTACATCAGAACCTATTTAGTTACTGTTCCCTGTGCTGTCAAATTGGAACCAGCTCATAGCTGACCCTCCAGAGGGTTTTCAGAGGCTGCAACTCACTTAGGAGGAGAATCTCCCAAAGAGCAGCTGAAGGACTGGCATCACCTGCTTTTGGGTTGATGGCACAACTCCTTACCCACACTAGGCTGCCAGAGATCCCGCAAAGCCTACTATGTGCAACCAAAATATAAACTTCACATGCTTAGATATTTACATTTTTAAACGAAAAATTAGAAGATACAAATTAATTACATGAAAACCCAACTTTAAAAAACTGAAAAATAACATTTTTCTCTCCCTCAAAAAAACAGAACAAATTCATAAAGAAAAAAAACTTAAGAAGGTATAAAAGCAAAGCAAGAAGAGCTGATCTTTGAGAAAGTCAAAATAAGAGGGAAAACCTGCAATGTTTTGGAAACTGGAGAAAAAAGAAAACAAATTTTGTCATATAGATATAGTTAACTAATGTGATATTGGCATGAGAGGAAAAGCTTCATTTACCTTTGCTAACTCCACAAAGGACTGTTCTCTGTAACTCCATAGTTCTTACAAATTCAGTAGATCCAAAAAAATCAATAGAAACTGGGAGAGTGTATATACAAATAAATTATAAGATAAATTTCTGAGCAATAAATATCAAAAAAGAAGTTTACTTCACGCATAAATAGAGACCTATGTAGAGGTGCTATTCTGGTGCCCTAGTGATAAGCTGTGCTGCAATTTCAAAGACATGCAGTTCAAATCCACCAGATACTCTGAGGAAGAAGGACAGGCGGTCTTCTTCTCTGTGATTTACTGCCTCTGAAAATGCTCTCGAAGGTCAGCTAGGGGTTGGTTCAGACTGGATGGCAAACAACAAAAACGATTATATTAAAAAAAAATAATTGCTATGGATGACAGGAAATGAGCGCTCTCATACACTATGGCTGTGAGAATTAAGCAGAGTATTCTAGAAACTGTCAGTGAAGGAATTAAAATATCCAAGTACAATCTGAGCAACAAAATAAAATACTGCTTTTATTTCCATGAAATAAAAAATGTCTCCATGATTCTGTAGTAATGGAAACAAATAGTTAAATAAATAATGATAAAACAAGGAATTCTTTTTATGGGAGAAAAAGAGGAAGCCGCCCAATGAGATCACGTGACAGAGTAGCTGCAACAGCAGGCCAAGTCCAGCAGTGACGGGGAGGCTGATGGGTGACCAGGCAGGGTCTCATTTGTTGTGTAAAGGGTTCCTAAGTCCGACGAGTATCTAAGGTGTTGGGCTGCTAACCCAAAGGTATTCAATTTAAATTCTCAAGTATAGGAAAAACATAGGCAGTCTCCTTCCATAAAGATTGAACAGGTTCGGAAATCGGGTGGAGGGCAGCCATGAGCTGGATTCAAATGATGACAGTGAGGGAACACAGACTAAGTCTATGTCTCACCACCACCTAAGAAGCCCATTCCCCGCCCCCCAACAATCTTCTCTCATTAAAATATTTCATAATTTGCCAAATTCTCTGTTGGTTACTTTCAAAGAGTTACTTTTTTATTCTTTTACTGGTGCTGACCTTAGCTAATTTGACACAGATATGCTAATGAGCTATTGCACCTCATTTTATACAGCTGTAGCTACAAACTCATTGAAGTTATGTAATCTGATTTTGTCAGTTTTTCTTTAACATAGGAGCCTAACCATTAAATGTTACCAAATAATTATTTCTATTAAACCAAAACTAATTTATACAAGAGAAAACCTTCAAGATATTGACGGACTACCAAAAAAGCCAATCCTCTCATAGATTTGACCCCGAGGCAAGCAGTTCAAATCCACTAGATGCTCCGTAGGTGAGAGTCTCCTTTTGTGCAATTTACAGTCTACGAAAACCTGCTGTAAGACACCTGTGAGTCACTTCTGACCTGACGGCACTTAACACCAGCATTTGAAAAAGCTATTTTTGCTCCCTGCCTTTGTCCCATTGAATCATGTGAGGTACTTTTATGAAATCTTAATGGCATGTGATCCTCTAGCATCCTGAGATTTTTATTTAGGGGATGAACAGTATCATGTAAGATACATCTTTTATAGTGAAATTTCTTATTAAAGCGAAAAATATAAATGCAGTAGAAAGTAGTTTCACATGAAATAGGTTTCTGATTAACTTTTAAGAAGCAATCAAACATTAACATAAACATCAAATGTAACATACACCCATGAACGAATGTTCTTCTCAGCTACTTTACCTGCTTTGTATATAATGGTAGGGGTGGTGACAAAGTACATCCTGCAAGAAACGCTCCATCAGACTGCTGGTCTCTATCCGACGTCTGTTCTGGGTAGTCGCATTTCTGTGCTGGGCACTGTTTATATGCTGTGAAGAAAAGAGAAACTGAGTATTTTTCAAATGGGTAATGCCCAGTAGTAAGCATATTACAAACAGAATTCATTTAAATACTGCTGCTAGAAGTGTAAATTGGCCAAACCTTTTATGAAGCAGTTATCAAATATCAGTCTAAAAGTCATAAACTCACTCTCTTGTTATTGCTGATTGCCTTCGAGTTGAGCACAACTCATAGCAACCATATGAACAAAAGGCTTGAAGCCCCTCTCCCAACTACTGACTTTTATCAAAGATCATAGAGTTTCCAGAGGCATGTTGTTTAGGAAGTAGACGCCACTATTCAGAACTGCCTCTTAGCTCATCCTCCAGAAAGTGCTGATCCTTCCGTGGATATTCAGAGGCTGTAGGTCACACATCAGTAAGCATTTCAGTTTTTCATTTTCTGCAAGCAGGATTGTGTCACCTGCATTTCATAAGTTGTTAATGAGTCTCCAATATCAGTAACACATTCTTGCTACAGCCCAGTTTCTTGGCTAATTTGCTCACTACACAGATTGAATTGATATTGTGAAAGGATACAATACAAATAAAAAAACAAAAGTGACAAAACAACTATGAGATATCATCGCACCCCAGTCAGAATAGCAAAATTTAATAACAAATATCAAATGCTGGCAAGGTTGTGGAGAAACCAGAACCCTTATTCACTGTTGGTGGGAGTGTAAAATGGTGCAACCACTATGGAAGGCTGTATGGCGTTTTCTCAAAAAGATGCAGATAGAAATACCATTTGAACCAGCAATTCCACTACTGGGAATTTACCCTAATAAACCAGAACTACCACCCAAGCAGATATATGCACACCCATGTTTATTGTGGCTTTGTTTGCAATAGAAAAGAGTTGGAAACAACCCAAGTGCCCATCAACAAATGAATGGATAGAGAAGCTCTGGTATACTGACACAATGCAATACTATGCAGCATTGAAAAACAAGGAATTCGTGAAATATTATACAAAATGGATGACCCTGAAGCACATTATGCTAAGTGAAATATCTCAGTCACAAAAGGACAAATATTGCATAGGGCCACTATTGTAAAATGGGACTGACCATGGATGCAAAAATCCTGAATAAAATATTGGCCAATAGAATCCAACGATACATCAAAGAAATAATCTATCATGACCAAGTGGGATTCATAACAGATATGCAAGGATGGTTCAATAGAAGAAAAACAATTAATGTAATTCATCATATTAACAAAGCAAAGAACAAGAACCACATGATCCTATCAATTGATTCAGAAAGGCCTTTGACAAAATCCAACACCCTTTTCCGATTAAAACACTCCACAAAATAGTCAAATAGTCTTTAGTCAAAGAGGAATTTCTTCAATATAGTAAAAAGTATTTATGAACACCTGAGAGCCAACATTGTTCTCAATGGAGAGAGGTTAAAAGCATTCCCTTTAAGAACAGAAACTAGGCAGGGATGCCCATTATCACCTCTCTTATTCAATATTGTATTGGAAGTCTTAGCGATAGTAGTAAGACAAGAGAAAGACATAAGAAGTATCCAAATTGGCAAAGAGGAGGTAAAATTATCTCTCTATGCAGATGATATTATAGTATACTTAGAAAACCCTAAAGACTCAGCAAGAAAACTATTGGATGTAGTTGACCAATTCAGCAAAGTAGCAGGACACAAAATCAACATAAAAAAAATCAGTTGGATTTCTCTACAGTGACAAAGAGAATACAGAGCTAAGAAGACAATACCCTTCACAATAGCTAATCACAAGATAGAATATTTGGAAGTAAATATAACTAGAAGCACAAAGGATCTATTTTAAAAAATTACGAAACACTACTACAAGAAACAAAGAGAGACCTGGAGAGGTGGAAGAATATCCCTTGCTCATGGATAGGAAGACTCAATATTGTGAAAATGGCAATACTCCCAAAGGCAATTTACACGTTCAATGCAATCCCAATACAAATACCAATCCCATTCTTCAATGAGATGGAAAAGGCAATATCCAGCTTCATTTGGAAAGGAAAGAAGCCCCAAACAAGCAAAGCACTCTTTAAAAATAGAAAAAAGGTAGGAGGCATCTCACTCCCTGATTTAAAATCCTACTTCACTGCTATGGTAGTTAAGACAGCATGGTACTAGTACAATGACAGATACAAAGATCAGTGGAATAGAATTGAGAACCCGGAAATCAGCCCATCTATTTATGGTCAACTGATTTTTTACAAGAAGATGAAATCAGTTAGGTGGGGAAATGATAGCCTTTTTAACAAATGGTGTTGGCAGAATTGGAAAATTATCTGCAGAAGAATTAAGCAAGATCCACACCTCAATCCATATACAAAAAGCAACTCAAGGTGGATCATGGACCTAGGACTGAAACCAAGGACTATAAACTTCATTTAAAAAAGCTTGAAAGAACTTTAGTAGTCCTAATCCACAACATAAACAGTCTTCCAAGTATCCTGAAAAATCTACAACCAGGAGAAGATAAAATAGATGAATGGGACCTTCTAAGAATCAAATCCCTATGCGCATCCAGAAACTTCTCTAACAGGGTAAAAAGGGAAGCCACAGACTGGGAAAAAGTGTTTGGTAATGACATGTCAGATAAGGGACTTATATCTAGAATTTATAAAATACTTGAGCACCACAACAAGATAAAGGTAAATAATCCAATTGAAAAATGGGCACAGGATATGGACAGACACTTCACCGAAGAAGACATTCAGATGGCCAACAAGCACATGAAGAAATGTTCAAAATCCCTAGCTCTAAGAGAGATACAAATCAGGACAACTATGAGATATCATCTCACCCCAGTAAGACTAGCAAAATTTAACAGAACAGCATGCAACAAATGCTGGCGAGGTTGTGGAGAGGCTGGAACTCTTATTCACGGTTGGTGGGAATGTAAAGTGGTGCAGCCATTGTGGAAAGCAGCGTAGCGCTGTAAATAGAGATACCATTTGACCCAGCAATTCCATTACTATGAATATACCCTAAAGAGACCATAACTGACATCCAAGCAGATACATGCACACCCATGTTTATTGCGGCTTTGTGCACAATAGCAAGGAGTTGGAAACAACCTAAGTGCCCATCAACAAATGAATGGATAGAGAAGCTCTGGTATACTGACACAATGGAATACTATTCTGCATTGAAAAACAAGGAACTCATACACTATAATTCAAAATGGGTGACCCTGGAGGACATTATGCTGAGTGAAATATCTCAGTCACAAAGGGACAAATACTGCATAGGGCCACTGTTGTAAAATGGGACTGACATCAGGGTTGAGGGCAGACAGAAGAGGGGAGGAATGATGTATACTGCATTGAAACAGATGAAGGAGAGAACTGTTTAAAGGGATAGATGAATGGGTATTTTAGTCATTACAGAAGTCCAGAGTGAAGGCTGCATAGTGGAGTGGACTTAGGGGGAGTGATTGCATAACAATGAAAGTGTTTTTCATTTTCTTTTCAAGGAGAAGAGTGAATTGGGGGAGGGGGGAGCAGGGAGAAAAGTGCAACAGTGAATGAATGGAAACCCTACTCTGTAAACTTTCATTAAAATTAATAAAATTTTAAAAAAATAAACGGGAAAAAAAACCAAAAAACAAAACTGAGACTACTTCACACTACCAGAATAGCTATAATAAAAAAGATAGTTAACAAGTATTAGTTAGCAAGGACACAAAAGAAATTGGAACCTCATGCCCACACTGCAGAGGAGAGAATGAAATAGTACCGCCACTTTGGAAAATAGTCTGGAAATTAAAAAAAAAAAAAGCTAACCACAAAATTATCATTATTATCTTGCAAATCCATTCCTAAGTACTTTGTTGTTGTTATGTGCCATCAAGTCGCCTGTAACTCATAGCAACCCTTTGTACAACAGCTCTGACCTCTGCTCTATCCTGAACCGACCTTGTTGTCTCTGACACACCTACCCCCATTACCCCAGCCACTGAGTTAATCCATCTCATCGAGGGTCTTCCTCTCTTGAGCTGTCCCTCCACTCTCCCAGGCATAATGCCCCTCTCCAAAGATTGGTCCCTCCCTGCAGCATGCTCAAAGTATGTAAGAGCTTCAGAATCCTTGCCTCCAAGGAGCAGCCTGCTTTCACCATCTCTGGGGTGAACCTCTTTGTTCTCCTAGCCCTTCATGGTATATTCAGTACTCTTCTCCATCACCATAGCTCAAAGGCATCAGTTTTCCTTCTACCATCCTTAGCTTTCTTACCATCATCTAGCTTTCTGATAAATAGCACGTAATTGCAAAGACCATGGCCTAGATCAGGTACACCTTACTCTCCAGACTGACATCATTGCTCTTCAGTACTCTGGAGATGTTCCTGACAGCAGACTTTCCCAGTGCAATCTGTCTTTTGATTTTCTGGCTGCTGATACCAAGAGTGTTGATTGTGTAGCCAAGGAAACTAAAGATATTAACAATTTCAGTCTCCTCACAGTCTATCTTGATGCTGCCAGTTAGCCAACTGGTAAGAATCTTTTTTTTCTTGATGTTGAAGTTTGATCCATACTGAAGGCTACAGTCCTTGACCTTCTGCAGCAAATGCTTCAGGTACTACTCAGGTTCAACAAGCAAAGTTGCATAATGCAGGCTCTTAATAAGTCTTCCTCCAATCATGATGCCACATTCTTCCTCATGGAGCCCAGCATCCTGGATGATCTGTTCCACATATAGATTGAAAAGGTATGAAGATAGGACACATCCCTGGCATACATCCTTCCCAATTTTGAACCATGCAGTATTTCCTTGCTCTGTCTGACTACTGCCTTCTGGTCCAAGTATAGGTTTTGCATAAGCACAATCAAATGTTCTGGGATTCCCATTCTTTTCAGAGTCAGCCACAGTTTGTTGTTATCCACAAAGTCAAATGCCTTTGCATAATCAATAAAACACAGATAGACAATCCTCTGGTACTCCCTGCTTTCAGCCAAGATCCATCTAACATCAGCTACAATATCCCTAGTACTACAACCTCTTCTAAACCCAGCCTGGACTTCTGTTCTCTGTTGATGTGCTGTTCAAGCCATTTTTAGATAATCTTCAGCAGAATCTTGCTTGCATGTGATATTCATGATACTGTTTGATAATTTCCACACTCGGTTGGGTCACCTTTCTTTGGAATGAGAACAAATATGGATCTCTCCCAGTTCGCCAGGTGGTTGTCCTCCAGATTTCTTGGTCCAACTTGGTGAGTGCATTCAGAGCAGCATGTTTGTTGAAATATGTCACTTGGTATGCCATCAATTTCTGGGGCCTTGTTTTTACCAGTTCCATCAGTGCCGCTTAAACTTCTTCCTTCATCACCAGAGGCTCTTGCTCATATGCCATTTCATTAAATTCTTCTGTGTCTGCCAATTCCATTTGATACAGTGACTCAGTATATTCTTTCCATCTTCTTTTAATACTTCCTGGATCATTTAATATTCTGCCTAAAGCATCCTTGATTATGGCAACTCAAGGATTGAATTGGTTCTTCAGTTCCTTCAGTTTAAGAATTGCCGAGCGAGTTCAGCCCTTTTGATTTTCATTATACTACTTTGCTTTGTCTTCACTTGCTGCCCTTTGAAATCTTTTCAGCTCCTTCACATTTTCATTTCTTCCCTTTGCTTTGGCTTCTTGGCACTCTAGTGCAATATTCAGAGTCTCATCTGACATCCATCTTGGTCTTTTCTTCCTCCTCTGTCTTTACAATGACCTTTTGCATTCTTCCTGGATGATATTCTTGATATCCTCCCACAGCTCCTCTGGTCTTCGCACATTAGTGTTCAAGGCCTCAAATCTGTTCTTGAAATTCAAGCTGGATAGACTCAGGTCAAATTTTGGTTCCTGTGGATTTTATTTAACCTTTGTTCAAGCTTCAGCTTGAACTTGCATATGAGTAGTTGATGGTCTATTCCACAGTTGGCACGTGGCCTAGTTTTCACAGCTGATACCGAGTTTCTCCAGTGATTCTTCCCACAGATGTAGTCAACCTGATTATTTTGCATACTATCAAGTAAAATCTATTTGTATAATCTGCATTTACGTTTCTTGTAATAAGTATTTTCAATGAATAGATCATTGCTTGTACAGAATTCTGTCTCCAGCATCATTTCTATCACCAAGTCCATGTTTTCTGACTGCTGATCCTTCTTCCTTGTTTCCAATTTTTGCATTACAGTCACCTATTATTATTATTATTGTATCTTGATTGTTCTATAGATTTCTGACTGCAAAAGTAGGTAGAAGTCTTCAATTGCCTCTTTTTTGGCTGTAGTTGTTGGTGCATATATTTGAATGATAGTGGTATTCACTGGACTTCTTTATATGCATATGGATATTATCCTGTCACTCACAGCATTGTATTGCAAGATGGACCTAGAAATAAACTTTTTAACTATGAAAGCAACACCATTTTTCCTCACGTTTTCATCTCTGACATAGTAGATCATATGACTGTCTAATTCAAAATGTCCCATGTCAATCCATCTCATTTTGCCAATACCTAGTATTTCAATGCTTATGCATTCCATTTCTTTCTTAACAATGTTCAGTTTTTCTACATTCATGGTTCTCAACATTCCACGTTCCAGTCACTATTGTCTGCTTACTGTTCCTCCTCCTTTGTGTTTCCATATTTGAGGGCTCAGCCTCAGTTGTCATATGTGCTAGTCTAAGTGTGCTCTATTGTGTTCGAAGTCCTGCCATTTTGGAAGTGGATGGCTAATCCTTCTTCCTACTCTGTCTTAATTTGAATGCTCCTAAATATGTTGTTGTTATGTGCTGTCGAGTCACTTGCGACTCATAGCGACCCTGTGTACAACAGCTCTAAACTCTGCTCTGTCCTGTGCCAATCGC
>NW_006399825.1:13210231-13223915 GCF_000299155.1 Elephantulus edwardii | reverse complement strand
CAGGTTAAAAAGGTATGGAGACAGAACACATCCCTAGCATATGCCCTTCCCAATTTTGAACCATGCAGTGTTTCCTTGCTCTGTTCTGACGACTGCCTCTTGGTCCAAGTGTAGGTTTCGCATTAGAACGATCAAGTGTTCTGGGATTCCCATTCTTCTCAGAGTCAACCACAGTCAAACACCTTTGCATAGTCAATAAAACACAGATATACATTCCTCTGGTATTCCCTGCTTTCAGCTAAAATCAACCTAACATTAGCTACAATATCCCTAGTACCACGACCCCTTCTAAACCCAGCCTGGACTTATGGCAGTTCTCTGCTGATGTACTGTTCCAGTCGTTTTTGGATAATCTTCAGTGAATACCACTATCATTCAGATATATGCAACCAGAGCCAAGGAGGAGGAAATAGAAGATGTCGGAGATCGATCGAACAAGCAATCAGTATGCATTGATAATAATGGGTGACTGGAATTCAAAAGTTGGGAACAGAGAAGAAGATTCAATAGTTGGAAAACATGGACTAGGTGACAGAAATGGAGCTGGAGAGAGAATGATTGAATTTTGCACAATTAATGGCTTATTCATTGCAAATACTTTTTTAGGAGACATAAATGCAGGTTATATACATGGATTTCACCTGATGGTATGCATATGACTCAGATCTATTACATCTGTGGAAAGAAATGCTGGAGAAGCTCAATAGCAGCTGTGAAAACTAGGCCAGGAGCTGATTGTGGAACAGACCACCAACTGCTCATATGCAAGTTCAAGCTAAAGCTGAGGAAAATTAAAACGAATCCACAGGAACCAAAATATGACTTTGAGTCTATCCCACCCGAATTTCAGAACCATCTCAGGAACAGGTTTGAGGCTTTGAACACTAATGAGCAAAGACCAGCTGAGCTGTGGGAGGATATCAAGGGTATCATCCAGGAAGAGTGCAAATGGTCATTGCAAGAACAGAAGAGGAAGATAAGACCAAAATGGATGTCAGAAGAGACTCTGAAAATTGCACTGCACTGGAGCGCAGAGAAGCCAAAGCACAAGGAAGAATTCAAGATACTAAAGAATTGAATAGAAGATTTCAAAAGGCAGCATAGGATGACAAAGTAAAATATTACAATGAAATGTTCAAGGAGTTAGAGTCAGAAAATCAAAAGGGCCGAACTCACTCAGCATTTCTTAAGCTCAAGGAACTGAAGAACAAATTCAAACCTCTAGTTGCTGTAATCAAGGATGCTTTTAGGCAGAATATTAAATGATCCAGGGAGTATTAAAAGAAGATGGAAAGAATATACGGAGTCACTGTATCAAAAGGAATTGGCAGACACAGAAGAATTTCATGAAACAACATATGAGCAAGAGCCTATGGTGATGAAGGAAGAAGTTCAAGCTGCTTTTAAGGAAATAGCAAAAAACGAGGCCCCAGGAATAGATGGTATACGAATTGAAGTATTTCAGCTAACAGATGCTGCCCTGAATATGCTCACCAAGTTATGCCGAGAAATCTGGAGAACAACCACTTAGTCAACTGACTGGAAGAGATCTATATTTGTTCCCATCCCAAAGAAGGGTGACCCAGCAGAGTGTGGAAACTATAGAACAGTATCATAAATTTCACATGCTCCTAAGTATACAACTAAGAAAACTGAAAACATATTTTCATACAAAAACATGTACCTGAATGGTCTCAGGAACGTCATTCAGAATACCCAGAAAAGGGAAACAAGCCCCTCCGCCTTCCCAAGCATTATGTCATGTTAGAAGAAGTTAGAAAAGGCTATTCCTTGGAAAGTGACACATGCCTGGAAAGGAGGAGGGTCAGCAAAGGAGGGGAAGCCCCTCAGTGAAATGGACACAGTGTCGTCAGCAGTGGACTCTACTGTGTTGGAGAAGAGAAGGACGCACAGGATTGACCAGGTTCAGAGCTGTTGTTCGTAGGTTCGCTGTGAATCCTGTGGCACTTTCAACAACAGGCTGAGGGAAGAAAGGATGGGAAGTGATTGCCAAAAGAATTGGGAATTCTTGAGGTCATTAAAATATTCTGTTATTAGATAGTGGTGATAATCGTACCAATTTGTGAATACAAAAACCACTGAATTACAAACTTTAAACGAGTAAAGTTTCTGATGTGTGAATTTTTCAAAGTAATTTTAAAACTCCCTATATACAGCCTTTCTCCCCACAGTATCCAGACAGTGCTTTTAAAGGGTAAGTTGGCTCACTTTATTCTGGTAAATTAAAAGTTCAGTGACTTCTCACCTAACTGGAAATAAAATTCCAAGTCCTTACCCGTGGCCTACAATGTTTTATATATTTTTAATTCTCCTGTTAATTAGCATCCTTCTGCCAATTGTGCTGCAATGAAGCTGGCCTCCTGGCTGGCTTAACTATCATGCTAGTTAATTACCCTTCTCCCTCAGGGTCTCCGTATGCTGCCTTGAAACACTCCCCTCAGATACCTGCAAGTATAGGCCCCATGCTTCCTTCAGATTTCAACTCTAATACGGCTTCCTTGAAGAGATCTTACCTGACACTCCTTAAATGAGACCCTTCTCCCTCCCTATTTTTATTTTCTTCATGACATTTATTTTAATCTGATAGATTCTACGTATGTATGATTATTCTTCTTCTGTGTGTGTCTCTCTACTAAGAATGCACACCCTGTGGAAAAAAGTTTGGTTTGATTCTAGTTATATCCCAGAATCTTAAAAATTGGCAACTAGGACATTCTCCACGGGACCTGTTCAATAAATGGGTAAATGAATTAAAACAAATTATAGGAGAAAGTGGTAATTAAGTCCTGAGAAGAACTGCCACATGACTAGGAATGTCTCACCTCCTCCAGGTTGTTATAGGGCTCATGGCAGTAGTTGCAATATCCTTGTCCACTCTGCATGTTGAATATCCAAAGTCAAATAGATACCATCCTTGAAAACTGTAGGGTGGAAAAAAGAAAAATAGTCAAAATTACAATACTATTTTTGTGTGAAACGTGTCAGGCCACCAGACAAATGGCTATGGCCAGTCACTGCACAGGACAGAAATATGTGTCTCCTCTCATAAAGATCTGCAGCTAGTGTGAGTCAGAATTGACTGCTAGTGAATTCTGCGTGTTAACTGTGAAGGAAGTGACTAGTCTAAGATAAGGTCACTTACTTGTCCTATTGACTCCTATTGCTAATACTTAGGTATAGTAGAGAAGGGTACCATGAGGTCTCAAATCCATCAGTGAGCCTGGAGTTGAGATGAAAGGTAAGAATCTTCCACAACATAATTTGTAACTAATGTTTGATGCCGGAGGACTAAATTGAGAAGTAAATTGTCTGGGGGGAGAGATTATGTAACAATGAAAGAAATTTTTTCTTTTACTTTTCAAAGAGAAGAGCAAATTGGTGGGGGGAGGGGGAAGACAGGGAGAAAAGTGCAACCATGAATGAATGAATGAAAACCCTAAGGAAAAAAAAGAAAATACTAAATTTTATTCATATAGTAGGTACAAGACAATGGAAGGAAATATATGACAAAAATCAAGATTTTGGTAAAGACCTAAACTGACTTTCTAGAACTGAAAAGAAAAGTTAAATATCTAAAAATTTTGTAGTTATTAGGAATCCATCCATTATAGACTATACCACTCCACTTTTAAAGAGAAGTTAAAATTTTTAAGATATGACTGTAATACCTTTACAGTACTATGAGACTCGTTTTTCCCGTCATTCCTATATAAGGATCCAGATTACAAGAGTTAGTAACACTACATATAACTTGAGTCTGTGGTGTTATTTTTTGCCTTAAAAGCAGATTTTAAAATAATTTAACCAGCAGAATCCCTAAAGATTGAAATAACAACTAATTTAAATTGTGAAGCACAGACACTGTCTTCTGACAATTATATGAGCCAGGTAAGTTTTATGTAAACCAGGCAAGTATGGGGATTATGTAAATAAGGTAAGTATGAGGAATAACAACTAATTTGAATTAGCACAGACACCGTCTTTTGACAATTCTATAAACCAGGTAAGTATGGTGTAAATCAGGTGAGTATGAAGATGTACCACTAATACCTGCTTGTCTGTTGGAAAATATACAAAGTAAAGGTTCTGTAGTGTACAGAATTCCTAAGTTTTTTTACATAAGGTAATTATTCTGAAAGTGAGAAAATTTAATCCTTAACACCAATTACTTAAAAAATGAAATTGTAACATTAAAACCAATAACATGAGCATAGTAAAGCTTGCTTTAATAAGCCAAAATGGTATCATAACATTTACTTACATGTTTCTTTTTATTAGGGAAAACTTAAATTCCGATTTCCCTCACTTGTGGCAGAAATAAATCAATAGAACCAGCCTCTGAAATAAGAACACATAAGAAATTACTTACTTAAAATTTGTTCTTTTTCGACTAATTTCTGCATATATTAAGCTGAAGCAACAAAATAAAACTTTGAGTTATAATTATAGACATGGTCATCTTCAGACTATGACAACCCTAGAGCTTAAGCCAACAGTATGAGCATCATAAAAAGACACACATTTTAGGGCTTTATTGAAAATATAATTAAAATATGCATTGAATTAAAGGCAAAATCAAGTATGAGTTTATCATAAAATGTTTACATGTACACTTAAATTCTCAAATTGAAAAAAAAAATATATGTATGTATGTATATATATTTAACCTTATAGCTGTAACTCCCATGGAATTTTTGCCTGTCATTTCCATAATTCCTAATGCCATAAAAATCCTACAATAGCAGTAAGCTACAGGTGAGTCTGAAGCATTTGTTGATATTTCAGAAATTCATATGTCAGAATCCCACCTGAAGCTTAATCAAACGTTCCTGAAAGGAGCCCAGACACATGAATATTGCAGGTATTTAAAAAACTCCTAGATGATCTGATGCAGACTGATGAAATATTATGTCACCACTGTTACCTCTATTAATAAAATTCTCACTTATTGAAAGAATAACAGAAGCTAAAATTCTAATATTTTGCATGATTGAATAGTCATCTTAAATTCTGAATTCTACTTATATCTGATACCTTTTTCAATAAAATGTTTATTTTATACTAGTTTACTTAACAAAGTACACTGATTGTCACACCGGATCTTATATCTGATAATATTTCTAATGTAACCTGTTATTTACCTTTAACAGAAAAAAGGTAGGCATCTCCTCAGAGATCTTGATCCTGGTAAACATCTGTAAGATAAAATACACCATTTATAAAGAAGCTAAGCCCCCCTCGATATGTATCAACTCTTACATAGTCACTCCATGTCATCTTTGCTTAAATGTTAAAGGAGGAAAAATATTAACTTCTGTATACTAAGAACTTTACATACTCGCTGAATCCCACATGACCTCCTAAAATACTCTGGAGTAGAGAGATTGAGGACCCATCTAACCCATTATCGACCACTTCAGATCTCTGGTTTCCAGGGACGATAGTTTTAAAGAGCATCTGTGCCTTTGTCATGGTCAAGAAGCCAAGAAGCTATCAAACCTAAAATGAGCTCTGTGAGAAGCTTTTAAAGGAAATATATACATGAGATTCAATTTGGGTCTTGCACTGACTGCCCAAATCCTAGCTAGTCTTTTTGTTTTAATGGAAAGAGTTGTCCATTTAAAAAAATCTCTATCAATGAACATTTAAGCAGAAATAATGCTCAGTTCTTTCCCCTTCACACTGTCAAGATCAAAATGAACCCTTACGCAAGTTTATTGGCTAACAAAACATTCAAAAACCGTGGACTCGTAAGAGCCAGTGACACCACTGCAAAATCAGCATTGCTGTGTAACTCTATTGCTATGCAGAGGTCTGTGTGTGGAGCTTTATGGATACAGATAACCAGAAAGAAAAAAAATTCTCTAAGATGTTTACAATGGGATTGGGAAATTAATACAAGTAAGAGTGCCAGATAGTCTTTTAGAATAGGGCTGTAATGGCATAGCCCATTTGGGTTTATGCTGCTAACCCAAATGCCATGCCCCTTCCATGTCATTTACAACCTCGGTAACTCAGTGGAAGGCCAGATTGGAGTAGGTCTAGCTCCACGGCAATGAGATGGATGAAATGGGTTTAGCTTTAGCTGTGATGACCAATGATAAAAAAAAACAACAACCCAACTATATGTGATTTAAAAAACAAAACAAAACACCCAAACACCCACACATGCGCACACGTGTGTGAGATCTTCCCAATGCCAAACAAGTCAGGGTGCAAAAGTACAAAAATAAGTCAACAAAAGAAAAGGAAAAATAAAAAATTGAAGTCCTTTTGATACATTTGGAGAGAACAAGTTGACAAGTTCAGCTGAATCTAAGATTTCATTTGAGAAAATAAGGAGAAATAAGCATGGGATATTTGGCTGGGTTTCCACAGAAAATTTAAAAGCAGGATAGAGATTTTAGATTGTAGCTTTTAAGTGGTGTAGATCTTTAGAAAGGGATACATATATATTCAAGGAATGCTTTAAGAAAATTGTGGATTCTTCTACTCAAAGGAGTTCTTCAAAGAGTAAGGGAAAAATTGTTAACTTTGTACCATTTATGAGAACATTAGGATTCTCAGAATTCCTAAGATACAGAATATCAGTGCCTGTGATTTAGATAACACTCAAAACATCCCAGTTTAAAGAGTCAGTATCCCTTAGAACCAATAAAGATTTTAAGGTGTATTTGTGCTTTGTAAATTATGAAAATGTACACTCTTTATTTTTAAATTGGCTTTTATTAATTTTTCTATTAGAAAAGTAAAACATATTTGTTGTAGAGCAACTAAAGAATACAGATAAAGTAAATATTAAATCAATCTTAAATGCACCACTTAGTAATTGTTAAATAATCTTTGTTCTAAATATACATGTACAAAATGTAATGGTACTGCAGATTTAATAGCTTGCTTTTTTACTTAACCATCTGATTGCACAGTGGTCCATCAGTGTGAAATAGAAACTGCCCTGATTGCTGAGTTAACCTTCTTAGAGTCAGTGACTATGATTTTATAAATATCTGTACAGACAACCTTGATATTTTAACTTAAGCTTTTAAATGTATTGGGTGATTTAAAGTTAAGTTGGCTTTACAGTTTTCTTGAGGATTTTTTTTTTATGGCTAGGATTGGTAGAGTTCTAATCACTGTTTTTCATAAACCATATTTATAAACCACTGTCAAGCTTCTCTCTAAAGCAGAAAAAGAACTTTAAAACATTTACAACAATGAGAGAAATATGACTGATTTTTTAGGATTTTTAAAAAGCATTTAATTTTTATAGAAACAATAGTGCTGACTTTCACAATTATAAAATCAAATGTGGGCACATGAAGAGCCACCTCTGAACTTAGATTACTTCAGCACCACCAACTCAGTGTTGTTGTTGTTGTTGTGTGCTACAGAGTAAGGATTGATTCTTGGTTGACCATGCAGAAAGTTTTTAAGAGATTGCAAATCCCTCTGAAGGAGTTTGCTCATCTGTCTCCTATGACAGCAGCTAGTGGCTTGGAACCACTCACGGCTGAATTGGCAGAGTAATTCTCTGTCCAATGGGCCACCAGTTGTGTCTTTTTTCTTAAGGAATTTCTTACACTTCTGAAAGTTGTACCTACTGCAAAGATAAATATTAGTAAGACGACACGTAATTGAGATGTGTTAGGAGTTGTACTGTGCACATCTAAAATGAACTATGATGTCGAAATAACCAACAAAATCAGGCAAGAATTTGTCAGTTGCCTCATAGGCTCTAACAGATAATAAGTAAGAAAAGTCCATAGAAAATAAGTAATGGACATTTAACTTAATAGAAAATAACATATTGAAGGTAGATAACTCTGGTATAGCCTGTAAGGAATTGCCCTACAAACCCAAGGTGGTATCTCTCTGCTAGCTCGAATCCACTAGCAGCTCCGTGCGAGAGAAAGATGGGCAATCAAAGAGAGAGAGAGATGGAGACAGAAAGAAAGCTGCAACATAGGTTTTTGTAGGGTAGCGGTAAGGCTAACCTCAAATGCAAGCAGTTTCAAACCCACCAAATTTGTTGGTGGAAAATGGGCAGTCTCCTCCCGTATGATTTACAGCCTCTGAAAACCCCCGAATAGTCAGCTATGAACCAGTTCCAATTGTCCGGCACATATGAACAACAACAAAAATAATCTTAACTCATTTGCAGCAGAGCGGGAACCGATTCATTGCTGAGCAGGTAGCGGCTTTGGAGCCAGCTACCAGAGCGAACTACGCATGCGCCAACGGGGGGGGGGGCATGGTGTGTGAGTGTGAGTTGCAACCATCCGACTGAAACATGCCTCTCTTTAACTCTGAAAAACACGCCTCTCCGTGAGAAACAACCCTAGAAAAGCTCGGAGCATTTGATCTGTGAACGATTTAATATTAGCTTGGGTTCCTCGCCCTACAGGGTTTTCTTATTCTCAAATAATTCTGTACCTCTTCGCCCTCTGCGGCTTTCTTCTTTTCTTATCTCCACCTTTTCTTTCTTAAGAAATAAGAAACTTAGTCTCTATCTTTCCTTCTGCAAAGTTGTCTGACTTTTTAGTCATTACTTGGTGGCGCAGTGGTAAGCAGTTGCGCCAGCAGCCCAAAGCGGGCAGCCGGGATCCACAGGTGGCTCCCAGTACAAAGACGGGCAGCCTCCCCCTGCGCGCTCGCAGCCTCTGGAGACCCGGTAGAGGGTCAGCAGGGAGTCACTGTGACTTGACGGCACGTCACCGTAATTGGCAACCGGGTAGTGCCCGGTATGTCGGGCCATGAAAGGTGCGATTCCCTCTCGTACGTGCGCACCGACGGCGCCGGGAGCCTTGCCGCCGAGGCCCAGGCAGCCCAGCGAAGCCGCGCCACGGGGATCTTTCCGGAAGGCGTTCCACGGGCATGGCCGCGCCGGCTCCTACCCACGGGTTACCGCACGGGGCCCACGGGCCGCCTCCCGGAAAGATTTTTATTCCCAGAACCAGCCAGAGGGCTGCCGTGAGTCCGAATCCGTTCCATGGCAGAGGGGCCCCGGGCTTTTTTTGGTTTGGCAGTCTGTACAGAAGACGTTTTGGTGGGGAAGCCTTCAGGCCAACCATGAACCGCGGTGGTTGAACCGCTTTACACGGGAGGCTGCGCGATTGACCGCTCCCGGAAAGATGAAGGCACAGGACATCTAGAAAACAGTTCTACTTTGTCCTGCAGGGTTGTTATAAGTCAGAATCAAGTCAGTGCCACGAAATAAAAGTCAGCTTTATCGGGCGAGGAACCCTGGTTGCGGCAAACGGCCGCTGTATGCCGCATTGGCGGCATCTGATAACCACTGATCAGATGGCGATCCCGGCTATGGGAACTTATCAGGGCAGTCCACCATAGCCTGCAGGGAAGTCGCTCTGGGTCCGAATCGACTCCGCGGCTCACGTAAAAACCCAAGCATCTTTGAGGAGGGGGGGGCAGTGTTTAAAGCACTGGGCTGCTGACTAAAGAATCCCTTCAGGTGCATGCCAGTATCTAGGGGTTGGAGACCTCAGTCCTTAGGGAGCGGGGAGGGAGAGACTTGGTGACCAGCTCGCGAAGAGCACTTCTGCTCTGTCTGGGAGGGTCGCTAACAGTCCAAGATGACTAGATTTGCTTGGACACCTGGTTTTAGGGGAGCGGACTGCTGCCAGCTTTCTCATGCAGAGAATTGCAATAAACATTATTTATTTTCAAATAAAAGTATTTTAATAACCCACATTTTAAGGAGGTCCCTTTAGTGGCAACACTGTAAAGTGCTGCGCTGCGAAAAATGCTGCTTCTCTGGCAATTTGAATCCAACGATACGTACTTCATGGTTTTCTTTTGGTGATTTTCACAATCTTTTAAAGTCTTTTATAATACAGTTGTTGTTGTTATTATTTATCGTACAGTAGGAACCTGCCCATAGCTGACCCTCCAGTGGGTTTTTAGAGGCAGTTAATTGCTTAAGAGGAGACTACCCATCTTTCTCCCTTGGAGCGGCTGGTAGCTTTGAACCACGTGCTTCGGGATTGCAACGCAGCTTCTTGCCACATAATAATACTATTACGCCCTTAGTGATCTACAATATAGTCTGGATGCACTAACCCACCTCAGTAAAGTGAGAATATTGCCATAAAGGGAAAGTAAGGGGGGAACACCTCACAATTTTGGGGTTTCCCCAAAACACAATTTTGGCGGATCGCAAAAACAGTTTTGAGAGTCAATACACTCTCAAACAAAACGCTATCTCTCTGGTGATTATAGTCCCCCAGCCGCCACCCACCCCACCCCCAGAAAGTGGGCAGCCTTTCCCCAGTCCTTTTACAGCATCAGAAGCGCAAAGCAGAGTGGCAGCGAGTTTGAGTGGGAATGACTACAATGGGGGGTTATGAACAGGCTCCTGAGAAGCCCAGAGAGTCGCTATGAATTCTACCCGGCTGTACAGCAGTGAGTTTGAGGTTTGCATTTAGGTGCTCAGTCCTCAGCTGCTGACAGAGGTGGCAGGTCAACCCAAGGAGCTCCTCAGGTAGATGTGTGCGGCATCCGCTTTAGTGAAGATTTACATGTTCGGACAGCTCGCCTTTGTCCTGCCAGGTCGCTATTAAGTAGAATCAACTTGATGGCACCTTATTCATTATGATACAGACCTCTGGGGCCTTTTTCTGCAGAAGCCACTTGTGGGTATGTACCGAGTCGGGACTAACCCACAGCTGACCCTCCAGTGGGTTTAATTTAAGGCAGTAAATTGGACAGGAGTTGAATGCTCCTCTTTCTCCCGAGGAGCAACCAGTGGGTCCTTTAGCCTGCCTTTGCATTGATGGCACAATTCTGTAACCACTGGGCACTTACTTAGCATTTACCACTGCGGCTCCTGACTAATCAGGACTGGCTCACCTCAGACTTGCAGTGGATTTCTGGAAGCACGCAGCCCCGAAGAAAGGTGCTGGCTTTTTCTCTTGGAGTTCCTGGTGACTCTGAACTACCACCGAGGTTCAAATTTTGGATGAGTAGCACAAATTCATAAGGGCTCACCCACATGAGTTCCCTTACCTACATCAGACACTCCCAACTCATTGCCGTGGAGGTGCTCTGATTGGTATCAGAGCCTCCAGCAATTTTTTTTTCAGCAGTAAATCTCAGGGAGGAGATCTAGCTGCCTTTAGATTGATTAGTGGCAAAACTCCTTCGGGACGAGGCCTCCAGCGTTCCCCTTTAACCTTCTGAACACGTAATTTAGGTCAGGCACTGTTGTTGCCTGCTTCGCATGCATTATATCTAATAGACCTCCAACAGCCTTATCCGAGGTAGGGCATGCTGCGTGTCGTTTGCGGTCTCGTCATATCCCCATGTGTGCAGAGAGCTCCAGAGGGAGTTCAAGCCTGATCCTTTGGAAGGAGCCTCTTTTAGCTAGTAGCCAGACACTTAACTGGCAGTGCCACTCATTCACTCAAAGTTAATCAGGAAAGGAAGATTTAGAGAGAGGAAGCCGATGCTCAGGTCTTAACACAGCAGTGTGGCTGAGGTTTGACCCAAAAATCTGAGCAGCTAATGACACTTTTAACCTCAACATCATTATCTATTTTCAGGAATGCTGATTATTTTAATATTGAGGAAAACCATTAGGTATCTTAATTTGCTGCAAAGGAACATAGAAATAAAACTAATATTTATCAATTGCATCATTGCTCCTATCTGGAGCTGCAGGCTGACAGGACCTTGGGTTAATAATCTCAGGTTTATTTAGCATAATACAAGAGTACATTTTCAATAGAAACCCAGGACACGTGTGTGTGCAGACACACACAGTTAATTTTAAAACTTGAAAATACCCTCTTAGCCTCTTATTTCGTTGTTTTTAAATGCTAGTAAAAGAAAACATAACACATCCAGAAAACATAACACATCCATATTGATTACATGAAATAATGTATGCATATGATTGTACAAAACAGATACACATGAATGAAGCACAATGTAATGAGTGATTGTGTGGAAACCAATTTTTTAAAATGCCAACCATGGCCCAACAAATTTCATAATTCATTTATAAGTGGAAAACTTGTAGTTTAAAAAAAAAACTTAAATGGAACAAACATTATATTATAGAAGCTTCTGAAATTACAACTCATTTCTATTCAATATTCTGGCCACCTTAGCTATATTGTAACAAATTTCTTGACCCAAGTGTATGGAGGAGGAGACATGCCTTGCCTTCCAAGCTCTCAGTAAGTGTCATTTGAGGAGGAAGCATTATTTTATCAAATATTTTTAGATAATAATACCAAAAAAGTCACAAATGCACTTAGTGAAGAGGGAGAAAGCAAATTTCACCAATACCCCACTTGACACAGGTATGTTTCTGTATCCATTGGTGAGGGAGGAAAGAAAGGCCCCAAGCAGTTCTCTTGATGTGACTGGTACACTCATTCTCTGTGTTTTGCTTTTTCCCAGTATAAAAATCATTTCTTTTAAAAGCACACACACACACACACTCTCACTCACTCTAACAAGAAAACCGACCCATTTGTGGGAAAGAAAGAGGTTTTCCTCTCTTGACAGTGAATATCTTGTTACGCATTTCTTCTGAGCTCTCTAAAATCATAGCGCCTGTAAATCACAGATAAATTGATGGCTCAGTAGGAGGTCCTCTTGGATAAAGGGTAATAGCACTGGTAGGGAGCTCTGGTGTTAGGCCCCAGTTGCGCTGCTAACATAAAGGTATGTCCCCTAGGGCAGTGCAGCTCTATGGGGAAAGATGGGCAAGCCCCTGCCGAGCAATTTCATCTCATCATCTCATTGCCAACCAGTTGGAACCCCACCGGAGATGGCGCATCCTTCTCCCACAAGACCGGGAGTGGATTTGAACCACCAGAGAAGATTCACCTTTTCATTAACAACTCAACTCTTTACTGACTAAGCCACCAGAGCTCTTTTGTAAATCTGCCATCTGCAGCTTTCACAAGCATAGAAGATAAGCTATGAATCGGTTCTGACTCGACGGCAATGGATTTTGAGTGATAGCTAGAGCACAGGCTGTAAAATGTTATGACCAAAATGCATGGATGATTATTAGGACCTAGAAAGGCTGCCTTAACAATGAAAGCGTCATTTAAGCAGTCACACACAACTGTTGCACGATGAGAGCAATCGGATCACAGAAACAAAAATCGAACATCTGCAAGATAAGCTCGGAGGCGGGTAAAGGCCTAGGACAGCTGGAAACAGCGCAGGGGGACGAGGGATGGGGGTGGACGTGGGCTGCCAAGTGCCTGGACCACACTCTCTGACGTGACAGCCCTACCTAAATCCGACCTCCGCAGGCCGCCCCTTCCCCAAATGCAGCGCGCCCCGAAACCTCCACCCAAGGCCTCCGCGGCGGGCCCCCTCCTACCCAGGGCCCGGGCCCCCTCCTACCCAGGGCCCGGACACAAGCGCGAGGCCGTCGGCGCCCCACCTGCTCCCACGTCTCAGCCACTTCGATGCCGACCCGGAGACAACGGCCTCGCTCATGCAGGCGGGGCAGAAGGGGACTTGGAGTAGGGAGAAAGCGAGGTCCTGCGAGACATGTGTGCGAGCCGCGGGAGCTGTCCGAGGGTCCCCCGGGAGGAAGAAGGAGAGCCCCGGCCGCTGGACGAGCAGGCCCCGCCCTGCCTGTGCGCAAGGAGCCTACGGCGTAGCGGGGCCGCACGCC
>NW_006399825.1:13203650-13210131 GCF_000299155.1 Elephantulus edwardii | reverse complement strand
CCCGCGGCCACGCCCCCGGCCACGCCCCGCGCCTGCGTCTGGGCCCCGCACTCACCTCCAAGAGCCCTTTCCTGATTCCTTCCGGGCCGTGGGAGTGAGGGCACCCCCTTCCTCGACGAGTGACAGGCGGCGGCTAGGACCCCTAGAGTCGTTCCTAGCGCCGCCACCCGGGGAGCTGGAAACCAGCTCTTCGTGACGCCTGGAGGGAGGGAGAGTCTTGGGACGAATGCTATGCAGGCAATTCCTCCCTTCTAGTTAATGTCTGTGAGGTTTAACGTCTGGGAAGGTGTGAAAACTCTGAACTCACATGATTCCTCATAGCAAAGGAGGCCCCTTCCACTACCTGACCAAGTATCGTTTAAGGGACACTACTACTCCTCCTTTGTGGTCCATATTCTTTTGAAGCTTCCTAGATCATTCAGGATTTTGCCCACAGCATCCTTTAGTTACACCTCAACCCTTGAATTCTTTTTTTCAGTTATTTAAGCTTGAGAAATTCTGAGTTCTTCACTTTTTTTGTTTTCCAGCTCCACTCTGCACATTCCTTCATCATACTTTGCTTTTTCTTCTCATGCTGCCGTTTGAAATCTTCTATTTATCTCTTTTACTTTGGCACCTTGTCCCTTGTTTTGGATTCTCAAGTTTTCTTTCTCCCCTGTCTTTGTAATGACCTTTTGCTTTCTTCCTGTCCCTTTGTGTCATCCCACGCCTCTTCTAGTCTTTGACCAGTACTGTTAAATGCCTCAAACCTATTCTTGAGATTATTTTTAAAATTCAGTTGAGATAGATTCAAATATTTTGGTTCTTGTGGATTTGTTTTCGTTTTCTTCAGCTCCAATTTCATCTTGCACATGAGTAATTGATGGTCTATTCCAGAGTCAGCACCTGCCCTCGTTTTGGCTCCTGGTTGAGCTTCCCCAACAATTCTTTCACAGATGGAAGTCTTTCCATTGAAACAGAACTGTCAGAAATTCAAGATAAATTTAAAAGAAGCTGTCACACAAAGGATATAATTGCTGATGGCAGATTTTGGCTGAAAGCAGAGAATACCAGAAAGATATCTATTGCGTTTCATTGATTGTACAAAGCCTTTTCACTGTGTGGACCGACAAATTATGGCTACATTAAGAATGGGAATTCCAGAATGCTTAATAGTGTTAGTGCAAAAAACCCTGTACCTAGACCAAAAAGCTGTTACATGAACACTACAGGGAAGTGTGCATCATGGGTGCACACTTTCTCCATACCTCTTCAGTTTGTATGTTGTTGTTGTGTGCCGTTGAGTCGCTTGTGACTCATAGCGACCCTATGTCGCTATGAGTCAGTTTGTATACAAAGCAAATATTTTGAGAAGATGGACTACGTGAAGAAGAGCGTGGCATCAGCATTAGAAGCTTTATGAAGATAACATACCTTACTTGCTGAACAGAGGACACGAAATACTTGCTGCAAAAGATCAAAGACTACATCTTTCACTATGAGTTCATTTCAATATCAAGAAGACAAAAACACAATCAGGCCAATAGGCAACATTATAATAGATGGAGAAGAGATGGAAATTGTCAATTATTTCCTCTTACATGGATCCACAATACTCTTGGCACCAGCAGCCAAGAAATCAAAAGACATATTGCATTGAGGACGTCAGCTGTTAGGGACCTCTCCAAAGTGCTCAAAAGCAATGATGTCAGTTGCTCCTGATTCAGGCCATGATCTTTTCAGTCATTTGCTATGCTTCAAAAAGCTGGACAAAGAATAAGGATGACAAGAAGATAATTAATGCCTTTGAGCTGTGGTGTTGGAGTAGAATATTGAATATCTCATGGACTGCCAAAAAAAAAACAACAACCAAATAGTTTTATGTCTTGGGGGAAGTTCAGCCTGAATGCTCCTTTCAGGCAAAGATGACAAGCTTCATCTCACACACTTTGGTCATATTGTTAGGAGAGGCTATTCTTTGAAAAGGGACATTATGCTTGCAAAGTTGGAATGGATTGACAGCATGACTGACTGCAGCAATGGTTCAAATATGCCAGATATTATGATAGGACAGGACAGAGTTCAGATCTGATTGTTCATAAGGTCACCTAACAGCATCAAGGTAAACAATAACACCAAGGAAACACTCACTCCCTAGAATAATCAGCCTCATAACTAAAAGGCAATAGTAGAAGTCCAAGGATAGAATTCAGACAACACATAGTAATTGGATTGAATTCATGGAAATGAGAAAGAGGAATTAGGAAAAATGTGTTTACAATGCAGGTATTGTAATTAATGTGATAAAGCAAAATGTGTGTGAAGGGTTGAAGAGAAAGCCTACTTGCTTTACAAACTTTCACTCAGATCACAATAAAAATCATTTGAAAGCCAATAATGTTAATTGTTGAACAACTTAACAAATACAACTAATGTCACAATTATACACTTTAAAATGTTGAAAAGGTCAACAATTTGTTACATATATGTTTATTTTAAAACACCTTTTCTTTAGGGTATATTCCCAGTAGAGAAATTGCTGGGTCAAATGGTATTTCTATTTGCAACTCTTAGAGAAAGTGCCATACAGCCTTCCATAGTGGTTGCACCATTTTACGCTCCCACCAGCAGTGAATAAGGGTTCCAGTTTCTCTGACACCATAACCGTCACCCAGGCAGATATATGCACACCCATGTTTATTGCGGTTTTGTTCACAATAACAGAATTGGAAACAACCTAAGTGCCCATCAACAAATGAATGGATAGAGAAGCTCTGGTGTATTCATACAATGGAATACTATGCTGCATTGAAAAACAAAGCTCTCATGCAATATTATTGAAAATGGGTGACCCTGGAGGACATTATGCTGAGTGAAATATCTCAGTGACAAAAGGACAAATACTGCATAGTGCCACTGTTGTAGAACGGGACTGACATCAGGGTTGGGTTGAAACTGAGAAAGATTGGATAAATTATGTATGCTGCATTGAAACAGATGAGGGAGAGAACAGTTTAAAAGCAATATATGATTGGGTATTATGGTCATGACAAGAGTCCAGAATGAAGGTTGCATAGTGGAGTGTACTGGGGGTGGGGGTGGGGGGAGATTGTATACCAATGAAAGACTTACTTTTCAAAGAGAAAAGCGAACTGGGGGGGAGGGTTGGGCAGGGAGGAAAATGCAAAAATGAATGAATGAAGTCCAAAATCTCTGTAAACATTCATTAAGATTAATTTAAAAAAAAAAACTTTTTTCTAAATAAGAGTTTATGGAAGAAAATGCTTTAAAATATATAGCAGAAGTTTCAGAGATGCACAGTGCATACATATAGCAGGAATGACCATGTAGGTGTGGAGAGGGGAGGGCAAGAAAGAGTACTCAAATTGCCTTCTGTCGCATAAGAATTTAATTGATAATCTCCAAAGTTGACAAATCACTATATACTGGTATTAACACCATAGGGAAATGTTGGATAAACTCCTCCTGTGGGATTTACAGTCTCTGAAAAACCCGCTGGAGGGTCAGCTATGAGTCAGTTCAAACTGGACGGCTGTAAGTTAAGTTTCGAGTTGATCTTGTTGCTGTTGTTGTTGTGTACGGTAGAGTCGAAACTGACCCATCGCTGACCCTCTGGCGAGTTTACAGAGGCAGTTGATCGCATGGGAGGAGATTGCCCATCCTGCTACCGTAACTAAAAATAAATTCCAAAGCAAAAGTCAAACATATTATCAATTCCAATTTGTAAGGATTCCAAGGCTGTCAACCATTATGGAAGCCGACTGCCCCCTTTTTGTCCTGTGGAGCACCTGGTGGATTTGAACCGCCGACATTTCCATCTTCAGTCCAATGCTCAATTTACTATTCTACCAGGATTCCTAATTTAAAGGTTAAAATTATATTTTTTAAAAAAACAACAACAAAGAAACAAAGATGCGCCACGGCTTCTGGAGCGGCTGGAGCGGCGGCAGGTCATGCTGGGCTTGAGTCCCTCTAACCCCTCCTCCAGAAAGCCATCGCAGTCGCTGAGTCCCTGCTCCGCGGTAACCATGTGCGACCCACCAAAGGTGGTGATCAAAAATGCGAACATGACATGGAGGAGATGCAACAGGACTCGGTGGAGTGCGCGACCCAGGCTCTGGAGAAATACAGCATAGAGAAGGACGTCGCGGCCCACATCAAGAAGGAGTTTGACAAGAAGTGCAATCCCACCTGGCACTGCATCCTGGGGAGAAACTTCGGTAGTTCTGTGACACATGAAACTAAGCACTTCATCTACTTCTACCTGGGCCAAGTTGCCATTCTTCTGTTCAAATCTGGTTAAAGCATGGACTGTGCCCACACACCCAGTGATCCATCCAAAAACAAGGATTGCAGCCTAAATTCCAAATACCAGAGACTGAAATCTTCAGCCTTGCTAAGAGAACGTCTCCATCTTTGAACCTCTGATGTGTTTTGATATGCAGGACCTTCCTCTGTACCAGTTTGTTGTGGTTATAAAGCAATTAACAAATCAGCTTACATTTGTATTTCTTTTCTATCCCATACTTTCCTCTGCCTCATGGTTTTTTTTTCTTTCCTCACAATCCATTCCTTTAAAAAAATAAATCTGTTGGGCAGGGGGAGGACCAATTAGAGTTTTAAGTGAGTTTAAAATGAAATCTAAACCACAGGAAAAAATTATTATAAAGTGCCCTGTAGAAGACCTCAGAGACTTAGGGAGAGGGGAGGACAGCGGGCTAAAAGTTGACACCATAGACGCATCATCTACAGTATTTGCTGCGAAATTGACCTCAGAATCTTTGCAAGACCATACACTGAAAAGCAATGTGCCAGAACTGGAGCCATTTCTTAGAAACAAAGGGGCTGCTCATCTACCTGAGCCTGAGTCTTCCTGAAGAACTTTAGTTCGTAAACACCTGGTTGACCTGAGAAAGAACTGACTGACCACTGACCAGCAGCTCTGCAGAGAGCGTCCCAGCCTCAACACAGGGGCGCTAGGACCCAGAGACAGACTGACTTTGGAAAAGTAATTCTGTCATATGAGACTTTTAATTAACATTTTCCATTATCTCTATTATGTGACATGTATGATCTAACAACTTTCAGGTACTTAAAAGTAATTATGGTACGGCTTTGGCTTGTTTTTGAATATATATGGCATAACAAAGTCCACTGGAGGATTTAAAATATTGTTTAAATATGGCACAAAGCCTCATGTGAGCTCCTTCATTTCCCTGGAGGCTCCAAATAAAAGCTCACAGATTCACTGTTACTATTTAGTGGCTGAGGACCCAGGGGATTTGTGGTTACATTGAAGTCACCTGCTATTTTGTGGAGTTTTCTATTTTTCTCTTCAAATCTGTCGAATTTTGATTTATCTATCTTGCAGCTTTGTCACTGAGTGCAAAGATATTAGCTACCGTTATGTTGTCTTGGTTAATTGACCCTTTAATCATTATCTAGTGACCTTCTTTTTCTCTTATGCTGATTTTGGTCTTAAATCTGTTTTATCAGAAGTTAAAATTAACACTACTGCTCTTTTTTTCTTAAATGCTAGTTCATTTACAAAATTCAAATGCATTTTCTGCTCTATTGCTCTTTTTTGATTGCTACTTCCCAATGCATTCCCACCCACCTCCATCCTCTGATTTTTAGTCTATATCTGTACCTAAGGTATCTCTCTTTGAGACAGCATATTGATGGGTCATGCTTTCCTAGATGTCCTTTTTCTCTTTGTGTATTTAGCCTGTTCTCATTCATTGTAATTATTGATGGATATGGTTTTATTGCCGTCATTTTACTGCATTATTTTCACTGTGCTGGTACTGATTTCTTTGTTCCCTCTGCTTTTCTGTGCTGAGGTAATTTTATTTTGTGTTTTTTCTTATCATTCTCTTTATTGCTGTTGTTTTGGTGCTTACTGAATTTGGTTGGTATTCTCCGCCCCCCCCCCCCTTCTGATGAGAAGGCTTAGCCTCTAAGTTTCTGTTTTAATCTCAAGTCTAAAATAGTTTTTCTCTTGAAATCTCCTTGATTTCCTTTCCATTTAGAACTTCTGTGACTACTCTGGTAATTGGCTACCTTTGCTTTGTAGTTGTCTTTATTCATTCAGGATGGTCTTGCTAACAAAGCTAGAGAGCTTTTTGTCCAATCCTGCGTCTGACTCATGACCTCCAGACTTGAACCAACGGCCTACTGCACTTGATTGCTGTCAAGTCGGAACTGACTCACAGGTGGCCCTCCAGTGATTTTCTAAAATTGTCAGTTGCACAGGAGATTGTTCATCTTTCTTACATGGATTCAAATCCTCATTTTGGGATTAGGCACACAGCTTCATGGAGAGTTCCACTTCTAACGTAAAGGCAACTGGTTTGAGTTCACCAGCAAGTCTGGGAAGAAAGAGAGACAATCTTTTCTCGTGCAGTTAATTAACAACCTCTGAATACCTGCTGGAGGGACAGTTACGAGTCAGCTCTGACTTCACAGAAAGAAGTTTATA
>NW_006399825.1:13148580-13203540 GCF_000299155.1 Elephantulus edwardii | reverse complement strand
ACATTATATTATAATAATATATATATTTATGCCTAGTGTTAAGAAGCTGCATTGCAATCCTGAAAGCAAGTGGTTTGAGGCTACCATTTGCTCCGCAGGTAAAGGATGGGCAATCTCCTCCCATGCTACTAACTGCCTCTGGAAAGCCACTGAAGGGTCAGCTTTGAGTCAGTTCTGACTCTATACAACAACGTGTGTGTGTGGGTGGGTGGGTGGGTGTTATTCAAGTGGATTTTCAAACGTGCAGCTTCTAGCCACAGGCCACCAGAGTGAGCTCACGCTTCCTCTCCCTCGCCTTCTCTCCCTCCTCCCTCCTCCCTCTTCCTTTCCCTCTCCCTCCTCCCTCTCCCTGTCTCCCCCTCCCTCTCCCTGTCTCCACTTCTCTCTCTCCCCCTCCTCCTCCCCCTCCCCTCCCTTCTTCTTCTCCCTCTCTGTCTTACCTCTCTCTCTCTCTCCCTCTCCTCCCTCCCTTTTCCTCACCCTCGTCCTCACCATCACCATCACCCTTGCCCTTTCTTTCTTTCTCTCTCTCTATATATAAAATACTTCATTATTTTACTTCTCTAGAAAACCCAGTTTAAGATATTCTTGATATACATATCCACAGCTATGTTCTCATTCCACTGGCTTAAAAAATAAAAATTCTAAACTCAATTTATTGTAAATAACTTTACTATGGTAAAACATATATATCCCCCCCAAATGCCATTTTAATTGTATTTAAGTATAAATCCTTTTTCTTGGCTTCACCAGATGCCAAAATCCACAATGTTGGAAAACAGCCTAGAAGGCGAGGGAGGCAATGAATGGGAGCTGTGACTTCATGTCCTGTGGTCTTTATGCTAAATACTACTCAGTGTTTAATTACCTAAGAGTGAAACAAATTGTATTTTAGTGGGGTTTTGTTTTGGTCTTTTGGTGTTTCCTTGGGTTTACATAACTTATTCACTTGACATTAAAAACCAAGACCACATTGGTCAGAAGACCTGGGGATCTGGGAGGTTCTGTGTAGTTTCTGATTTGCACTGGTCAGTAGCAGAGCTGTGGTGTCTCTTATCTACCAATGAAGGAATGGCATCTCAATTGATCTTCACAAGTTCCATAAGATAAGGATATTGCATTGATTCTGGGAATAAAGAAATTGTACTTTAGAGTAGATTAATAAATGAACCATAAACCAACAGAGCTAAAACTGAAACAAAAAAATAGTATGATCCAAAATCCACATTCACAATAGAACACAGCTATCTTCCTAAAGAAATAGTTGCAGAGAAAGGTTCACCATCAGTGGATTTTGAACATGTTCTCTGTGCCCACCCCTGAGGCTCTCATGACATAGTTTGTAGGTAGGTGTGCTGTTAACCCGATCATATATGCTTTGTTTTATTCTTCAAAAGTCCAAAATACAAATTATAATTGGACATGAATATGCTTTTTTTTTTAAGTTAGGGTGCAGCTGAATAGACTTTGTTGTTGTTGTTATTTGGTGCCACGGAGTCAAGTATGAACGACCAATCTGAACATTGTTCTAGCCCGTGCCATGCTCACAATCTCAGACACAAAGTCAGCATGTCAGCCCACCTGGTTGAGAGTCTTCCTCTCTTTTGCTGTCACTCTACCTTGTCAAGCATTATGTTCATCTCCAAGGAATAACCTCTTCTAGGAGTGTGCCCAACATATGTAAGACGAAGATTCATCATCTTTGCCTCCAAGGTGCGCTCTAGTTGCACCATCTCCAAGACATATCTGTTTGTTCTTTTGGCAGGCCATGGGATCTTCAGCATTCTTCCCCAACTCCACAGTAAAGGCAATCATCCCTCTTCTGTCATCCTTAGTCCAGCTCTCAGTTGTGTAGCAAGGGACTCAAAAGACCATGTATACTGTTGAATACTTGCAGAGTTAAAACACTTACAAACTTTTCATTCAAAAAGCTATGATAGGCTCTTTGCCATCGAGTCAGAACTGACTCATAACTGACCCTTTAGTGAGTTCCTGGAGGCTGTAAATCACACATAAGGAAACTGCCCATTTTTCTCCCACCACCAGGCTCATCTTCATAAATCCTACTCTCTTCCTTTACTCTTCTGTCTTCTATCACAAAAAAAACTTTGTACAGTAGATCCAACGTATTTTTGTTGTCCTTCTGACTTGTAAACTCATTTCCCCAACCATCTGTCAGATTTCATTTGTAAGGATAACAAGGAGGAGGCTAGAAGATCAGGGGTTATGTCCCTGGCTGAAAAGCCATCTGTTTCCCACTGGGGTTTGGCATGATTATAATATGTCCTCCCTTCGCTTCTTAGATTACTTGGAAAGAGAAAATTCGTACTCTGCTGCATTGTTGAGAAAGTTACCAGAATACAAACAGCTGAGATGAGCTCATTCCACAACTAGCTGTAGTTCAGGCTTCCCAATACCACTGATACTTACCAAATAGTGTTTGAGTGTGGGTGTGACAAGAAATGAAATTGTTTAAAACAGAATTGGTTCCTTTTGTCGAAAACTCGGCAATTGATATTGGGTCATGGTAGGCAGTATGAAAATTCTTTTGTTAATGACTGCTGTGGGCTTGTGGATCAGTTTTGACAATTGAAAAAATAAATTTTGAAACATTCTGTTCAACCCTTCATTTTTCTAAAGAATTTACTAAAATAATTATCCATTAAGCCTTCTCATTGTTTGGAGCAAATGATTATGCATATTTAAAAATATTAATAAGTTTCAGTGTGCTGCTGATAATAAAGCTCTGTTCTAAAAAATATTTGTCTAATCTTTTAAAACACCAAGTAGAGGAAGGGAAGGAAGGGAGGATTGAAGGAAAGTATACAGGATTCATGCAAAGTGGTGGTTGTGCTCCATCAAGTCAATTCTGACTCTTAGCAGACCCCATAGGACAGAATTAAACTGCCTGAGAAAGTCTCTATGCTCTTAGCTTTACAGGAGCAGATTGCTGGATCTTTTCTCCCATACTGTCACCAGATGCATTCAAAACAAGCGTTTGGGCAAGTAGTAGGGTACTTGCCTATTGTGCCATCAAGAGCCCCTTACAGGAAAATAGATGATAGAAATATGAAAGACACTTCACCGAAGACGACATTCAGATGGCTAACAAGCACATGAAGGAATGTTCAAAATGCCTAGCTCTAAGAGAGATGCAAATTAAAACAATTATGAGATACCATCTCACCCCAGTCAGAATAGCAAAATTTAACAGAACAGCAAACGTCAAATGCTGGCGAGGTTGTGGGGAAACTGGAACCCTTATTCACTGTTGGTGGAAGTGTAAAATGGTGCAACCACTGCGGAAGGTGGTGTGGCGCTTTTTAAAAAACTTGCAAATAGAGATATCATTTGACCCAGCAATTCCACTACTGGGAATATACCCCAAAGAGACCATAACTGACATCCAACCAGATATATACACACCCATGTTTATTGTGGTTTTGTTCACAGTAGCAAGGAGTTGGAAACAACCTAAGTGCCCATCAACAAATGAATGGATAGAGAAGCTGTGGTATATTCACACAATGGAATACTATGCTGCATTAAAAAACGAGCAACTCATGCATTATTATTCAAAATAGGTGACTCTGGAGGACATGATGCTGAGTGAAGTATCTCAGTCACAAAAGGACAAATACTGCATGGTGCCACTGTTGTAAAACAGGACTGAACGTGGGATTGGGTAGAGACTGAGAACGATGGGTTCAACAATGTATACTTCATTGAAACAGATGAGAGAGAAAACTGTTTTAAAGGGATATGTGATTAGGTATTTTTGTCATGACAGGAGTCTAGAGTGAAGGCTACATGGTGGAGTGGACCTGGGGGAGGGTTTGTAAAACAATGAAATAATTTTTCTTTTACTTTTCGAAGAGGGTAGTGTACTAGGGGGAAGGGTTGGGAGGGAAGAAAAGTGCAACAATGAATGAATGGAAATCCAAAGTCTCTATAAATTTTTACTGAAATTAATAATAAATTTAAATTTAAAAAAAGAAATATGAACAAAAATCTAATCTCAATAAGCTGCACAAGAAAAGCTTAATCGAAAGTCGACAAGAAGCAAATCTACTGTTTGCCAGATATTTCCCATTTTGTTTCAGCATTCCCTACAATCAAACTATGAAACTGTTGTTGTTATGTATCATCAAGTTGGAATCGACTCAGAGCTTACCCTCCAGCAGGTTTTCAGGGGCAGTAAATCTTATGGCAGGAGATCATCCATCTTTCTTCCATAGAACAGCTGGTAGATTTGAACTGTCTGCCTTTGGTTGTCAGGGCAACACTTTACCAGTAAGCCACCAGAGCGCATTTTAACCACAAGTACATTAAAAGTAAAGAATCAACTCCCTATGCACATCCAAAAACTTCTCCAACAAGGTAAAAAGGAAAACCACAGACTGGGGGAAAAAAATATTTGGTAATGACATGTCTGATAAGGGACTTATATCTAGAATTTATAGAATACTTGAGCACTACTACAAGATAAAGATAAACAACCCAATTGTAAAATGGGCACAGGATCTGAACAGATTCTTCACCAGAGAAGACATTCAGATAGCGAACAAACACATGAAAAATGTTCAAAATCCCTAGCTCTAAGAGAGATGCAAATCAAAACAACTATGAGATATCATTTCACCCCAGTAAGAATTGCAAAATTCAACAGAGCAGCAAACAAAAAATGCTGGCGAAGTTGTGGAGAGACTGGAACCCTTATTCACTGTTGGTCAGAGTATAAAATGGTGCAACCACTATGGAAGGCTGTATGGCGCTTTCTCAAAAAGTTGCAAATAGAGATGCCATTTGACCCAGCAATTCCACTGCTGGGAATTTAACCCAAAAAGTTAGAAATAGAAATATCATTTGACCAAGCAATTCCACTACCAGGAATATATCCTAAAGAAACCAGAACTGCCACGCAAGCGGATATTTGCACACCCATGTTTATTGCAGCTTTGTTCACAATAGCAAAGAGTTGACAACAACCCAAGTAAGTGCCCATCAGCAAATGAATGAAGAAGCTGTGATATATTCACACATGGAATACTATACAGCATTGAAAAACAAGGAACTCATGAAATATTATACAAAATGGGTGACCCTGGAGGACATTATGTTGAGTGAAATATCTCAGTCACAAAAGGACAAATACTGCATAATGCCACTGTTATAAAACAGGACTGACATCGGGTTTGGGGGAAAACTAAGAAAAGGGGATAAATAACATACCCTGCATTGAAACAGATGAGGGAGAGAACTGTTTAAAAGGAATATATAATTGAATAGGAGGTGCATAGTAAAGTGAACTTGGGGGGACTTGGGGGTATTATATAACAATGAAGGATTTTTTTTTTTCTTTTCAAAGAGAAAGTGAACTGGGGGTGAGGGCCGGGCAGGGAGGAAAATGTGCAACAAAGAACAAACCAAAATCCAAGTTCTCTATAATCTTTCATTAATAACTTGCTCAAGGGAACTTAGGGTAGAAGACTGAATTAAGATCCAAATGCTTTGTCTGCACCACCTTATTTAAAGATCATTTGAGCAAAGCTCAAGACTTGATAGCTAACAGTGTCTTATTTTTGTTTTGTTATTGTTGGTTTTTCTACTCTGAATTTTTCTTTACTTTTTGTCTTTTAGTTTAATGTTTTTATTTGAAAGAAAGTTTTACAAATTATATTAGTGTTTTATTCAGTCATTTACATATATTTTGTTGGTGTTTTTCTTTTAAGATTTTTTGTGGGAAGAATAACAAATCATATGGGCTTTTTATGCAGTCATGTATAGATATTTGGTTTTATAACACTAATTAAAATTTCACTCAGTCATTCATACACATTTGTAACATTGATTATAATAAATTAATGTTATTAATTGCAATGTCTGAGCAACCTCTTATTTCATAATAGCACAAATTATCTATTTATTAATGTTTATTAATCTTTTTCCTCAGCACAAGTTATCTATTTATTAATTTTGACCCTCCTTTTCCTCCATTCCCATACCTAGTAAACTTCCAAGATTGATTCTGTGTGTAAACCTTCCCCCAGCTTTTTATAATAATGGTACTATTCCATTGTGGTCCCTTTGTGACTGACTGATTTTACTGAGCATAAAAGCTTCTAGAAGTATTCAGTGTTTCCTGAATTGCTGTATTGCTTTTTAGGGTTGCAAAGTATTCTATCATTGAATGCACCATCATTTCTTCTTTGATGAACAGAGAAGAAATATCTCCATCTTTTTTTATATTGTGACTAATGCTACTGAGTAATGATTCAGGCTGTGGTCTTTTCGATCAATTGCTTTGCATCAGAGAGCTGGACACTGATACAAAAGAATTGATGTCTTTGAACTATGGTGTTTAAGAGAAGCACTGACTATCTCATGGACTGCCTAAAGAACAAACAAATACATCTTAGAGAAGGTGCAGCCAGAGTGCTCTTTAGCGACAAAGATGATGAGGCATACTTTGGACATGTTGCTAGGAGACATGATGGAGGGGGACATGATGCTCAGAAAGGTAGAGGGATAACGAAGAAGAGGAAAACTTTTGGCCAGGTGGATTAACAAGGTGACTGCTACAGTGTGAAGATGGCACAGGACAGGACAGGGTTCAGATCTGTTGTTCAAAGGTCACTATGAGTCGTACTCAACTCGATGGCACCTAAACACAACAACAAAATAATTCTACAGTGGAGATAAGTGTGCTTATATCTCTTAACGTGGCAGGATGATTACCAGTTTTACTTATCTGCCCAACCATCACCGAGCAGCCACTATGGATACCAGCCGCGTGTAGCCCATCAAGCTGGCCAGAGTCGCCAAGGTATTGAGCAGGATCGGCTAACAAGGACAGTGCACACAGGTGTGTGTGGAGTTCATGGACCACACCATCCGCTCCATCATCCGCAAAACCAAAGGGCCAGTGCGTGAGGGCGACGAGCTGACCCTGCTGGAATAAGAACAAAAGGCGCTTGAGACTGCCGGAACCTGGATGTCTCTTCTACCACCTGGACCGTGAGGATGATCTTCATTAAAATTAAAACATTAAAATCTATGTTGTGTTAAAAACAAACAAACAAAAAACACAAAACAAAACCACGTCCCTAAACCTAACCTGCACATTCTTGCTTTGATTGATATATGCCCATGAAAATCTGGAAAATGGAGCCAATTCTTACTACAAATCTGTTTACGTGAGTTAATGAGCCTCCTGGAAGAAAACAGATAATGGAGGAAAGGAGCAAAGTGATAAGCTTGGTTCAGCTGTAAAGTTTTAGTCCTCAGAGGGGAGAAAGAAGTCAGAGTATAATACTGATGTTGTTATGTACCATAGAGTTAAAAACTAACTCATAAAATCCTCCTACAGGTTATCAGAAACTGTAAATTGCACAAAAGGAGGTTTTACAACATTCTTTCTCAGAGCAGCTTGTGGGTTTGAACTGCCCACCACTGGGTTGGCAACCCAACTTCCAGAGTACCCTACATTATGGAAGCTGGCTCTAAATAACAAGGACAGGTTGTTATAAATACTGGAAAGTTTTAGTATGTAAGCAGCCCTGTTTCACTACTAACCCCTAGGGGCACAAGAGAGCAGCATTTCCCCCACACCTCCCCACAAAACACAGTACTTGCTCAGGCCTTCGGAGTATACCTCTTCCTAGGTAGCGAGAGGGTTTCTATCCTAGTGGAGAGCACAGCCGTGCCTGGGAAAATCGCTGCACCCTGGCACAGAGGATGAAGCAAAGTGGTCGCTGGAAAACAATGATCGGCAGTGCTGAGCAGAAGCGCTTCCCAGATGGACGACAGCACACAGGGAGAAAGTATCTAGCATCATGTTTTCAACACTAAATAACCAATTTGGTTATTAAGCAGGTTTAAGGAACTCATAGGCTCAAATAAATGGCTTTTCAGTATACAATGGTGCAACCACTATGGAAAGTAGTTTGGCGCTTTATCAAAAAGTTGGAAAAAGACATAAATATCATTTGACCCAGCAATTCCACTACTAGCAATATACCCTAAAGAAACCACAACCACCATCCAAACAGATATTTGCACATCCATGTTTATTGCTGCATTATTTACAAAAACAAAGAGAGGGAAGCAATCCAAATGCCCATCAACAAACAAATGAATAGAAAAACTATGATATATTCATTCAATGGAATACTACACAGCACTGAAAAACAATGAATTTGTAAAACATTACTGAACATGGGGACCCTGGTTGAAATATATCAGTCACAAAAGGATAAATACTGCATGGCACCACTGTTGTTAAGCAGATCTCACATTGGAGTTGGGAGGAGAAAGGATAAGAGTAGATAGATAATGACCATTGCATTGGAACAGATGAAAGAAAGATTTAAAAGGAACACATGAGGAAGCATTATGAGTATGACAACAGCCCAGAATAAGAGGTATTTATTGTAAAGAGGATTGGAGGGAGGGGAGGGAGATAATTGTGCAACAATGAATGCATTTTTTTTAAAAAAAGTAAACTGGGAAGTGCAACAATGAATGACTGTAAACCCTAAAATCTGTAAACTTTCATTAAAATTAATTTTAAAAATGTAAAAAAAGTGAACGGGGGAGAAGTATGGGGGACGCGGTAAAATGTGCAACAATGAACTAAAATCTAATGTCTCTATAAATATTCATGAAAATCACAGTTAAAATAAAATTTTCTTTTTTTTAAAAAAAAAGAAATGGCTATGGTTAGGTGCCATTGAGTGGGCTTCAATTCCCAGCCACTGTCCCAGCCACTGTGGCAGGTCTTCCCATGGAAGGTCTTCTTTTTCACTGCCCCTCTTATTTCCCTAGCATCATACCCTCCTCTAGGGCCTGACCCCTCTTGATAACAGGCTCAAAGGATGTGAGGCGAAGTCCTCCCATTCTAACATTTTTCTTATTTTATTTTATAATTTTAATGAACATTTACGGAGGCCTTGGATTTCTGTTCATTCATTGTTGCACTTTTTTCTGTACCTGCTCCCCCACAGTTCACTCCTCTCTTTGAAAAGCAAAAGATAAACTCCTTCATTGATATACAATTCCCTCACCCCACCCCCACCCCAATGCAGTCCACTATGCAACCTTAATTCTGGATTCCTGTGATAATCATAATACCCTATCATATATCATTTTTAAACTGTTCTCTCCCTCATCTGTTTCAATGCAGCATACATAATTTATCCAGTTTTTCTCAGTCTTACCCCAACCCTGATGTCTGTCACATTCTACAACAGTGGCACCATGCAGTATTTGTCTTTTTGTGACTGAGATATTTCACTCAGCATAATGTCCTCCAGGGTCACCCATTTTTAATAAATTGCATGAGTTCCTTGCTTTTTAATGTAGCATAGTATTCCATTGTGTGACTATACCACAGCTTCTCTATCCATTCGTTTGTTGATGGCACTTAGGTTGTTTCCAACTCCTTGCTATTGTGCACAAAGCCATGATAAACATGGTGTGCATATATCTGCTTGGATGTCAGTTATGGTTTCTTTGGGGTATATTCCCAGTAGTGGAATTGCTGGGTCAAATGTTATCTGTATTTGCAACCATTCTAACATTTAAGGACCATTTCAGCTGTGCTTCCTCCAAGACAGATTTGTTTCTCCTTAGTAGTTGATTTGAAACTTTTCACCAACATCACAATTCAAAGGCATCAATTTTTCTTTGGTCTTCTTATTGTCCAACTCTTCCATGCATGTAAGGTGAATAAAAATACGACTTGAGGTAGACGTGTCTCAGTCCTTCAAGTAGCATCCTTGCTAATGGAGGAACCAGTAAAACTCACAGGAAATGTGCACATTAGTTCATTTAATCCTCATTCCAACCCAATGAATTTCTGGAAGTTATCTGTGGATAAACCATTCCAGACATTTTTAAATAATCTTCAGATTTTACTTGCAAGTGGTATTAATGGTATTTTGAAATAATTTCCACATTCTGTTGGGTCACTTTTTTTTAAAAAAAAATAAAGGGAATGAATATGGAGCTCTTCCAGTTGGTTGGCCAGGTAGCTTTCCAAATTCCTTGGCATAGACTAGAGAACATGTCTGGGATTTCATCTGTGTTAAAATTGTCAATTGATATCCCAGCAATTGCTGGGGGTGTAGTTTTTGTCAATGTCTTCAGTGCAGCTTGGATTTCTTCCTTCATTACCATTGGTTCTTGATCATATGATACTTCCTCAAATGGTTTAACATCAACCAGTTCTTTTTGGTACAGTGGCTCTGTGTTTCTTCCATCTTCCAAGATTCTATGAGCATCATTCAAAATTTTGTCCATAGAATTCTTCAATATTATAACTTGAGGCTTGAATATATTCTTCAGTTCTTTCAGTTTGTGAAATGTCGAAATTGTTTTTCCTTTTTGGTTTGTTGACTCCAGGTGTTTGCACATCTTGTTATAATACTTTGGGTTTTGGATTGGTTTTCTTTGAGCTGCCCTTTGAAACTGTCTATTCATCTCTCTTACATCAGTATTTCTTCTCTTTGTTTTGAGCTCTCTACATTCTAATGCAAGTTTTAGAGTTTTTTCTGGTGTCTATTTTGTTTTTTTCTTTCTCCCCTGTCTTTAGAATGCCCCTTTATTTTCTTCATGGATGATATCCTTCATGTCATCTCACAACTCATTGTTCCTCAGTTATTACTGTTCAATTGCCATTGTTTTTTGTTATGTGCGGTAGAGTTGTCTGCAACTCATAGCTATCCTATGTACAACAGCTCTGAACTCTGCCCTATCCTGACCCAGTCTCACTGTCTCTGACACACTTACCCTCAGTACCATAGTTTCTCTGTCATCAAATCTATTCTTAAGATGGTTTTTAAATTCAGATGGGATGGACTCATGGTCATACTTCTGTTCTAGCAGAATGATTTTTCTTCAGCTTCAACTTGAACTTGCACCTGGGTAATTAATGGTCGGTTCCACAGCAACCTCTGGCGCTTTTTTGAGCTTCTCCATCAACTATTTCCACAGATGTAGTCAATCTAATTAATTTCCATACACCTTATCAGGTGAGGTCCATGGGTATAGTTGATACTTATGTTACCCAGGGTTACAGCTGTCAAGAAATCAAAACACATGTTACACTGAAAAAAATCTGTCCAGAACCTCTCCAAAGTACTGAAGAGCAGGGATATTAGTTTAAAGACTAAGGAGCACCTGATCCAAACCATGGTAATTTCAGTTGCTACCTATGCATCTAAGAATTGAACAGTGAATAAGGATGACAGAAGAAGAATTGACGTCTTTTAATTGTGTTGGAGAAGAGTACTGAATAGAACAGCCAGTCAGGCCTGTCTTGGAGTAAGTACGCTCTTTAAAGGAAAAAAAATGGTGACATTTTGTCTCATACAATTTGAGCATGTTGTCAAAAGGGGCAAGGCCTTGGAAAAAGATAACATGCTGGGAAAGATAGAGGGATGTATAAAGAAAGGTGGAGGGTTGAGGTAGACCCAAGAAGATGGGTTGACACTGTGACTTTAACAATGAGTTCGAGTATATCAATCGTGAAGATGACACAGGATAGTATAAGGTTTAGATCTACTGTTCTTAAGTTACTTTAAGTCATAGTCAATTTGAGGACGCCTAACAGCCACAACAAACAACTCAGTACAGTTTACTGTCCAGACTTTATAGACTTAACATTTTTTAAAATAATACTCAAAAGGAAGTGAGAACTTACCAAACTCAAAACAAAATAGAGACCTACACTGATGGAAATTAATAGGGAATCCAGAATTCTGCTTCAGATCACGAGACGCTAAAGCCCCAACTCTTTCTTTATATTTCTTTTCCCCTTAAAAAACAAGTAGTGAGCAGATAGAGAAATAAAGGGTGAAATGATTATCAAAGACGAGATTGAGTCAAATAGCTGATTGAGCACATGTAACTTCTCCTACCTCAATGTTTAATATTAAAAGACCTGTAAAGAATATTCCTATTAAAACCCAAACTATGGCTGGCAAGCTTATTTCTTCTCATAACCATCTTTTCCAAGAGAGTAGAACAACTCCATAGCTTTTCCAAGGCTGTGAATTATTATAGAAATCAATTGTCACACCTTTCTCCTTCATAGTGGGCGCCATCCAATGGCCTTTAGCCATCACACAATTATTAAGGGGATAGAAAATAATCAAAGGTTCACTAGCAGAATCGTAGAGGCCACAGCCTGACACATCAGAGGAAAGACAGCTGTAATGTCCAAGAAACTGTGACTGAAACAAAGAGCTTGGCAGAGCCAAGGAATTTTTCCATTCTCTTCTGGGTTAAGTAGTTAAAAAGTGAGACAAGAAAAAAAAAAGTGAGACAAGAAACAAGACCTGAGAATTAATCAGAGGGCCTCAGACAGCTGACGGCACCCAACAGGCAGGTAGAAACCTATTCAAAGAACAAGCTTGCTCTTTCTCAACAAGACATAGACCTTTCTCAGCAATTAGACTGTGATATTAAGACAGCATTCATGTGTAAAGACAACAATTATAAAAAATAAAAATTAATAATAAGTCTGAAAATAGGAAGGGAGAGGGAGAAACTACTGTGGATTTGTCTCCAGACTTTATTAGTTAGAAACATATAAGTGGTTATGACAAATGGAAGATGGAGGAAATGAATATGTCACTCCCAGGCATCTCATGGTTTTGTAGACCAGAAGTGTAGGCAAACCCAGATGAGTTTCCTACTCAGGTTCTCAAGATGCTGGCCAGGCTGAATTCTTATCTGCAAGCTCTGGAGAAGAATCTACTTCCAACTTATTCAGAATGTTGGCTGAATCCACTTGAAACTGACAGTCAGAGGTTTGCCGAGAGCTCACGCTTGGTCCCCCTTCCACACACATCTCTTCAACTTTAGACTCTGCTGTCAGCCAAAGAAAATTCTCTGCAATAAAGGGCTCATATGAGATTAAATTATGAATATGCAGGTGACCTCCTTCCCTTAAAACCAACCCATTTATAACTTTAATTACATATTCAAAGTCCCTTTTGCCAAGTAGCACAGCCTGATCACAGACCATTTAGGAGTGAAGGTGTTGGGACTATCTTCAGGTTGTACCTATCACAGCCATTGAGATAGAAAGTTTACTTGTTATGGCAGCTGGCACCTATATCCTCACTAATACCTTTAAACAATAAAAAGTAATTTACATTTGAGGATACCCCGCACATGGAAAAAAGACACCAAATTCAGCCAAGAGAAGTAATAGTATCCAAGGCAGTGGTTAATGAAAAAAAACTAGTATTAAAATCTCCCTAAGATATAAGGCTATTATATCCATAAAACAAAATCACTTATGCATCAGGCTTGAATTGTGTGTTATGGTTTTAATTGTGTAGTTCTTCCCACACAAAACCAAGTTATATTGAAACCTTAACTTCTAGGCCCATGAATATCAGTTTAGAACTAGTTTATCCATGATCCTTAAGAGATGCAAACAGTTTGCTCAACTATTTACCCAAAGGGAGAGCACACTTGCACTGGTGCCCAGAATAAAGGCCTAATAGTCTATTTCTTTTTTTAATTCTAATTTTTATTTATTTTAATGAAAGTTTACAGAGACTTTGGGTTTCCATTCATTCATTGTTGCACACTGTCCTTCATGTCCACCCCTCCCCCCAGTTCGCTTTTCTCTTTGAAAAGTAAAAAAAAAAAAAAAAAAAAAAAAAAAACTTTCATTGTCATACAATCCCCCTCCCCCAAGTCCACTCCACTATGCAGCTCTCATTCTGGACTCTTGTCATGACAATAATAACTAATCATATTTTTCTCCTAAACAGTTTTCTCCCTCGTCTGTTTCAATGCAGTGTATACATTATTTATCCCTTCTTAGTTTCCCCCCAACTATGATATCAGTCCTGCTTTACAACAGTGGCATTATGCAGTGTTTGTCCTTTTGTGACTGAGATATTTCACTCAGCATAATGTCCTCCAGGGTCACACATTTCGTATGTTTCATGAGTTTCTGTTTTTCAATGCAGCGTAGTTGTTGCCAACTCTGATATTGTGAACAAAGCTGCAATAAACATGGGGGGGTGTATATATACATATATACATATATACGTATATACATATATATATACTTGGGTGGCAATTCTGGTTTCTTTAGGGTATATTCCCCAATAGTGGATTTGCTGGAACAAATGGTATTTCTTTTTTTTATATTTTTTTTTCTGTTTCCAACTTTTTGAGAAAGCGCTGTACGGCCTTACACAAGGTTTCCAGTTTCTCCGCAACCTCTCCAGCATGTGTTGTTTGCTATTCTGTTAAATTTTGCTATTCTTAAAGGGGTGCTATGGTATTTCATAGTTGTTTTGGGTAATCTACTTCTTAAAGATTAGATCAAGCAAACCTTTGTAGCACTTTGTGGGATCTCTATGTGTTGGATCAACTTGACAGCAACAAACTATTACCTCAAAAGGGTCATACTAGAGTAAGGTGGACCCTAAAGCTGGTCAGAGTGGTATCTTGTAAAAATGGAAAGAAGACACAAAGAAAAAGACACACATCACAAGGCAAAGACAAGGATCTTGTGAAGAGATGTCTACAAGCAGCAAAAAAGCCCAAGAAACACTGGGGGCTACAGATGCTAAACAAAAGTTCTTCTCTCAGAGTCAGCAATGGGAAGAGCATCACTCTACTGAGATCAGAAAATCAGGGGAAGTCTGCAGTCGGCAATCTCTCCAAACTGGTGAGAAATCACGATATCCGTTTGAGGACTAAGGTGCACTCGATCCGTGCCATGGTCTTTTCATTCACTTGCTGGGTATCTGAGAGCTAGACAATGAATAAGGATGACAGAAGATGAATGGATGGATGCCTTTGGACTGGGCTGTTGGAAAAGAATAGTGAATATCCCATGGACCACCAAAAGAATAGCTATGTCCTGGAGAAGGTGCAGCCAGAGTGTTCCTTGGAGACAAAGACAATGAAGCTTCATCTCACATACTTTGGCCATGTTGTTAAGAGTGGCTATTCCTTCAAGAAGGACATCATGTTTGGAAAGGTGGAGAGACAGCAAAGGGGAGTAAAACCCTCAACCAAGTGGACTGACATAGTGACTGCAGCAGTGTGCATTAAGAGCGTCAGAAAATGTGGGGATGGCAATAGGCAAAATAGTACACTGTTCAGATCTTTTTTTCTTAGGGTCACTATGCATCATACTTTGAAGGCACCTAACAACAACAAAACAGCCTCCAAAACAGTGAAACAATAAACACCTACTCTTTTTTTTTTTAATACTGGGTTTACTTCACATGTATATTGTTGTCTCCCCACCATTTCCATTTGTCTGACCACTGCTACTACCGTGTCCTATAATAACATTCCATACATATTTAAAACCAAAGCAAAGGGTGGAGTTCCATCTTTAAAAACTAAACAGGCATTCTAGACAACACATTCTTGGCAAAGAAACCTGGACAGCATTTAGCAGACAAGGTAGTGAAAGTTCTCACTCTGCATTATAAAAAAGGACAGCCAGATATCAATTGTTACAGAAATGAAAGATGCAACATACTAACAAACTGTTTTAACAAAACTATTTTCTTAAAAAGACTTCCTCCACTGCCAGAGATCTTGAATATTCACCTCCTGGTCTGTCATCCAGAAGCAATTCTTCATGTAATTGATTAATTTGGCTTCCACTTTGGGAAAAGAACCACCTTTTTCTATACTTGATTACATTTTTGCTTTAGTGTCTTCTACAGAACCAGGTCCTTTTGGAGTTTTGGAAGTTTTTTCCTGTTTTTTTTAAAAAAATTCTTGTCCTTTCAATCATAGTGTGGATGGCTTTGAGTTTTTTCTGGTTTGATTTTTGTGCATTTTTGCCTGGAGTAGCCTATGTAGACTTCCTTTACTGGTATTTTTTCTTCAGCCTTATCATCATCTGACTCATCGTCATCATCCTCATCCTCATCATCATCTTCATCATCATGGTCATCATCATCATCATCATCATTGTTGTCATCATCATTGTCGTTACCGTCATCATCGTCAGCGTCATCATCATTGTCATCACCATCATCATCATCATCGTCATCATTGTCAACATCATCATCATCATCATCGTCATCATTGTCAACATCATCATCATCGTCGTTGTTGTCATCATCATTGTCATCACCATCATCATCATCATTATTATCATCATCTTCATCATCATGGTCATCATCATCATTGTCATCATCATCTTCATTGTCATCACCATCATCATAGTTGTCATCATCATCATGTCGTCATCGTGATCATCATCATCTTCATCATCATTATCGTCATCATTATCAACATCGTCATCCTCCTCATCGTCGTCGTCATCATTATTGTCGTCATCATCATCATCTTCATCAACATCATCATTGTCATCATCATCATTGTCATCACCGTCATCATCATTGTCATCGTCATCATCTTCACCAGTAGCAAGTTGCACTTTTTTCTTTGTTACCACCTGCAGGGGCAGATCTCTTTCCTGATATACTTAAGAATTTCCTTCCTCTTCCTCTTCATCCTCTGACTCTGCATCTTCCTCCACAGCTACAAAGTGTTGTCCACTTGTATGCACAGGCCCTGAGCCACTCTTCAACCATAAGACGGCAGATGGTGTTATTCCAAAGACCCCACGGGAAATAGTTGACTGTACAAACATTTTCAAAGTTGCCAGTGTTACTTTCATTGGGCTGCCCTCATAATGCATTAAAGTGCAATTCATCCTTTGCACCAGCCCCTAAGCTGACTGTTCTTAAAGATAACTGGTGCTCATTGTCATCATTACACAGCTGCAAGTGATAATCTTTGTCAGCTTTCAATTCACAACCAAAAAGGTAGTTCTGGGGCCACAGGGGACTCATGTCCATATCCATCAAGTCTTCCAAGGGTTGGTGGTGGAACACACTTAATGTGGGAGAGAAGGGTGGCAATAAAACACTACTGTTACCAAGAAGAGCAGTGCAGGATGGAATCACAGCAGGAAACTCTTTTAAAAGCCTTTAAAGCCATCCATCCACTTGGGATATTTTTATTGTGGCAACAGTATGAAAATAAGACAAAAGCCCAGTTAGAGATCTTGGAAAAAAAGACATAACCACTTAATTACAAATGGATGGGAAAATAGTTAGCCATCCCAGTACGGAGGCCTGACAGACTTCTTTGCAGACAAGACTTTCAAAGCTTACACTAGGGCAGTATTGGGCAAATTAGGAGGGATTGGTCACCCTCTGATGAAGAGCAGAAGCCATGAATGGAAAGACTGACTGGTGTGACAAAATACATCACAAACCAAGTTAATAATCACTGAGAAACCGGGGGTAAGGTGGCATTTGCAACACAAATTAGACAGATTTATATCTACACCTAACCCTGTCACTCTTCAAGAAATTTAACTTCCAAGCGTCAAAAAGCTGTCATAATATTTTTGAAAGACCAATATTCTTTACTGCCATCTGCTGCATATTTGTGATAGTATTTCTAGAATTCTACCAGATGTACTGTATGAGAGGCGACCATTATGTGCAGTGCAGAACCTAGACAATAGTATACGATGGCACTCTCTAGACTACAGAGGTCTTCAACAATCTAATCATCCTGGTTATAAAGGGAATGTAAATATTTGCGAGGCATATGAGGATAAATAGATAGGACTATTTGTTCCTGGTCTGAGGTAACTAGTCCAAGAACTTTGGCTGCAATACTGTTGGGGTTGTTACTAGGTGCCATCCAGTGACTATGACTAATACTGTCTCTATGAACAACAGATCAAAACTTTCCCCTATCCTACGTCATCCTCAAAATCTCCAACTTATGCATGTTTGTTGTTGTTGTTGTTGTTATGTGCCATAGAGTCACTTGCGATATTTTTCTGGTATTCTCTGCTTTCTGCCAAGATCCATCTAACATTAGCTACAATATCCCTAGCACCATGACCTCTTCTAAATCCAGCCTGCACATCTGGCAGTTCTCTGTTGACATATTGCTCCAAACATTTTTGGATAGTTTTCAGCAGAATCTTGCTTGCATGTGATATTAATGATATTGTTTGATAATTTCCACATTCTGTTGGGTCACCTTTATTTGGAATGAGAACAAATATCAATCTTTCCAGTCAGTCAGCCAGCTGGCTGTCCTCCAGATTTCTTGGCACAACTTAATGAGCACATCCAGAGCAGTGTCTGTTTTTTAAAATATGTCAATTGGTATGTTGTCAACTCCTGGAGCCTTGTTTTTTTGCCAATTCCTTCAGAGCAACTTGAACTTCCTCCTTCATCACCATAGGTTCTTGCTCATATTTATTTCATGAAATTCTTCTTTGTCAGCCAATTCCTTCTGATACAGTGACTCTGTGTACTCCTTCCATCTTCTTTTGATACTTCTTGGATCATTTAACATTCTACCCAAAGTATGCTTAAGTATTGACACCCATGGCTTGAATTTGTTTTTCAACTCCTTCAGCTTAAGAAACGCTGAGCAAGTTTGGCCCTTTTGATTTTCTGACTCCAACTCTCTGCACATTTCATTATACTATCTCACTTTGTCGTCCCAAGTTGCCTTTTGACATGTTCTGTTCAGCTCTTTGATTTCTTGGTTTCTTCCTTTAGCTTTGGCTTCTCAGCACTCTAATGCAATATTCGGAGTCTCATCTGACATCCACCTTGGTCTTTTCTTCTTCTTCAGCCTTTGTAATGATCAACAACAACAACAAGTGTGGGTAAACCAAACCCAAATTCACTGCCCTTGAGTTGATTCTGACTGTTAGGGACCCAGTAGATAAAGGGTGCTTCATGAAGGTCAAGATCATTGTTACTTTTTTTGGCAATAAATTGATTGCCTAATTTATTCTTCAACTCTTTAGTCCAAAGAAAGTCAAACGCTCTCATTTTAATAGTTTAGCATTGCAAAGAGAAAATAAAACCCTCATGTTGATTCCAATCCATAGCAACTCTATAACACAAGGTAGAACTGACCCCTTGGGTTACCAAAGCCGTAAATCTTTACAGAAACAGACTGTCCTATCTTTTCCCCAAAGAGTAGCTGTTTAGTTAGGACCACTGACCTTTTGGTTAGTTCAATTCCTTTTTTTAAAAAAAAATTATAGTAGTTTACTTACAAACGTTTTATGAATTTATAAATATTCAGTGGTGTTTCTGGTGTTCACCTAACTGTCTAAATTAAAAATCAGCTAGGACGCTTGTCAGAATAAGGAGTTGTGAGTAGTAAGGAGTTGTGCTGTTAACCCACAGGCACGAGGTTCAAATTCTCTAGCTGCTCCACAGGAGAACAATGGGGAACTTCTCCCACGCAATGTACCACCTCCAAAAATCCGCTGGAGGGGTGGCTGTGAGTCCTCAATGGCACCTAACAACAGTTACTAATGAATCCGTATTTCCCTCAGAGATGCATGCCTGTTGATATATAATTAATAACAGAGTCAGATTCAACTTGGTGGATAAAATAAATAAGGACGACTGAAGAAGAATCAATACTGTTAAATTGTAGTTTTAGGGGGAAATATCTAATATATAATGTACTATGGACATCAAAAGAACAAGTAAATCTGTCTCATGCAGGCTGAGTTCTCCTTAGACACAAGGAAGTACTTTGTCTCACCTACCTTGGGCATATTATTAGGAGAGACTAGTACTCAGAATTGGAAGCAGGAATGGCTTCCTAAACAACATGCCTCCAGAAACTTTGTGAACTTTGATAAACGTCAATAATTGTAGAGGGGCTTCAGGCCTTTTGTTCATAGAGTTGCTGTGAGTCGTGCTTGACTTGAAAACAATCAACAACAACAGTACTTCAAAAAGCACATCATGCTTGGAAGAGAAGAGACTCAGCAAAGAGGAAGATCCTCAGTGAGAAGGACTGATCCAGTGACGGCAACAGTGGGATTGAAAATGGCCGATCTGGGTTTAGTCTACTCGTATGTTTAAGACAGTATCAAGTGTCTGTAAAATTGCTACTTATAACTCTTGAACAAAAGAAGTAATAAAGACAATATTGGTACAAGAACTGTTCAACCTAAGGGAAACTTTGTACAGCAGAGGGTTTTTTGGCTATTTTTTGGTGTTTGGGTTTTGGGGGTTTTTTAAGCAAAACAAGTGAAAAAGATTTAAGTTAATAAGACAGAAGCACAGATAGGAAAAGGTAGGTCACAGGAAAGTTAAAGTGAAAAAAAAAAAAGAAGAGGGAAAATGTGTAAATTGAGCCCTGGAAAGGCAGAGGTGAACCCAGACCTTACAGTCTGCTGTCAGCAGAAAAGAAGAACCCAGCCCAGCCTTTTAATAATGACAACAACACTTATGTCATTGTTAGGTGCCATTGAATCAGCTTTGACTCAAACCATGTACCACAGAATCCTGCCCTAACAATTAAATAAAAATTTATTTAAAAAAAGGAAGATATCTGCAGCTTTGGAAGCACATTGGAGAATCAGTGTTACTGATTCAGAGTTAGTGAATTTGGGTTTGGATTTCTGGATCCTCAACCTGGTTCGTTTGCTACCTGAATAACCTTTGGTGGTTTCCTTAACTCCCTGAACCTCAGTGTCCTCACCTAAAAAGGAAGGACAGTAATAAAATGGCTTACAGCACACTTTGGGCATGTTGGTGGGAGAGGCTATTCCTTGGAGATGGACATCATTCTTGGAAAGGTGAAGGGACAGTGAAGGAGCCGGGCACTCTTTACCAGGTGGATTGACACAGTGACTACAGCAATGGGCTCGAGTGTGTCAGAGATTGTGAGGCTCACCCAGGTTACAACAGGGTTCAGATCTGCTGTTCACGGGGTCGCTATGAGTTGTACTTGACTCAATGGCACCTAATGACAACAACAATTAATAGGAGACAATCTTTTGCAATTTTGTCCTGAACAGTAAAAATTACTCCCTGTTCTGCCTGTGAGCTAACGTCTTGGGCTTTGGAACAAATCTCTGCATCTGCTCTCTGAAGCCTAAATAGCTCATCTATCTAAAGAGCAAAGCAATTCTTGGCTGGTTTCCTACATCTGACTATCCCTCTCTTGGGGTCATCAGGCAATAAAACTTGCATTATACTATGTATAGTGAAATTTATAACTACTCTGATGACAGTGGAGTAGAGGAAGACCCCGGATGAGATGGATTGATACAATAACTAGGACAATGGGGGTAGGTGTGTCGGAGTCAGTGAGACTTGTTCAGGACAGGACAGACTCCATAGGGTCACTATGAGTTGTAGGTGACTCAATGGCACATACCAACAACAATATAAAGGCCATTGGGAGAAGCTCCTCAAGATCCTTGTCTACACTGTTACCTATGGAAGTGCTACCTATGGCAGTTTTCTACTCTGCCTTGCCAGCTTTGAGTCATAGAGGACTGCATTTGCTGAATCTAAGAGAAATGAGTTGCATAGTCTCTAATGTGCTGCACTGCTAACCGCAAGGCCTAACGCTTTGCAAGATAAACTTGCAGAGCCTCCTCCCATTAAAATTTACAACTTGGAAATCTAGTGGCGGGTCGCTGTCAGAATGGACTCATTAGCAATAAGTTTGAGTTTTCATAATTGCCAACACCTGATATGTGTTTCATATGCATTGATCAGGAAGCTCTGCTGGCAAGACTGTGCTGCAAACCTGAAGGCACACAGTTCAAATCCCGCAGGAGAAGATGAGCAGTGTCTCCCTGGGTGATTAACTGCCTCTGAAAACCTGCTGGAGGGTCACCTATCGGTCCATTCAAAGTCTATAGTAAACAACCACCTACCAATACATGTACTGATCAGGATAAATGGATATAATACCCATGAAGTGGCTGGTACCACTGGATGAATTTCCATCCCAGGACCTGGGATTTGAAGACATCCATTTAAGGCAATCTGCGTGTGCCCAATGCATATAGACATAGAACACTTACAATAGTGCCTGGCCCAACCAAATGGCTTCTGTGTTGTCATTCAGCCAGTGACTGGAAAGCCTCACTAGTCAAGTCCAGCATTATAGTATTTACTATATACTATATTATAATAGTCAGAGACAGTGCGATTGGCACAGGACAGAGCAGAGTTTAGGGCTGTTGTACATAGGGTCACTATAAGTTGCAAGTGACTCGGCAGCACATAACAACAACAACATATTATAATATAGTATTTATGACCTAAAAAAAAAGTTCATTTCATAGATAAAAAATATTTCTGATCAGGACCTGTCCAAATGAGGGCTTTTCAAATGTTTTCTCTGTTTTTGTTTTGTTGGGTTTTTTAAATAAATCTAATACTAAAAAACAAAAAAAAAGAAGAAGAAGAATAGTTCCTGGCCTCCACTCTGTGCTAAATCAATGTTGCCCCTATTGTTAGCTACCATTGAGTCAGCCCCCAATGCATGGTGACCCCATGTATGATGGAAATTGTACACTACAGATCAATCAATACTCGAATTTACTCCTGGCTGTCAAGTGGGAACTGCTTCTTAGCTGACCCTCCATCGCATTTTCCGAGGCTATAAATCACACAGGAGGACTGTCCACCTCTCTCCCTCAGAGCTGCTGGTGGATTCAAATCTCCAGAGGGGTGTCACCTTTGGGTGCAGCTCGACTCCCTGCAGACTAGGCCACCAGAGCTCCCTTTGGATTAGTAAATACACACAATGAAGCCCAGCTGTTCCTTGCTTGTGGTTCCATTGCTTGCTTTACCATCCTCCCGTTGGGTCCCTGATTGCAGACCATTGTAACGCATAGAGCTTTCACGGCTGAGTTCCAGAAGTAGATTACTGTTATTGGTGTTATATGCCATGGACATAACATATGACACCGTCTTGCCCCATCCTGCACCGTCCTCATATTGTGACAGCCACAGTGTCAGTCCATATTGTAGAGGGCCCTCCGCCCCTTCTCTAACTCCCCACCTTTCCCAGCCCCTCCTGACAACATTCCCAAGGTGTAAGAGATGAAGCACCATCCCTGATTCACAGGAGCAGCCTGGTTTCACTTCCTCCAAGACAAAGCTGTTTGCTCTTTTGACAGTCCATGGGATGTTCAGTGTTCTTTCCAACATCACAATTCAAATCCACCAATTCTTCTGTAATCCTTATTAATTTGCCAACTTTCAGATTCTTCTTGTTATGTGCTCTCGAGTAGCTTGCAAGGATGATAGAGAACAGTATTCTCATATATGACTGCTGTTGGACTAAACTGGAAAAACCCTCCTCATAAAAAAATGAAGTATGTATGAAGCTTTGGCCTGAAGATAACATTGGACAAAAAAAATTCCACTTCATGGACCTGTTATATTAGTGAGACTGCCCTGAAAATTATATGCAAGTGCTTTCTCTAAAACACTGTGCAGGTGAAAAAAAAAATACTGTAAATAATCTAAACATTTACAGTAAAGAAATCAGCTAATAATTCTGAGGTGCTTACCATGGGATATTATTCAAACATTAAAAGCAATGAGGTTAAGTCAAGGGTCACAAACTATGACCTTTAGGCAAAGCCAGACTGTGCCTTTAATTAGTAATTAAATGGCCTCTGTTGTGATCATGGCACAGGATAGGACAGGGTTCGGGTCAGTTGTTCATAGCGTTGCTATGAGTTGTACTCAACTTGATGGCTACCTAACAGCAACAACAACAACAACAACAACATGGCATTAATGTTTTGAAAGATAGAGGATTAAGGTAAGAAAGGAAGACCATTGATGAGATGGATTGACACAGGGACTATGGCAATGGCCTCAAGTATGTCAATGATGATGCATATGGCACAGGATCGGACAAGGTTCAGAGCTCTATCTTCATAGAGATACTATGAGTCAGAGGTGACTCAATAGCACATAACAGCAATATGACCTTCAAATGAAGATTTTTTTTAACATTTTAAATGCTCCTATATTTTTTTTAAAAAAGAAAGGAAAATATGTGGCTGAGACTATATATGACCCATGTTGTTGTTGTTGATTGCCATCAAGTCAAACACCACTCAGAGCAACCGTATGAACAAAAGGCCTGAAGTTCCTAAGAGTGTCCAGAAGCATATGGTTTAGGAAGTGGATGCCACTCCTCCTTCCAAATCTGTCTTGGACTGGGAGCTCCACCAAACACTGTCCACCATGGGTAAACATTATGGCATTTGACACCTCAGTGGCACAAGGTTCATCATCACAGCAACCCCAGGTTACCTCAGTACAGCATATTGACAGAAGAGTGCTGTACCACTTAGAAGAATGTTCCTCCAAAATATAATAACAACTGACTTTTAAATACAAAGGTCTTCCCCGAGGTCTTGTTGACTTTAAACTAGAGGTTTAAATAAAAAACAACCAATATAGTATGTTTTTGTTGTTATGTGCCTTTGAGTCACCTGCAACGTTTAGCGAACCTATGTACAGCAGCTCTGAACCCTTAAAGCCTAAAATATTTATTATCTGTTCCTTTACAGAAAGTTTCCTGTCCTGTGGGTTAGATATTTGTATCCTGATATGGAATATTCCCAAGTAAAGATGGACTGATAATATCATATTTTAAAAGTCTAAATACACATGTATACTTTATACCATATACTTATAAATTAACAGACACAGAATATAAACTATTGTCCCTTGTTTCCCCTGGAAATTGATGTGGTAACTGAGGGCATCAGGATCTGAAAGTGGACCTTCAACTTTTACTCTCTAGATTCTGGTTGTGTTCTTTTTTTCTACAAAGAGAATATGCTCCTTTATTGTTTTTCTGATTTAAAAACAACAGTGCTTTGAGACAAGTTACTTCAATGCATATGACATATTGACAGTCAATGGCTATTATAATGTTTTTCTAATATACCTTTTAATTGTACTGCAAAGCATGGAATGATTAAAGCAAAGAGTCCTAAAGAATAAAATCATAATAATCCTACATTTCACAGAATCCCTTACAGCTAGAGTTCTGGATGTGATTTATCAGATTGTTGGTAGTTATTGCATTTTCACATTCTTGTTTTAAGGACTCTGTTGCAGTAGTCTGTATGGAGTTGACCTACTAGGCCAAAAAACTACACCTCTCTAGTTCAAATCCACAAGTGCCTTTGAGGAAGAAAGATGGGCCGTCTACTCCTGTATGATTTACAGCCTCACAAACCCAGGGTGGGTGTCAGCTAACAGTTGGTTCCGACTCTGCAATAGAGAGTTTTTAAGGAGCTTTAAGGACAGTTACAAAGTATGTGGTTTATCTGTTGGAGTATTAGCAAAATATTGGCCTTTGGATTAGACATGCTTTGAATGTATCAAGAATAATATGAACGATGTATAGCATGGTTCTGAAGCTGATTGAAATGAAAAGGAGACCCAGATAAACTTACAGTGGTTTACTGATGGAGTCAGTAAAGGTGTGATTGACCAGTCATCATTTATCATGGCAGCTTTCCAATTTGACAGACGGCTTTCTGCAAAGATGCAGTAGTTCCCTTGATGGTTCTCATCTGCAGTATGACTTTCAGAGTAAATTTTCAACACTCAGCTTAGAATGTTTCTTCAGTACCCCTAACCATGACTGTTTTTCTGCCAGCTTGAGTAGATTGTTTTCTCCAGATGATCCCAGCAGATCAGGCTGCTAACTGAAAGATCAGGAGTTGAAATCCACTAGCCGCTCTGAGGGAGAATGATGGACAGTCTCCTCTCACAAAGATTTACAGCTATAAAAGCCCAGCAGAGGATCACTATAAATCAGGTTTGTTTGGTAATGAAAAGTTAAGAGAGTTAAGGAGGCTCAGAGAAGGAGTTCCAAGAAAATAAAATATAGTATAAAATAAAATTTACAAATGAAATAATGTATATGAATATTTGTATAGAAGTGAATAATACCATCAATAAATGCAGGCTCGATTTAGAAGAAGCCGAGGTACTAAGGATATTATAGCTAATGTTAGATGGATCTTGGTTGAAAGCAAAGAGTACCAGAGGAATGTCTATCTCTGTTTCATTGACTATGCAAAGGCGTTTGACTGTGTGCATCACAACAAACTGTGGCTGACTCTGAGAAGAATGAATCCCAGAACATTTGATTTTGCTTATGCGAAACCTATCCTTGGACCAGGAGACAGTCATCAGAACAGAGCAAGGGAACACTGCATGTGTCAAAATTGGGAAGGGTGTAAGCCAGGGATGTATCCTGTCTTCGTACCTTTTCAATCTATATGCAGAACAGATCATCTGGGAGGCTGGGATGTATGAGGAGGAATGTGGCATCAGGATTAGAGGAAGATTCATCAACAACCTGTGTTATGCGGTTGACACAACCCTGCTTCCTGAAACTGAGGAGGACTTCATGCACTTGGTGCAGAAGGTTAAGGACTACAGCCTTCAATATGGATTAATCTCATCATCAAGAAAACAGAGACTCACCACTGGGCTGATTGGCAGCATTATGATATAGAGTCAAGAGCTTGAGATTGTTCACAGCTTTAGTTTGTTTGGCTCCACAATCAACACTTTTGTTACTAGCAGCCAGGAAATCAAGAGATGAATTGCACTGGGAAACTTGGTTGTTAGGGACCTCTCCAGAGTACTGAAGAGCAACAATGTCTGTCTGTCCAAGGTGCACCTGATTCAGGCCACAGTCTTTGCATTGTTTGCTTGCTATGTGTCAGAGAGCTGGACAATGACCAGGGATGATAGAAAGAGAATTGATGCCTTTGAGCTGTGGTGATGGAGAATGATGAATATACCATGGATTTCCAGGAGAACAAACAGATTTGTCCTAGACAGGGTGAAACCAAGCTACTCCTTGGAGGCAAGAATTCTGAGGCTTAATCTGACATACTTTGAGCATATTGCCAGTCCTTGGAAAGGAATATCATGCTTGGGAGGGTGGAGAGACAGAGAAAGAGAAGAAGACCATTGATGAGATGGATTGATTCAGTAACTGGGGCAATGAGGGTAGGCGTGTCAGAGACAGTGAAGTTGGCACAGAATAGAGCAGGTTTCAGGGCTGTCCTAAGTAGGGTTGTAATGAGTCACAAGCTACTTGACGGCACATAACAACAACAGCAACGTAAATAAGAAAGTCACGTGTCGTCTTTCTAATCTTCACAATGCACATAGTAGGATTTACTTATTTTTTTTTAAGATTTATTTTTTAAAGAAGAGAAAACAGGCTGAAAATTATGAGGTTCCCGGCTCAAGATCTATACACACAAACACATAAATCAAGTTGGCAGTGGGAGTCATCAACAGGGTCATTATGGATGTAATAGTTGTCAACAATATTATTACCATTAATGATGGTCTAAGAATTTGCATGCTTTCTAAGAAGAGCATGTCAGATAATTAAATCCCACAATCTCCCCAATGAGTGTCTTCTTAGAAGATAGCTCTAAAAATCCTTCTCAATTCTAGGCTTTCCTCAAGGTGCCAAGATATGATACCTGTAACCTGGATTCAATTCTCACACTCAACTCTACTCAAGTCCAAGTATGACTGAAGCTCAACTTTCACACACAACATCTACCACCATATTTTGATTTGCCACTTGGCTCTTGACTAGTCCATGAAGATATTTGTATGCATCTGACTCGACTGAGTGTAAAGACCTGAAGCATGTGGAAAACAATCACAGCTATTTTAGTGTAATCTAGTCTCCAGACTACGTCAGCCTGGACATTAAAAAAAAAAAAGTCAAAGTAGATGTGACCTAAGAGAACAATCTCAATTCCGTTTGTTTGTATGCTGCAGGAACTCCGTTCCCCTCTCAGATTTGTCCCCAGTGTTTCTGCTTGTCTCTGGTGAATGCTTCATGAGAAAGAAGCCTTGCAGCCAGAAGTGTGACCAAGGTTGATGTCATCCAACTCAAGTAAGTCATGGTGTCACCACCCTACCAAACTACTCCTGTGTAAGACCATGCAAAATTCTTAGCAATATTTATTTTCAATTTTAATCATTGTGTACTATGTGGGAAAATAGAATTTAAAATTATTGTTGTTATGTGCCACAGAGTCACTTACATATACTATTTCTCATTTTTTGTTGCTGTCATGTACCATCTAGTTGACTACAACTCATAGCCATGCTACGACCAACAGATCTGAACCCTGTCCTACCCTGTGCCATCCTCATGATCTTTGTGGTGCCCAAGCCCACTGTGTTCTTCACTGTGTCAGCTCATCTCACTGACAGACATTTTCTCTTGAATTGACTCTCTACCTCTCTCCTCAAGAATTTGTTCTTCCTGAAGAAAATATGACATTAAGGATATCATCCAAGAAGAAAGCTAAAGGTCATTACAAAGACAAGGGAGAAACAGAAGACCAAAATGTACTCCAGAAGAGACCCTGAAATTTGCATTGAAATGAAAAGAAGGCAAAACAAAGGGAAGATAATGTGGAGGGAAGAAAGCTGAAAAGATTCCAAAGGGCAGTTGGAAAAGATAAAATATTACAATGAAATGTGTAAGGAGTTGGCGTTAGAAAACCAGAAGGGAAGAACACACTTAACATTTCTCAAGCTGAAAGAATGGAAGAACAAAAAGGATTCTGTGGGCGGAGGAAATTTTTTTTCTTCAAAACTGAGTGTTTATTTTATATGTACAGCACGTATCAATTCAGATGTTAAACATTGATTGGAAATACTTGATCTTTATTTAGATTTCGTAAAATGGACAGTTAAAAGTTGCCCAAGTTGTTCCAAATATGTAACAGCTTTCCAATACTTAATAAAGTATAACTTACAAACTTTTTAATAATTTTTTTGTTTCAATTGTGATTTTAACAAAGCTTTACAAGAAATTAGGTTTTCATTCATTCATTGTTGCACATTTTTACCCTCCCTCCCTCCCTATCTCCTCCCCCAGTTCACTTTTTGGTTTTTTTTAAATATTCATTCCTTTTTGAACAATTACCCCTTCCCCCCACCCCGAGTTTATAAACTTTTGTTTTGTTTTGTTTCTGGTTTTTGCTTTGTTTTGTTTTGTTTTTTTCTAGAATCTCAATTGTTTACTTCAGTGGTTGGTTTGATTTTTTTTTCCCCTGGAGTGACACAGGAAGCATAAAAACAAGATGGAAGGAAAACGTAAGAGTGACTCTAACAAAAAGAATCAGTGAACCCTGAAACATTTCAGAGAGTAGCAGGTAATCAGAAACTAATAGTGCTGAAGGAAGACATTTAGGCTGCACTGAAGGCACTGACAAGAAAATAAGGCCCTAGGAATTGGTAGGATCCAATGGACACGTGTCAATGAACAGATGCAGTCCTGGACATGCTCATCAATGCTCACTAATACAAAAAAATAGTAAGAGGCAACTACTTGGCCAATTGACTGGAAGAGATCCATATTTGTTCCAGTCAGAAGGGGACGGAGGCGATGTGATTTACAGAATGTCAATTGGTATGCTGTCAATTCCTGGGGCCTTGTTTTTTGTCAGTTCCTTTAGAGATACTTGAATTTCCTCCTTCATCATTATTGTCTCTTGATCATATGTTGTTTCATGAAATTGTTCTATGTCAGCCCATCCTTTTTGGTACAATGACTCTATGCACTTCTTCCATCTTCTTTTGACATTATCTGGGACATTCAACATCCTGCCCGTAACATATTAAGTATTGCAACTTCAGGCTTGACTTTGTTTTTCCGTTTCTCCAGCTTAAGAAATGCTGAGAAAGTTCAACCCTTTTGATTTTTTGACTCTAGCTCTTTGCACATTTCATTATAATATTTTGCTTTGTCTTCCCATGCTGCCTTTGAAAGCTTCTTTTCAATTCTTTCACATCTTGATTTCTTCCCTTTGCTTTGGCTTGTCAGCACTCTAGTACAATTCTGGGTCTCTTCTGATGTCCATCTTGGTCTTCTCTTCTTCCTCCCTCTTTGTAATGATGTTTTTCATTCTTCATGGATCATATTCTTGATATCCTCCCACAGCTCTCTGGTCTTTGCTTATTAGCATTCAAAGCCTCAAACCTGTTACTGAGATAGCCTTTAAATTCAGAAGCCAAACTGACTCAAAATAGAGCAGGGTTCAGAACTGTTGTACGTAGGATCATTATGAGTCGTAAGCAACTCGATGACACATAACAACAACAGTAGAATGTAGAAATTATGAAACAATATCATTAATAACACATGCAAGTGTTATCTTGCTGAAGATTATTCAAAAATAATTGAAACAGTACATCAACCAAAAACTGCCGGGAATTCAAGCTGAATTCAGAAAAGGCCTAGTATCAGACACTGATGTCAGATGGATATGAATACTAACTACAAAATTATTTTGTAGAATCTTTCTACATTGAATTACAACATTATTCATAACTTACCTTTTTAGAATCTCTCCTGCTTTTAACTACTAATTCATTCTCAAAAAAAGTGGTTGATAAAAGTTCATGAATATCTGCCCATCAACAAACTAATGGATAGAGAAGCTGTGGAATATTCACACAATGGAATACTACACTGCATTGAAAAACAAGGAACTCATGCAATATTATTCAAAATGGGTGAGCCTGGAGGACATTATGATCAGTGAAATATCTCAGTCACAAAAGGACAAATCAATCTCCATAATAGTCTATGTGTTTCCTACTGCCAAAGGGGCCCTTTAGAGTAGTGAGAGAAGATCTTCACCCTGAAACCCACAGCGTCCCTTTTCAGCAGGAAGTAGCTAAGAGAATACGCCGCCCCCTTTTCCTTATGACTCAGGGTAAAGTCTCTCTCAGGGAGGAGTGATAGGGAATGGCAAAGGATACACTGACAAAGAAGATTAATCAGAACTGGCTTTGACAAGCACTGTGGCATTTGGACAAGAACAAACTGGGAGGAGGGTAGAGAGAATAGTGCAACAATGAATGAGTGGAAGCCCAAAATCTCTGTAAATGTTTATGAAAATTAATAAAATATAATTATAGAAAAAAAAAGGACAAATATTGCATGGTGCCACTGTTGTAAAATGGGATTGATATCAGGGTTGGGGTAAGACTGAGAAAAACTCGATAAGTTGTGTATATTGCACTGAAACAGATGAGGGAGAGAATAATTTAAAAGCGATGTATGATAGGGTATTATGTTTATCACAAGAGTCCACAATTACGGTTGCATAGTGGAATGTACTTGGGGCGGTGGGAGGGGTGCGGGGGGATTGTGTACCAGGGAAGGAGTGTTTCTTTTGCTTTTGAAAGAGAGGAGTGAACTGGGTTGTGGGGAGGGCTGGGCGGGGAGAGAAGTGCAGCAATGAATGAATGGAAATCCAAAATCTCTGTAAATGCTCATTAAAATTATTTTTTAAATATATTTAAAAAAATAAAGAAAAAAATGTTCATGACTATCAACCACAATAGTGTAGGTCTTGTTATTGAGTGGTTTTGAGTCACCTCAACTCATAGCAGTACAACAGATGAAGCCCTTGTCAGATCCTGCCCTGTCCTCACAATCTCCAGGACTGGCTTCACCTATATTCTACTTTATAAGCCAGAAAATGTGATATAGTGGTTATTATATAAGCATTGACAATAAATGTGACTGCTTATGGTAAATAGAAAAACACACGCTCTGAAGCATCTTTGTAATTGGTTAATAATAACACTCTTAACTAAACAGATATGAATTGGAAAAAGTACTGCCAGAGTGCTCTTTGAAGGCTTCATCTATGATACTTTGGACGTGGAGCTAGGCAAAGCTATTCCCTGGAAAGGGACATCATGCTTGGACGATCAGGGAAGGAAAGGAAGATCCCCAGTGAGGTAGAATAACACAGTGACATCAGAAATGGGTTCTGGGGTCTCAGAAATGGTAAGGGTGGTTCAGAATAGGAGGGGTTCAGGTTGGCTATTCATAGGTTTGCTATGAGTTGTACTAGACTCAATGGCACCTAACAACAACAACAACAATGACCAGAATACATAAGAAAGTAAAAACTTAAAAAACAGATAAACGTATTTTAGTCTTGTAGGAAGATACATGTAATCTGGACTTACAAAAATGTTTTTCTTATTATAACTAAGTATGTTGTTGTTGTTGTTGTTGTTTAATGCCGTCGAGTCGTAGACGACTCATAGCAACCCTATGAATGAACAGCCTAAGCACTGTTCGTACATAGAGTTTCCGGAGGCAAGCCATTTCGGAAGTGGATGCCGCTCCTGCTTCCAGGCTTGGTTTAGTCGGGAAGCTCCAGCCAACACTGTCCACCATGGGTGCCCATTACCACGATTGGTGCATCACTGTCACAGTCTTCAGCATCACAGCAACCATGAGTTACCTCTGTACAGCAATGCACAGACCAGTGCTATACCACCTAGAAGAATATAACTAAGTATAGGGACATTTTTATTCAAGTTTTTTTTACTGAACTATCACAAAAATTTTATAGATGGATATTTTGATGTTCCCCCTTCTGACCTTATCACCATGTGCAATCCACACCCCCTGCATTCCTCTAGAGATGCCACCATTTGAAGCAACCCTTCATTTCTCTCACTCAGCGTTGTCTGAAAGAACCCTTCGTTTCTCTAACTAACAATTATGTAAGTGCCAGGCCCTCTGAAGCTACCACAGCACTGCTCAGATGGGAATCGCCCCCTGCTCTTCCTCCCTGAGTCACTATGTCCACTGCCTGCTCCAAAAGTAATAATCCTAACGACAGATATCTAACATGTTTTCCTCCAAGTCCTCTGTCCCACAGCACCTTCTTGCTATGCTTGAACCAAGCCTATGAACACCAACTCTTTCTTCTAGGAGGCTCCTAGCACAAAAAAAAAAAAAAGCCCAATCCTCTAATACACATCAGCCTCCCCAATAGTCTCAATCCAGTAAGGAGTCCACTTCAGGCTATGGGCTGGGATATCCATTACACAGCAAAGAAGCTAAAAGGATAGGTAATAGATAGTCACCCATGGTAGCTGGGCGACCACTGCCTCATTGAGGTAAACCCCACATTGGTAGTTCAATCAGCACTCTCAACAAGCTCTACAAGGAGCCAGGAAGAGCTGCTTTTCTGACCCCTAGAAACTATTTCCAAAGACATAGCCTGAGCCTTCAAAGCATTAGGTAGTCTTCTATGCATGGGCAGAGAGTAATCACATTTCTCTACATCTGCATCTGGGCTTCCTGAAGAGAAAACTCAGAGACTTACGAAGTGAGTGACTGCTGGGGCTGAATCATGCCAAGATTAAGTCAAACTACAAATTCCAGATCTTGCCTGAAGGTGGGGAAGGAGTTCCTATTATTCCATAAAGCTTCATTCTCTGAATTTCCATGCTGTAGACAGGATCACATTTCTCAACCATTTTCTTTTCCTTAACAGTGCTTTTTGAACAATGACCAAATCCTGCGCCAGCTTTCTAGAGTCTGGAGATCTCAACCTATGAATGAAACAATCCCAGTTCCTACTTCAACTTCTCCCCTCCCCTCCTCTCATCTCCACCTCCTCCCCCTCCCCACCATCAGCCCAATTCTAGCCCTGATCAACCCCACACCCAATCTTACCCTAGCCACTCCTGCTCTGATGTTGACATGTATAAACTTAGTCACCTACTATATAATGAAACCCATTTTGACAGTAAAGGCAGGGTGAGATATCATGGTGCTGCCAAAAGGGAAATATTGGCTTCCACTGCTATGAAAAGATATGTAAAAAACACTTTTCTGAATACACAGAACAGTGGTCTTATAAAAAAAACAGGTGTTTCCATAGCGGTGGTACAGATAGATGGGCTCAAGAAACAAGGACAGTCTTTCCTGGAGTCAGCAAGCAAAGGCCACCAATTACCTGCAACTGTCCCCGTCACACAAGACTTGGCACTGTGGAACAGAATCGAGTACATACACAGCAACCTTAGCTATGCTGGCAAAGTGTCACAGCCAATTTCCTCCCGATTCAAAGCCCCTTTCAGACTCCAGTACATATTTTTTTAATAGTTTGTTATAATCAAAAACATCCGTAATTCAGGTAGGCTGCAACAACAAACAATTCCAAAATGTCAATGGCTTAAGGCAAGAACATTTCTTTCTTGCTTTCATTGCATGTGCATCATGTCTTGGCTGGAGTTTCTGTCCCAAGTTTACTCACTCCAAGACCCACAAGAAAGAAACAGACACTCTCTACAATAGTTCCAGTTCTCAGGCAAAGGAAAAGAGAGTGTGTGGAAAATCATCCGCTTAGGACTGATATATGTCACCTCTCTTCACATTGCAGTAGTCAAAGCGAGTCTTGTAATCAAGCCAAGAAAGCTGTCTGTTGTTGTTGTTAGTAGCTATCAAGTTGGATCCAAGTCACAGTGACAGAAGAAAACCCTGCCTGATCCTTTGCTATCGTCACCATCTCTACTATGTTTAAACCCATCGTTCAAGTCATTAAGACTTGAGCCCATTGAGGGTCTTCTGCTTCACTAACTCTCTACTTTTCCAAAAAATGATGTCCTTTTTCCCAAGCATTGACACCTCATAATAACATGCCCAAAGTATGTGAGACAAAGTCTTACCATCCTTGCTTAAAAGCAATAAGTGAAATTCTACCTTGTGTCCAAAAGGAAGAATAGAAATATTTGGGAAGAAGTTTAAGAAATTCGTTTAACAATGCCTAAAGGTCTCTTCAACACTGGAATTTATTAAATCAACCAAAGTTTATCGAACACATAAAATCTGCCCCAAGAATTAGATACAATTTGCCACACCTTTAAGCATTGTTAAATAAATTTCTTACCAGCTTAGTAGGTCCCACTACTGTCTTGACAAGTCTTGACTTGTACTGGCATTTTGTTCTGCCACAATTCTGAATCAAACTAATTGTCTCTTAACTGTTGGTTCTAGAGAACAATCATACAATCTTGTGAAATACTTCTTGAGTCATAACCAACCTCAAGAACAGCCCCTCACTGGGCCAGTAAATAGTTGTTGGGATTGTTTTCAAGGAAAGGAGCCAGCATCCTTCTACATGTCACTAGTTAGTACTGTTTTTATTTCATTCCTCCCAACAGACTTCTCTACTCTCATCATGTTTCCTTGAAGCAGATAGTTTCACCATGAAAACAATAGCAACCAGGTGAGAAACCTCTCAGATGCTAAGACTTGACCTCACATGCAGTTGTGTTTGTTATCTGAATGGCCAGTCCCTGGAGAGGGCTATCACAGTTGATAAAGCAGAGGCTCAGCAGAGGAAGGCCCTCATTGAGATGGAGTCACATGACTAGAACAATGGACTAGAACAATGGGCTCAGGCATGGCAGCAGTTGTGGGGATGGTACAGGATCGGGCAGTGTTTGTTTTGTTTTACACAGGACCATTTTGAGTCAGAGCCAAATATGCAATCTCTAACAACAACGCTTTCTGTCTATAAATTTCAGTTCTGATAATTTTGCCTCTTGCCTCTGTTAAAGATCAAATATACAGCATAACAATACTGTTATAAAAGAAAACTAACATAGGGATTGGAAGGAGACTGAAAAAGATGGGATAAGTTATGTATACTGCATTGAAACAGATGAGGGAGAGAACTGTTTAAAAGGGATAAATGACTGGGTATTATTGTCATAACAGGAGTCCAGAATGAAGGCTACCTAGTGGAGTGGACTTGGGGGGAGGGATTGAATAGCAATGAAACAATTTTTCTTTTACTTTTCAAAGAGAAGAGTGAATTGGGGAGAAGGGTGGGCAGGGAGAAAAGTTCAACAATGAATGAACGGAAACCCTAAGTCTCTGTAAATTTTCATTACAATTAATAATAATAAAAACTTAAAAAATAGGATTTTAAGAAAGGGATATATGATTAGATATTACTGTTATGACAGGAGTCCAGAACCAAGGTAACATAGTAAAGTGGACTTGGGGGAAGGGATTGAATAACAATATAAATTTTTTTTTCTTTTACTTTTCAGAAAGAAAAGCGAATTGGGGGGAAAAGAGTGGACAGGGAGAAAAGTACAACAATGAATGAATGGAAACCCTAAGTCTCTGTAAATTTTCATTACAATTAATAATAATAAAAACTTAAAAAATAGGATTTTAAGAAAGGGATATATGATTAGATATTACTGTTATGACAGGAGTCCAGAACCAAGGTAACATAGTAAAGTGGACTTGGGGGAAGGGATTGAATAACAATATAAATTTTTTTTTCTTTTACTTTTCAGAAAGAAAAGCGAATCGGGGGGAAAGAGTGGACAGGGAGAAAAGTACAACAATGAATGAATGGAAATCCAAAGTCTCTGTAAACTCATTAAAATCAATTTAAAATTTTTTTTTAAAAAAAGATCAAATAAAAGGAAAAGATATCTTCCTCCCTGCTCTAAAGTAATCAGTCCCTCCATACTCTGGGCTTTAGGCTCCATCACAGCCTCAGAACCTGGCTAGCCAATTCTAGTGATGTAGTTGTAAGAAGTTGTGCTGCCAGTCCAGAGGCACATGGTTTAAATGCACCCACTCTTCAGTAGTAGAAAGATAGGTCATCTCTTCCCATGCAATATAGATCCTCTGGACCGCCACTGGAGGGTCAGCTATGAGTTGGTCCTGACTCGACGGCACACAACCAAACAACAGCCTGTCTAATACTTAGTGTGTATGAGTCCCCTGGTTATCTCAAAACCAATCAGGAATTCAAAGGTGTCAACTTATTTGCTTATAATAGCTAAGATGCAGGAGTGGCATCCACTTCCTAAACCACATGCCTCTTGGAAACTCTATGAACTTTGAGAAACGACCATAGTTATAGAAAGGCTTCAGGACTTTTATTTATAGGGTCACTATGAATCGTGCTCGATTCGACGGCAGTCAACAACAGTAACAATCGTTTAATTATTTTTATCCGTTTTTACCCCTTTCTCACTCTTTTCCTGTACCATATATTCGTTACAAAATCATTTATGCTTTAGAATGTTCCATATTCTGGACATAATTAATGGATTCTTCAAAATGTCATTTAACTTTTCTTCCATCCTCTATGCTTGACAATTTCTATAGAATGGTCGTTAGATCAATAGATTCTATCAGATTTGGGTCCATTTTTCTTCAGCAAAAGTACGTACATGATGTTGTATACTTTCTCACAGCTTACTTTAGAAGGCAGCTAATGTTTGGTGCTCAGATAATTTTAGTGATGCTAAGATTGGTCACGAGAGAGTGAAGTGGTGGGAATGAATGTGTGTGAGATAGCGAGGTTGGCACAGGATAGAACGGCGTTTAGGGCTCTTGTACATAGGGTCGCTATGAGTCACAAGCGATTCGATGGCACATAACAACAACAAGATTGGTCAGTACTAAGGGAGCTCTTTGGTGGCCTAGTGGCAAGAAGATGCACTGCAATCTCAGAGGTAGGCGGTTCGAATCCACCAGGTGCTCTGCTGGAGAAGGAAAGATAATCTCCTCCTGTACCAATCAGATCTGATTTGACGGTACATGCACAAAAAATAATAAAGTAAAAAAAAAGAAAAATTGGTCAGTGCTTGTAGGTCATGATAGCCTGCATCTCAATTGGAAAGTTCTCCCTTGGTCTTTAATTGTATTATTTTAGACACACTCATAATTGCCTAAGTCCTTATATGTCCTTGGAGTCACCAAAGAGTGGCTATTTTACCAACTATAGCTAGACTTTTTATGTAAAGAGCTTTTCTTTATTATTTGCTTATTGTGTAGTACAATATGCACAAGGGATTACAAGAAAATATTTTAATCTTTCCCTTCTTTTAGAATAATAAACTGCGCTCGGACAGCCTGCAAATGGTGGCCAGTGTGTGTGTGTGGGGGGCGCTGATCTGGTGTATCAAGTACTAATACAAAATTGAAAATTTTTGGATTTTATTTTTATGTCTTGAAGTCATTATTTTTATTTGTTCTTCCCCAAAATATCACTTTCAGGCAAGGAGTGTCCTTCAGACAGCTCTTCTGTCCTTTTAACTTGACCACATGGCTTTCTTCTTTTCCAGAACAAAAGGTCTCAAGCTCATATTGTACATATTGTCATTTTTTCGAAGGAACTCTTCTCTTTTAAAAAAGGGATATTTAGAACACACAGCCTGTGTGCTATTGGTGCTTATTGCTACTGGATTAGTATATAAATGTTTAAAGACAATAATTTTTGTTCCTTATATTTGCAACTGAAATATAGAAATAATAGGTTATTTTTAACAAATAGCTTGTTTTTATTAATGATTTTTTCCCAAATTTTTTTGCTAATTCTTTTTTGCTTGTGTACCATCAAATCGAATCTGATTGGTACAGGAGGAGATTGTCCCTCCTTCTCCAGTAGAGCATCTGGTGGATTCCAATTTCTCACCTCTGGGATTGCAGTGCAGCTTCTTTGCCACTAGGCCACCAGAGCTTGCTTATTAATGATTTTTAATGCAACATATATATTTTTACAGCATATTCTTTCCATTTAATTTTTCCCCATTCATTCTTTGTTGCACATTTTCCTCCGTGCTCACCCCTCCCCACCCCAAGCTGGTTTTTCTCTTTGAAGAAAAAAAATTCTTTCATTGTTATACAATTCCCCCAGTTAATAGTCCACTTTCCTATGCATTTCTTTTTCTGTAATCTTGTCGTGAAAATAATACCTAATCCTATGGATTGAGACTCAATATCAAGAAGACAAAGATTCTCACCACTGGACCAACTGGCAGCATCAGGATGGATGGTGAAGAGACTGAGATTGTTCACAGCTATAGTCAACACTCTTGGCACCAGTAGCCAGGAAATTAAAAGATGTATTGCCATGGGAAAGTCTGCTGTTAGGGACCTCTCCAAAGTACTGAAGAGCAATGGTGTCTCTCTGGAGAGTAAGGTGCATCTGATACAGGCCATGGTCTTTGGAATCACTTGTTATGCATCAGAGAGTTGGACAATGACCAAGGAGGATAGAAGGAGAATTGATTACTTTGAGCTGTGGTGCTTGAGAAGAGTATTGAGGATATCATGGTCTGCTAAGAAAACAAACAGATTTGTCCTGGAGAAGGTTAAACCGGGTGGCTCCTTGGAGGCAAGGATTCTGAGGCTTCCTCTGACATACTTTGGACATGTTGTAAGGAGGGACCAGTCCTTGGAGAGGGACATCATGCTTGGGAGGGTGGAGGGACAGTGCAGGAGGGGAAGACCCTCTAGGAGGTGGATTGATTCAGTAACTGGAGTAATTGTGATGCGTGTATCAGAGACAGTGCAATTGGCACAGGACAGAGCAGAGTTTAGGGCTGTTGTATAGGGTCGCTATGAGTCACAACTCGACGACACAGAACAACAACACATTCCTTTTAAACAGTTCTCTCCCTCATCTGTTTCAATGTTTCAATGCAGTAAACATTATTTATCCCCTCTTTTCTTAACTTACATGGAAAGTAGATATAGAGAGAATGTATATGATAATATATATAATCTCTTTTTGCGTGCATTGAGCAAATTGAACAGCTTGGTTTTAAAAGGTACTAACATAATTTATTTTTCTACTTTATTTTTCAGTATAATAGCTTCCAAACAGCAATGCCAGTATTATCACTAACAATAGCTACCAACTGCCGTTTAAAATTTCTCTACAGTTATTTTGTCCTCAAATCATATCCCACAAAACGTGCAGTCAAAATACTGTATTTTAAAATCATTTGAAGTAATGGTTTTTCTCTGAATGGATATGCAATCAACTTAATAAACACTTCGCTTCATTAGTTCCAGCTTGTTTTAAAATGTCATGGATTGCTGCCTTAATATTTATTTCATTTTTACAGAATATCGAGTAGACATGGTTATAAAGATAAAAACTATAAATCAAGATGAGTTGATAAAACTCAGTCCTCACCCGTCTTTTCCACTCTATACCTGACCCCATCTATAGACAATTATTTCATTGTTGTTGCTGTTGTTGTTGTTGTTGTTGTTATGTGCCATTGAGTTGCTTGCAACTCATAGCAACCCTATGTACAACAGCCCTAAACTCTTCTCTGTCCTATGCCAATCGCACTGTCTCCAATACACCCATCCCGATTATCCCAGTCACTGAATCAATCCACCTCCCTACCAAGCATGATGTCCCTCTCTAAGGACCTCTCCCTCCTTATCTCATGTCCAAAGTATGTCAGACAAAGCCTTGGAAACTTTGCCTCCAAGGAGCAGCCCGGTTTAACCCTCTCCAGGATGAATATGTTTGTTTTCTTAGCAGTCCATGGTACATTCAAAACTCTTCTCCAGAACTTCAGCGTAAAGGTATCAATTCTCCTTCTATCTTTTCTTTTTATTACATTTTAAAATAAACATACATAAGGATGTTCAGGGGGGTATGTGTGTTGTGGGAGAGGAGGAGGATTTATACAGAAGTCCTGGGTAGTCAAAGACCTGGTTTCAAAAATTCCTATGAAATAATTATACTCTATGCACATGGGTTCGACCATTAGTTGCAAGCAACTCAATGGCAACTAACAACAATAACAACAACACACACCCGTTTATTACTCAAAAGATAGTTTAATAGGACTCTGCAGCTTTCTTGTTGCCCTAAATTACATCTTGGAAATCATATTACATCTGTCTATTAGAGGTATTTGCTTATCTCTCCGTCACTTACAGAGGAAGAACCCCGTTGTGTGGTGTACCATAACTGGTTTTGGTTCATCTCATACATGGCACAGAGTTGAATTGATTTCTCTTTTGATGTAACTAATAAAATATTTTTCATGTTCAAATGTGATATTGTGATATTAATTGGACCATGTACTTAGTTGGCAGCATCATGAGAGATGGTAAAGAGAAAGAGATTGTTAATAGCTTTAGTTTGCTTGGCTCCACAGTCAACACTCTTGATACCAGCAACCAGAAAATTAAAAGACGATTTGCACTGGGAAAGTCTGCTGTCAGAGACCTCCAAAGTATTGAAGAGCAACGACTTCAGTCTGGAGATGTCCGGCCATAGTCTTTGCTATTACTTGCTATATGCATCAGAGAGCTGGACAATGACTAGGGATGATGGAAGAATTGATGCCTTTGAGCTGTTTTGCTGGAGAAGAGTACTGAATATACCATGGACAACTAGGAGAAAAAAACAAGTTCATCCTAGAGAGGGTGAAACCAGGCTGCTCCTTGGAGGTAAGGATTCTGAAGCTTCATCTGATATACTTTGGACAGTTGGAAGGAAGGACCCGTCCTTGGAGAGGGACATCAGGGTTAGAAGGGTGAAGGGACAGCGCAAGAGAGGAAGACTCTCGACAGTACGGATTAATTCAGTAACTGGGGGGGGGGCGTGCTGTTGTACATAGGATCGCTATGAGTCGCAGGTGACTCGCTGACACATAACAACAACAATTTATATGGCATATCTATGAGTCACTGCCATAGAAAATGTTTCCTTTAACTTCAATTAAATCATTGTAAGTAGGACAGAAGTTCTGGGAAAGAAATAATCTTATCTTCTGTGTGTGTTTTACCTCATCGAGGACTTCGTGGCTGTTCAGTAAGTGTCTGACACTGACACCCTCAGGACATTGCCAACAATATTCACAGACTCTTTCTTCTCAGTCCAGTGAAAATAAACTTAATAGGATGTAAGTGGATATTGCCTGGGAACTGTCTCTTCCATTTTATAGCTCTTTTATAACTGAACTAAACATAGTGCAATGCTAAAACAGGACAAGACAATAAAAAAAAATCCTCCTTTACATGCATGTAGGGACCCCACTTGAGGTGGTCTGGAAATTAAATCTATCTGAAAACCTCAAAGTGGGATAACTAGTCCCATCCAGCACCCTGGTTGGAGTAAAGGACTTGCAGATCTTCAAAGACCTTTTCACTATTCAACAACTTCACACACAGCCACCAACTTCACACCTATTTATGCTGTTATACAGTGGTTGTTGCACTAGCAGATGGGAGTAGAGAATGAGAGACTAAAAAGTGAAACCCTCAGCACCAGACACAAGCTCACCATCATGCCTGGGAATTTAGGTAACGGGCACAATTCAATTATCTGTCAGAAATTCCATAAACAAGGACGCTCTGGTGGCATAGTAACAAGCTGTGCTGCAATTCCTGATGGCTCATGGTTCGAATGCACCAGCTGCTCCATGAGAGCAAGATGGGCTATCCCTCTCATGTGATTAACTGTCTCTGAGAATCTGCTGTAGGGTCAGCTATGATTCGGTTCTGACTCAATGATACACAACAACAACATTCCATAAACATACCATGAGACGATTACAGGTTGTTACCGATCACACTTTCCAAGGAGAAGGCCACTTCTTTCTTGCTTCTAATTTCATGAAGTCTATTCAAGAAGACAAAGATACTCACCACGGGCCCGACAGTCAACAATATGATGTTGTTGTTGTTATGTGCCGTTGAGTCGTTTCCGACTCATAGCGACCCTATGCACAACAGCTCTAAACCCTGCTCTATCCTGCGCCAACCGCACCACCTCTGACACACCCATCCCAATTACCCCAGTCACCAAATCAATCCATCTCATAGAGGGTCTTCTCCTTCTGCGCTGTCCCTCCACCCTCCCAAGCATGATGTCCCTCTCCAAGGACCCGTCCCTCCTGGCAACATGTCCAAAGTATGTCAAAGGAGGCCCCAGAATCTTTGCCTCCAAGGAGTAGCTTGGTTTAATCCTCTCCAAGATGGATCTGTTTGTTTTCCTGGCAGTCCATGGTACATTCAGTACCCTTCTCCAGCACCACAGCTCAAAAGCATCCACTCTCCTTTTGTCCTCCCTAGTCATTATCCAAGTCTCTGATGCATAACAAGCGATTGCAAATACCATGACCTGTATCAGGTGCACCTTAGTCTCCAGAGAGACACTGTTGCTCCTGAGTACCTTTGAGAGGTCCCTAACAGCAGACTTTCCCATCGCGATACGCTTTTTGATTTCCTGACTGCTGGTGCCAAGAGTGTTGACTGTGGAGCCGAGCAAACTGAAGCTGTGAACACTCTCAATCTCTTTGTCATCCATCCTGACGCTGCCAATTGGTCCAGTGGCAAGAATCTTTGTCTTCTTGACATTGAGCCTCAGTCCATACTGAAGGCTGCAGTCCTTGACCCTTCGCAGCAAGTGCATGAGGTCCTCCTCAGTTTCAGCAAGCAGGGTTGTGTCATCTGCATAACGCAGATTGTTAATAGATCTTCCACCAATCCTGATGCCACAATTCTCCTCATAGAGCCCAGCCTCTCAGATAATCTGCTCTGCATACATGTTGAAAAGGTATGGAGACAGGATGCATCCCTGGCGTACACCCTTCCCTATTTTGAACCATGCAGTGTTACCCTGCTCTGTTCTGACTACTGCCTCTTGGTCCAAGTATAGGTTTCGTATTAGCACAATTAAATGTTCTGGGATTCCCATTCTTCTCAGAGTCAGCCACAGTTTGTTATGATCCACACAGTCAAATGCCTTTGCATAATCAATGAAACACAGATAGACATTCTTCTGGTATTCCCTGCTTTCAGCCAAGATCCATCTAACATCAGCAACGATATCCCTAGTACCACGACCCCTTCTAAACCCAGCCTGGACTTCCGGCAGTTCTCTGCTGATGTGCTGTTCTAATCGTTTTTGGATGATCTTAAGTAGAATCTTGCTTGCATGTGAAATCAATGACACTGTTCTGTAGTTTCCACACTCAGTTGGGTCATCTTTCTTTGGAATGGGAACAAATATAGATTTCTTCCAGTCAGTTGGCCAAGTGGTTATTCTCCAGATTTCTTGGGACAACTTGGTGAGCACATCCAGGGCAACATCTGTTATCTGAAATACTTCAATTGGTATACCATCTATTCCTGGGGCCTTATTTTTTGCTATTTCCTTCAAAGCAGCTTGAACTTCTTCCTTCATCACCATAGGCTCTTGCTCATATGTTATTTCTTTAAATTCCTCTGTATCTGCCAATTCCTTTCTATATAATGACTCAGTATATTCCTTCCATCTTCTTTTAATACTTCCTGGATCATTTAATATTCTGCCCAAAGCATCCTTGATTACAGCAACTCTAGGTTTGAATCTGTTCTTCAGTTCCTTGAGCTTAAGAAATGCTGAGCGAGTTCGGCCCTTTTGATTTTCTGACTCTAGCTCCTCGCACATTTCATTGTAGTATTTTGCTTTGTCATTCCGAGCATATTAAAGCTGTCAATGATTTCATATTGTTTGGATCAACAATCAATACCCCTGGTACCAGCAGTTAGGAACTCAGGAGATAATTGCCCAAATTTATTTCAGGGACCTCTCCAAAATACTGAAGAGCAATGAAAACAGTTTGAAGACTAAGGTGTGCCTGATTCAGGCCATCGTCTTCTTAATCACACTACACATCAGAGAACTGGACTATAAATCAAAATGATAGAAGAAGGATTGATGCCTTTGAGTTGTGGTGCTGCAGAAGAGTACTGCCTATCCCAAGGACTACCAAAAGATCAAACAGAGATGTGCAGGAAAGGGTAAGGCCAGTGTGTTTCCTGGAGGCAAACATGATGAAGCTTCATCTTTATTACTTTGGACATGCAGGGAGGCAAGTCTATTCCTTGGAAAGGGACATCTTTAGAAAGAGGGAGGCTCCGTGTCAACAAGATGGATTGGCACATGACTTCAGCAATGGACTCTAATATCTCGGAGTTGATGAGGATGGCACAGGACAGGGAAGGTGTAGCGTTAGCTGTTCATAGGGTCACTATGAGTCTTACTCGACTTGATGGCACCTAACAAGAACAACCTTGAAATTCCTTCATCTTCTAGCTTTCCAATCACACTTGAGCTAAAATCCTTCTGAATTCTTCAGATAAAACACACATTAAAAGAATAATAATGCCATGCCATTGGTTTGTATTCCAAAGACAAGTAGATTGTTTCTAACTTTGTTCCCTCGGTAATGGTCACATAGGATCAATAACTATGCTCAGTCATTACTATGCACTGGGATTGTATTAAGTAAATCACTTCTGTTTTCATTTTCATTTCTTTCTTACAACAATAAAATGTGAATTAAAATTCTCCATCGGTTTTGGAGGGGTTTTGTTTTGTTCTTTTGGAGGAGGAGATAATTCAAAACTAAATCTTTCTGAATTACCTCACATGATGAGACTTTATTATACTGAAACTTCAATGAATTTAACATGGCATAGTGCATGTGAGTTATGATTTGGTTTGACAACATATAATAACAACAAATTCAAGATAACAGTGTCCTAAACACACGCTTGCTTATGTCTAGCAAAAGCCAAGCACTTTGGATATAGAAAGTGTCTGGCATTACTTCAATAGCACAAGAATTTCAAGGTTGGGTTTTCCAGGATTCTAGAGGTTTTTTAAACTTTCCTCCTGTACTTGTCCTTCTCTAATAGTTCCAAAAGAATTTGGTGCTCTAGCCATCTTGTTGAACCAGAGCATACCTCCAAAGCAGGACCAGCTTTCCTTGAAGCACCACCCAGATGTTGTTGTTGTTGTTGTTGTTATGTGCCATCAAGTTGCTTGCAACTCATAGCGATCCTATGTACAACAACTCTAAACCTGGCTCTATCTTGATCCAATTTCATTTTCTCCAACAAAACTACCTCCATTATCCAACTCTCTGAGTCAATCCATATCATCCCAGGTCTTTCTCCCTTGCACTGTCCCTCCACCCTTCCAAGTATGAAGTCCTTCTCCAAGGACTGATCCCTCCTGGAAACATGCCCAAATTATGTGGGACAAAGCTTCAAAATCTTTGACTTAAAGGAACAGTTTGGTTTCACCCTCTCCAGGACAGACTTGTTTGTTCTCTTAGCAGTCATTGGTATGTTCAATACTCTTCTCCAGCACCACAACTCAAAGGCATCGATTCTTCTATCATCCTTAATCACTGTCCAGCTCTCTGATGCATAGCAAATAATTGCAAAGACCATGGCTTGACATCCTTGCTTTTTCCAATGAAATTTGTCTTTTGGTTTCCTAGCTGCTGGTACCAAGAGTGTTGATTGTGGAGCCAAGTAAGCTTAAGCTGTTAACAATCCCATTGTCATCTCCATCTATCATGATGCTACCAATTGGCCCAGTGGTGAGAATCTTTGGGTTTGTTGGGTTTTGTTTGTTTGTTTGTTTGTTTGTTTGTTTGTTTGTTTTTATGTTGAGCTTCAATCCATAATGAAGGCTGCAGTCCTTGATCTTCTGCAGCAAATGCCTCAGGTCCTCCTCAGTTTCAGCAAGCAATGTTGTGTCATCTGCATGAGGCAGGCTGTTGATGAGTCTTCCTCCAATCCTGAGGCCACATTCCTCCTTATAGAGCTCAGCCTCCAGGAAGATCTTTTCTGCATGTAGATTGAAAAGGTAAGGAGATAAGATATTTCCTATTTAAATCTTAGTGGCCATTCTCCACTCCAGTAGAAGCTGGAAATTGTAATCTTTTATCTGGATGCATTGCTACCCCAAATGAAACTGTGATCCTTAATGGTAAGAAAAAAAGAGGGAATGGATTTTAAGGAGGCATCATCAATAGCCTTTATTGTGCAGATAATAGAACCATAATCAATAACCTTTATTGCACATAATTTAATGGATTTTTCCCTGCCACAAAGTGAATAGGTGGTAATAGCACCTTTTCCATAGAAAATATAATTATAAAGCACCTTGAGCGATGACTAGAAATAAAATCAGAAGGAGCTCTGGGTGCTGTGGTCTTAGAGAGTCGTGCTGTCATGTCAAAGGAAGTTCAAGTTCATCAGTCCCTCTGAGGAAGATGAGCACTTGTGTGCATGGTCGAGTCGAGTATTATTCACAGCAAATCTGGGCTAAAAGATTGGAATTTCGTCTTATCCCGCATCACTATCACCCTCAACACTGTATCAATTCATCTTTTTGAGGGTTTTTCACTGACCCTCTATCTTTCCAGGCATGATGTCCCTCTCCAATGAATAGCCCCTCCTAACATGTACAAAGGAACACTGCATAGGTTAAAACTAGGAAAGGTGTATGTCAGGGTTGTATCCTTTCTCAATATCTATTCAATCTGTGTTCTGAGCAAATTATTCAAGAAGCTGGACTCTATGAAGAAGATTGTGGCATAAAGGTTGGAGGAAGGTTCATTAATAACCTTTATTGCACAGATAATTCAATCTTGCTTGAAAGGGGAAAGGTCCAGTGTGAAATACAATGTATATGAACTTTATGAATTCTGTATATAACCAGTATAAAATAATTTAAAAAAACTAACAAACAGAACTTTGCTTGCGGAATGTGAGGAAGATTTTAAGGACTTGCTGCAGAAGATCAAAGACTACAGCCTTCAATATGCATTGCATCTCAACATCAAGAAAATAAAAATTTTCCCCACTGGCCCTATGGGTAATATCATGATACACGGAGAAAGATTGAAACTGTCAACAACTTCATCTTACTTGGATTCACAATCAACACACTTGGTACCAGCAGTCAGGAGAGTAAGAGATGTATTGCACTGGGAAAGTCTGCAGTCAGGGACCTCTCCAAATTATTGAGGAGCTATGACATTAGTTTAAGGACTAAGTTACGCTTTATTCAGGACATGGTCTTTTCAATCACTTGCTATGCTGCTGAGAGCTGGACAGTGAATAAAGATGACAGAAAAAGAACTTATACCTTTGAATTGTGTGTTGCAGAAGAGCACTGAATATCCCATGGACTGCCAAGAGAATAAACTGATAATCTTTGAGAAGGTGCAGCCAGAGTGCTCCTTGGAGGCAAGGATGATAAAGCTTTGTCTCACACACTTTGAGCATGTTGCTGGGAGAAGCTATTCATTAGAGAGGGACCTCACGTTTTAGAAGGTTAAAGGATGGTGAAGGAGACAAAACCCTCCACCAGCTGGACTGACACATTGACTGTGGCAATGGGCTCAAGTGTGTCAGAGATTGTGAGGATTGCACAGGATGGGACAGGAATCAGATCTGTTGTTCTAAGGTATCTATGAGTTTTACTTGACTTGATAACACCTAACAACAACAACAACAACGTGCTCAATGCGAGTGAAATGAAGGTTTGCTGTCCTTGCCCCCAAGGAGCACTCTGGTTTCACTTTTTCCAAGACATATCTGTTAACTCTTTTGGCAGTCCATGGGATATTCAATGGTCTTCTCCAACTCCATAACTCAAAGGCATCAATTCTTTTCTTGTCATCCTTACTCACTGCCCAGCTCTCACATGCATAGCAGACAACTGGAAAGACTATTACTTGAATCAGGTGCACCTTAGTCTTCAAACTGGCATCAGTGCTCTCCAGGACTTTAGAAATGTCCCTGACGGCAGACCTTCCCAATTCTATTTCTTTAGATCTCCTGACTGTTGATACGAAGGGTGTTGATTGTAAAATAATGGACAAAATAAATAATTGACAATTTCAGTCTTTTCTCCATCTGTCATGACATTGTCTATCGACCCAGTGGGGAGAATTTTCATTTTTCTTGACATCGAGATGTAATACAGCCTTGGAAACCCAGGTCAACTAGAAGTTGGACCTGACTCAACAACAATGAGAGAGAGAGAGAAATCCTAACCACCATTTATTGACAGCTTATTCATTCTTTAGGCTTTACGTGTGTTATCTCATCCAAAGCTCACAATGACTTCAGTTGTGTCCTTATTTCCATTGGGCAGATAAAACAACCCAGGCTTGGACAATTACAGAAAAGTTGCTGGAGGTTATTCAACCAGCCAAAGAGTGAGCAGCTGGAACCAGAATCCCGGTTCTTCTAAAGTCCAAGATTTTTGCAATCACCATGAGGAAGTTTCCTCTTTTCCTCTCAAACAGATGACTAATCACAGAACACAGAGTCACTGTTCTAGGGAGGAAAGACTCCTGGAAAATGTGCAGTTAGTGTCGTTCCCGGGACTGTGCCCTTTACCCAGCAGCGCGAGGTTGACTTTGCTTCTTCTTCCAACAGGTCATCTCTTCGATGTCATTCACATTCACTGTTTGGACTATGAGAACTGGGCTCTTTGTCTTTATTACCCCTGTGTGTATTAGTGCCATAATATTTTGAAGGCTTTTCCCCCCCAGGTATTCCAAGTGTGACATTTATTGCTCTTTTTCGAAAGCTAAAATGACTGGAAAGGAAGTAAAATACTAAATATACTCTTTTTATTACACCTTAAAGTGCTACACATTTGTGCACATTAGAGAGGGACTCTAGGCTCTTGCTAAAGCCACAGACTTGCAACGCTGCTGCTAGTCAGCTCCAGAGGATGAAAGAAAGGCTTCCTTTCTCTCATTTTTACATGTTTATAATTGAACAAAAAGTTGCTGCACTTTGCTTCCTGAGCTTCATAAAATTCAACCAGAAATTTTTTCACTGGCTTAATAGAGCAACACCAACAAGTATGCTTAATATGACTTAATATTTTAAAAGTATGGGTCTCATTATATTAAATGTGCCTCATTAATGTAATTATGTTACAAATGCAGTATATCACATCACATCATTATTCAATTTTATGGAAACACTATTTGCTGACAGATTCTCTCTCTGCTTGCCTGACTTGTAGCCAGTGCCAGGATTCTGCCTCTCACTTTCCTATTTCTTAAAGTGTGTTTATCCTTTGGGATCTAGCTTGCTAGAGTTTTATTTCCACATAAGATGTACCAGTAATCCCTTTCTAGCCAGCTTGATGGCATTGAAACGTTGGTTCTAGGGCGGTAAGAATATTTCTACATCCTAAAATGTCATGACGAACATTAGAATTATTAGAATGTGTTATCATGCAAGTCATTGAAAGCAGAGCTTTGGAATACTGGATAATGACATGCAGTAATGATTATGGTGTAAGTAAATGGGCAAGTCACAAACTAGCATATTCACTCTAATTTTCCACAGGCATTTATAGGATAAATAAAGATAACAACTGCCAAGACGTTGGTTTCTCTGAAAGTAAAAGTAAAGACTATTTTGGGACTTTTTTTAAAAGTGCTTTATTTTAGTTTCTGAATATTCTATGGTAGCACATTCCTTTTTTATTGGAAGAAATCATTATGTTCCAAGTTCCTTTTGAATGGATGAGTGGAAGGTATTACAGCATGATGATGTCTAAGAAGCAAAATTATTATTGTTTATATTATGATGATGATGATGATGATGTTATGTACGATTGAATCGGAACCAACTCATAGCTGACCAGCCAGCAGGTTTTCAAAGGCAGGTAAATTGCACAGGAGAAGATGTCTCATCTTTCTCCTTTGAAACAATGGTGGATTCAAAGCGCCGTCTATGGGTTGGCGGCACAAACTCTTTACCTCTATGGTAGTAGAGCTTCCTGAGAAGCAATAGAGACAAAGTAAGTGTCTGCTATGCAGCACTCAGGAGCAATGATGGAAATAGCCTAAGTGTCCAACCACAACTGAATGGATTGAGATATTGTGGTACATTCACACAATGGAGTACTATGCAGCACTCAAGAGCAATGATTTGTCCGGCGCTGGCTGAAAATCGCCTGTGACTTCATCCATAGCCACTGGTGAGAGTCAGTGCCCAGAGCCATCAGGGGCTTTAAGCTCGTTGCCCACTGCTGTGGTGTGGACAGCTGAAACCCAGGCCCCGACAGGCACCTGGGGGGGGGGGAGAATCCAGACTCTACTTCATGCTCTGCTGGAGAGGGAGGGGTGGTCTCCTGTGCCAGTCAGATCTGGTTTGACGGTACACATGCACACACACACACACACACACACACACACACACACACCTTTTCTTCTTCTTTTTTGAAGGGAGACTGCTTCAGCCGTTGTGGCCCTCTGCCCGGGGCGGGCTGCCCTCGGCCTCTGGCTTGGGGCAAGCCGTCGCGGCCCTCTGCCCAGGGCGGGCTGCCCTCGGCCCCCTGCCCGGGGCGAGCTGTTGCGGCCCTCTGCCCGGGGTGGGCTGCCCTCGGCCCCCTGCCCAGGGTGAGCCGTCGTGGCCCTCTGCCCAGGGTGGGCTGCCCTCGGCCCCTGGTTCGGGGCGAGCCGTCGTGGCCTTCTGCCCGGGGTGGGCTGCCCTCGGCCCCCAGCTCGGAGTGAGCTATTGCGGCCCTCTGCCCGGGGCGGGCTGCCCTCAGCCCCCTGCCCGGGGCAAGCCGTCGTGACCGTCTGCCCGGGGCAGGCTGCCCTCGGCCCCCAGCTTGGGGCGAGCCGTCGTGGCCCCCTGCCCGGGGCAGGCTGCCGTCGGCCCCCTGCCCAGGGCGAGCCGTCGTGGCCTTCTGCCCAGGGCAGGCTGCGCTTGGCCCCCGGCTCGGGGCGAACCATCGCGGCCCTCAGGAGCAAGAAGGCAAGCAGCTGTAACCCAAGACCACCAGTAAGGTGATAAAGCGTCCTCCCTTCCCCCCCTTTACATCTACGCCCCTGTTCAGCATGAAGAAGCCAGAGAGTCAGCATCCAATTACCAAATCAATAAGACAGTTGGTTTAATTACTATTGGAAAACGCATGTCATTCCTCTGTAGCATCTGGTCCCCACTGGACCCTCATCATTTCCTTCAACCCCCACTGACCAAACTGTGCAGCTGTTCAACTGCATCCTGGCCCATCCTCACCCTTCTGCCCCCAACCCTCACCTCCTTGTACCCCCAATATATTTTTCCCAAAAAAAAATTACAAAAAATTTAAAAAAATTAAGACATAAAAAAAACAAAAAAAAGAGCAATGATTTTTTTTAAATAGTACATTACTTGGGGGAGACTGGAGAGCATTATGCTGAGTGAACTAATTCAGTCTCATAAGGACAAATACTGCACAAGACCATAGTCATAAAAATAGAAGGACAACTAATAGAACATGTAAAGGAAAGTCAAGGAGTGAAGGGATGGGAGCAGAGGGGTGAGGATAAGTAGGGGTGAAATCATATGGTTGCTCAATTTGATGGGTAGAAGGAGGGAGTAAAGGAAATGGGAAAGATCCAGTGGGGACCTGAAAAGACAAAGAAATGGAGGTTATAGTCCAGTGGTGATTAATTTTCTAAAACATAATGCAACATGCCTCTCAAAACTCTATGAACTTTGAGAAATGATGATAGTTATAGAAGGGCTTCAGGCCTTAAGTTCACAGGGTTGCTATGAGTCATGCTCGACTTGATGACAATCAACAACAACAACAATGCATAGGAATGATTATATGAAACACAATGTGAATGAAGAATGATGTGAAACACGATGGACATGAACTTTGTAAGCAAATCAATATAAAATTAAAAATATGTTTAAAAGTACAGTTCGAGCAGCTCCAACACAATGCAATAAATGTGAGGATCTATATGTACCTTGTCGAGCACTGTGAGCAGATTCATTTTTAACACAAAGACATTTGACTGTGTGGATCATAACAAATTATGGCTAATTATGAGAAGAATGGGAGTCCCAGGACATTTAATTGTGTTCGTGTGAAATCTATAGACCCAGAGGCTTTTGTGCAAATAGAGCAAGGGACCTGAATGGTATAAAATAAGAGAAGTTGTGCATCAGGGTTGTAACTTTTCTCCATATCTATTCAATATGTATGCTGAGAAAATTATTCAAGAAGCTGGACACAGTGAAGAACACGTGTCATCAGGATTGGAGGAAGACTCATAAATAACCTTCATTATGCAGATGACACAAACTTGCTTACTGAAAGTGAAGATGACTTAAAGCTCTTGCTGCAGAGGCTCAAATACTACAGTGTTCAATAGGGATTGAGTCTCAACATCAAGAAAAAATACTCTCAACACTGGACCAATAGACAACATCATGAGAGATGGATAGAAGATTGAAACTACCAGTGACTTCATCTTACTTAGATACACAATCAAAACACTTGGTACCAGAAGTCAGGAAATCAGGAGATATATTACACTGGGAAAGTCTGCAGTCAGGGACCTCTCCAAACTGTTGAGGACTAAGTTATGCCTTATTCAGGACATGATCTTTTCAATCACTTGCTATACTGCTGAGAGCTGGACATAAATAAAGATGATAGAAGAATTGATGCCTTTGAACTGTGTGTTGGAGAAGAGTACTGAACATCCAAGTACTGGACTGACAAGAAAACAAATAGGTGCATTATGTCTTAGAGAGGGAGCAGGCAGAGTGCACCTTGGAGACCAAGGGCAATAAAACTTTGAGCATCTTGCTAGGAAAGGCTATTCATTGGAGAGAGACATCATGCTTGGAAAGGTGAAAGGAGAGCAAAAGAGAAAATTTTTAACTAGGTGGATTGACACAGTGACTGTGACAATGGGCTCAAATGTGCCAGGGATTTTGAGGATGAACAGGGTTCAGATCTCTTGTTCATAGAGTCGCTCTAAGTTATGCTCAATGGTACCTAACAACAATAACAACCACCTCCATATGACAAAATTATCTCCAGTCATAATCATAAAATTAAATGAAAAAGAATGCAAGCACAATTTTCATTTATTGTACTTTGTATATACATAGGATTGCTATGCATCACAGGCAATTCAACCAATAACATTCTATGACAGGTTTGGAATCAGGAGTGGCATCCACTTCCTAAACAATAGAAACTCTATGAACTTTGATAAATGTTGATAGTTGTAGAGGGGCTTCAGGCCTTTTATTCATAGGGTCGCTATAAGTTGTGTCAACTCGAAGGCACTCAACAACAATAACATATTAAAATTTATATTCAATAAAATAAAAATAAATGGCAAACATCTACAGCATAAAAAATGAAAAGTGAATCACTACTTCTTTAATAATCTTTGTACCTTGCTAACAATATGACTATTGATTCATTGTTTATGGGAAAATAGTATAATATTTTATACAAATAATGATCCAGCAATTACTAACTGAATTCTTTAAACTGAAATTCCCAAAACTCAGTATTGTTGAAATGTTTTTAATTTTCTCTTTCTAATTTCATTTTAAAATAAGACATTTAAAAATAATTTTATTCACTTTTAAAGATACAATATTTAAAATATTCCGGTAGGGACTAAGATTTACCTTTGTCAAACAGAAATAACATATCTTGCCTCTGTAGTTTGTGTCACTGTCTTAAATTTTAAATATGGCCTTTCTACGAAGATGGCGCCGAAAGAAAAGTAGGAAGCCCCTACCCCTCCCAAAACTGAAGCCAAAGCAAAGGCATTAAAGGCCAAGAAGGCATCCTGAAGGGCATCCACAGCCAAAATAAAAAGAAGATTCTCATGTCACGCACCTCCCGGTGGCCTAAAACGCTGAGACTCTGAAGGCAGCCCAAAATAACCCCGGAAGAGTGCCCCCAGGAGAAACAAGCTTGACCACTTTGCCATCATCAAATTTCCCCTGACCACTGAGTCAGCTATGAAGAAGATACAAGATAACAACACACTTGTATTCATTGTGGATGTCAAGGCCAACAAGGACCAAATTAAATAAGCTGTAAATAAGCTCTATAACATTGATGTGGCTAAGGTCAACACTTTGATTAGGCCAGATGGAGAGAAGAAGGCCTATGTTCAACTTGCTCCTGATTATGATGCTTTGGATGTTGCCAACAAAATTGGTATTATCTAAACTGAGTCCAGCAGGCTAATTCTAAATATAAATTTTTCTCACAAAAAAATTTAAATATTAATTAAAAATGCAAATAGTCACATGGAGTGAAAATGTTGAACCAGTTTCAGCTATGTTCACCTGTGCCATGACTGTGCTTATCACCATGTCATGTCTATTGTTTAAATACAGGAACAGGAGTGTCCCAGCTATAAAGACATAAACTATGCCAGTCATTCAGAACCATCACTAACATAATCTCAGAGGAAATAAGTCATTGAGTTCTCAGAGGCCAGTCAGTTCTCCCAACTTCCACGTAAAATGCATTGTCTCATAAAGCAACAAAAATAAGAAAAAGCCATTTACTTTCATGTTAACTAAATTGTCCCTTAAAAAGAAACAGATTAGATAAACTTGTATTCTATATAGAGAACCTTGGTGGTATAGTGTATAATGCATCGAGCTGCTAAGCAAAAGGTCAGAAGTTTGAATCCAGCAATCACTTTGAGAGGGAAACATGAGCGATCTCCTCCTGTAAAAATGTGCAGCTTCTGTGCAACAATGAAGGAATGGAAATCCAAAGCCTCTGTAAATTTTTACTGAAATTAATAATAAATTAAAATTTAA
>NW_006399825.1:13109389-13146715 GCF_000299155.1 Elephantulus edwardii | reverse complement strand
AATGTATATAATTAAAAATTATGCTAATAAATTGTTTAAAGATAGTCCAATAAAATCTTTTTTGGGGGGTAGATTATGTCATTTTGACATTGTCTAGATTGCTAGTGAATAATGATGATTACAAAAAGTAGATTGAAATTTCATTGATCTTCTTCATTTTCAATTCTCTACAGAGATCACTCTTCTTGTCTGCCCTTGAGGCAGGTCATGCCCACTGTGCCCCCCATGGCACACCACAGTTCATAGACAAGCTGGTTAAAGTTGCTTTAGTTCATTGAATTGTACTTTATAAGGCATTCAGATCTTTGTAGGAAAATGTGGAGAATTGTTTAAAAAGAAAAAACACACAAACATTTCCTTACCTAATACAATTCTCCTTCTATGACATCTCTTTCTACATGCTAGATTTTCCTTCCAATGAAACCCTATGGGGAAAATTCACTTGAAGAAGACACTCAAAATGAAAAGGGTCAACATGTTCCTGGAGGGTCTGTGGGGACAAATCCATGAGCGAGGAAGGAGAGGAGAAAGGTGTGGGACAGGAAAGTGAGAAGGTGTAAAACTACTAAAAGTGGGTGAGGGCCCCAGGGGCAGCCCCTACTCAACCCCCTCCAACTCTACCCTCTCAGGGACAGTGGCCCAGAGTGACTCAGGTCTTCTGGATTTTCATAGGGCGGGAGGAGGCGGGTAGTAAAGGGGCTATATGATTACATACAATCTCTAGATTTTTAAATCTGGATAAGTAATTAAAACTCTAGAAAACACCATGGTTTGTGGTTTTAGACCCCAGCTACCAGTTCCTAGCGAAGACCACAATGAGGTTAAAGAGGTCAAGAAAACATGATCTGTCCTCCAATCCTTTTCCTTTCCTAAGCTATGACTTTTTTCCTGAATTCAGATGGACTTACATCATCTCCGTAATGGTCTGTAGTTTAACAAGAAAAGTAGCATAATTAGCGTAGGTAGTTGTGAACGGACTGAACTCCCAAAGCAGTCCACTCTTTTGAATGGAGGCCAGGAATGGTGTCACCCAGATCTGTCTGTCGACTAAATGATATACGACAGATTCCTTTAACCATTGGTAACCACATTTCCTTTTCCAGGGCAATAAATTATGTGATTATTTGCCTCCTTTGGTTACAAAAAGAGGAAAAACTTCTTCCTCGACTCAGGATAGCAGTGACCAGCTCTCCTGAGACATTACTAAGCCTCAAAACATCAGCGCCCTGAAAACTGCACCCTCTCCAGCCCTGCGGTTATAGCACTGGCACCATCTGACAGGTGAGTGTTTGCCTTATTCCTAGAAGCTTCACACAACACACATCTAGAGCAAGAAAAACTAAAACTTCAGTTCCCTGCAATAGGAAAAATTCTGCATCTTTGTATCTAAAGTTCATTGGAACTGGCGTTTGGCGTGTTAGTTCTATTCAAATTAGCAATAAGGCAGTAAGATGCCGTTTCCACATTTCCACAGGTAATTAAAGCTTCGTGTTTTTTAATGAGTCAGAACCTATAGAGCTAAGTCTTCAAAGTAGCCCCCAAAGTCTCCTTTCAGCCCGGTTCCAGGGAGGGGAGAGTGGGGGCGGGGGGGGGGCAGTACACAAGCAAAAGTAAGGATTTGGAGAAGGTTCCGTGAACCTTAAAGAACTCTGGTTTAAGAGATAGTAGAATTTCCCTGGAGGGCTGCTTGAAATGGATCCTTTCTGAGTCCCTGCTGAGCTGTGCCACTGTGAGCCATGCCAGTCCCTGAGAAAAGATTTGCCTGATTCCAGCACAGTTCAGCCTCATAAAGGCCGCTAAGTCAAATCTCTGACCCAGCGCACCCGGAAAAACAGGCTCGACAAGGGCACTCACAGAACAGGACAGTCCTCTCCCTGTCCAGTAAGAAGAAAGAAATGTGAGTGAATGTCTTCATTTTTCACTAATCAGCTTCCTTTTAGAAGGAAATCCTGTTTGCACAGTGCATCTCTTTCTAGTGCTTAATGTTCTTTCTGAAGTGAAGCTAGTTGTTTGTCGTTTGTTTTTGTTTTTTTTAACAACATAGGAAAGATCAATGGAAATGGACCCAAAAATCCATATGAATTGATTGAATTCTCTCAAATTACTATTTCTGAAATTCATCAGAATATTTAAATGTTGGAGCTGAGTATGCTATAGTCTAACATCAAACAAGAAAGAGACAAAGTAACAATATCCTTGATCAATCATATAGAGGATCTCTGAGTAGCATAAACAATTTGTACTGGACTAGTTTTCTAAAGGTTGGTGGTTCAGTCCTACCCAGAGGCATCACAGCATAAAGTCTTGTTGTTCTGCTTCTGTAAAGATTACAGCCAAAGCAATCATGTAAAATGCAGTATTGAGTTACTATTTATTTGTTACTATTCTGTAACGGGTCTCTCTGTGAGTCAGAATCAATTTAATAGCTCCACCTTTGTTTTTTTTGGCTTTGAGTATCAAAGTTGTTGATCCTAATTCTTCTGTAGGAATGGACAGAGAAAGGATAACTCAGCCACCTAATACATTCTATTACAGCTTCATCAGGTGAACAAAAGTCTTCTCTTTTAAAAGAACACCTTATCAGCAAAGGGAGAGTTTTTGATGTGTAACATTTCAAGCATCAATGAATAAAAGATATGGGGTTTGTGGGGGTTATTTAATTTTTTTTAAGGAAAAGAGATTCTATTCCCTGAAATAATAGGATCGAGGTCCTATGTGTCATTCCTTCTGAGCCAAATTGGCCCTACGTATCTGCTGAGCTGTATGTCCCTTCTTTTTTTCCCCAATTTTTCTAATATATTTGAAAGCTGCTTGTGCATATTCAGCTTTTTCTATGTTGAAATATTCAGTAATCCTTATAAGAGCAAGAATATTTTCTTATATAACCCAAGTATATAGTTAACGAAAGTTTAGAAATTTAAGTTTGATAGCGTAACTTTACATTTTCTAAGTAAATATTCTTTTTCCTCCTTTTTTTATTACTCATTTTAATGAATGTTTACAGAGATTTTGGATTTCCATTCATTCATTGTTGCGTTTTTTATGTCCCTTCTTAAGACACCCCTTGAAATACTAACCACAACAGACTTCAGAGAACTTGCGGTGACTTACAAGTGGCTGAAGCAAGTCCTGACATCCTCTTATCCTGTTAAAAACTGTGCTGCTGTGTATTTGCAGCACATGACATACATCTGTTAGTAAATATTAGTACAATGATGCAAAAATGTGGGGACAGGTAACTAGCTGATAGAGGTTTCTACCAGAAAGTTCTATTACTACTCTTCATTAATTTTTTTCCATGCTAGGGGGAAAGAAACCTGACCAAAAATATGCCAAGCTTGCTGTTACCTCTGTGGTATCAAGGAACTGGGATCAACCTTAGGAGGACTATGAGTAAATTATATGTCCAAGAGATAGTTAATACTTTAAAAAAGGATGCCTACTCTGCTCTCCAGGGCTGTTGTTATTGTTAGGTGCCTCCAAGTAGCCTCCAACTCATAGTGACCCTACACTTAAGATCCCTTTCTGTCCACTCCTCTACTAGGAATAACTGACTTAGATTTTCTAGATTTTGTCCATAGCATCAATAATGAATAATATTTAAATTACTAAGGAGGATAGAAGGAGAATTGATGCCTTTGAGCTGTGGTGCTGGAGAAGAGTATTGAATGTATCAAGGCCTGCTAGAAAACAAACAGATTCATTCTGGAGAAGTTTAAACCAGGCAGCTCCTTGGAGGCAAGGATTCTGAGGCTTCGTCTGACATACTTTGGACATGTTGTAAGGAGGGACCGGTCCTTGGAGAGGGACATCATGCTTGGGAGGGTGGAGGGTCAGCGCAGGAGGGGAAGACCCTCTGTGAGGTGCATTGGTTCAGTGACTGGGGTAATCGGGATGGGAGTGTCTGAGACAGTGCGATTGGCACAGGACAGAGCAGAGTTTAGGGCTGTTGTACATAGGGTCGCTATGAGTCGCAAGCGACTCGACGGCACATTAACAACATGTCTTTTTGACAGCTAACTTTTTATGACAGGAAAACGTTCCATTTCCAATGTCACATAGTCTAACTTATTAGGGCTCACAACCAACGTGGTTCTGCAGAGAAACTAACCAGACCAAGGCTTATTTACTTTTAGCTTCTATAATTTTCAACCGTCAGCATTCTGAATCTAAGATAAGCCCACATCTGCCAGGGCCGCCAGACTCCTGTGAGGGATAAAAACAAACCTTCAGTGTCCTCAGACAGTTGGAAAAGTTCTCTATTTACCCACATAGAAAATGAAAACCCACAACACATATCTAGCTAATGAATTATTTCATTTCCTCATCGTCAAAATACACTGAAATGCAGGATATATTATTTAACTTCCCCCTCCCCAGCCTTTGATGACCATCTGAAACACAGAGTTGAAATATAGGCCTGCTTGGCTTTGAAAGCAATCCAAGGTAATCAGGGATGAAAAAGAAAAACCTTTCTCTTCGTGAGTCCTATAGTTCATGTGCATTTGAAGAGCTCCTTGTCCACATTATAAGGCATCCTTTCATCTCATAGCTGCCAATTTGACTTTTCATAAGCAAAACCCTCCCAAAGAAGGAAGGGGGGGTGGGTGGCATCCCCAATCATTGCTTTTAAGCTTGCAGGAGGCAACTAATAATAATGACTCCATTCAAAAAGCAGTCCTCAGTTAACACACATGCACACATACATGCTGAGATAGAGAATTAATCTGTACAGTATGTTCATGGCTGACTTTTCTCCTGGAATACATGATGAATTTTTATAGAGGGCGGTGGAGGAAGGAAGAACCACAGTCAAAACCCAACATCATTCTCTTCTTCAGTGTCATTTCAAAAGCCAGATGCAAGCCAACTGAGCAGGCTGGGAAAAGAGTGTCCAACACAGCCGGGCTGAAACCACCCTTCATTTCACTCTCTCCAGTCGGGAGGTTCCACCCAGCATCACAATAGCCTCTCTCCTCCCAGCAACTCACCGGTAAGCGCTTTCCTGTTTGTTTTCCTCAAACTGCCACATTTGCAGCAGACCTGAGGAAGATTCTTGCAGATGATTTTTTTTTACCTAACAGCAGTTTGTCTAAGTACCAGCTGGCAAAAAAAGGAAAGAAAGGACGCTTGACAGTTTACAAGAAAGCTCTATCTGTAGATTTATATTTTGGGTCCCAGTCAAACGCATTTAGGGATCATGCAAGGTTCACTACAGCTGCAGATTAAAACAGGGAACGGGAGTAAATGAGGGCGTTGGGGGAGGGAAGAGACCAGGAAGAACTTGCAGCAATTATCTCAGCTGTTACCTCGATAATTACAGCTCAAACACTTGGATTTTAAGTAGTTGTGACTCAGAAATAGATATCATTTCTAAGAAGCCCGTTGCTGGGGACAAAACAAGAGGGAGAAAACGACACTTGGTGATGAATTCCTATTGACCTCCTTAGATTACAAGGTAGGACAAAGTTAGAAATTGAGTGGCTGTGTGGGTTTGCTTTTGTTTTCATTTATTTATTCCCTTTTAAAGATGAAAGTTTGGTGTTTTTTTTAAGTCCTCCCTCCTTTCTTTGTGATTGCTACATTTTTAAAGTCTCATCATCAACTGCTTGTTGAATAATTTGTACTTCGCCTCTCCTAGTGAAGTGCAAGTGGTATAAAGGTTGGAAGTAGCTGGCAGAGAAAGGTTCTGCCTCTCAGTTATTTCTTTGGTTTCCAGGTAACTGTGAACACTAATTGTCTTTTTCTAATAGTTTGTTTACCTTTTCCTGCAATGGAAGCTAATGGAAACAAATAAAGAATAATTTAAAACAAATGAGAAATCTTCACTAGCAATTACTCTTTTATTTAAAAGAATAATTGGCCCTTTTTTCTTAAAGAAAAGACTCATTCGTTTAAGAATCTACAAACCATCATTAATTTAATCCATTGATTTTTTTTTTTTTGTTTGCTTGTTTGTTTTGTAAAGCAAGCCATAGGGATCTTTCCCTAGGTCCAACATTACCTAACATAAAGAATTCCTCTGACTCAGTGACTCTCATCATGTTTACACATCTTCCAGGAACTAAGTGATTTTTAAGTTTCCTCCTGGTTATGACTTTTCTTTTATCTCAGATTTAAATAATTTCATTATTACAAGTTTCTTCTCCATGTAACTTTACCCTAACTGCCATCTTTCTGATTTTTTAACCCAACATTCCCATTTTGATTTCTACACCAATTGGAATAATCACGTCGGTAATTAATTTGGCAGTGAGTATATAATATATACATGTGTATATAATAACATGTGAGGAAAGTCAGGTGAGTTAATGATGAGAGGTTGTGCTGCCACTAACTTAGTTTGAATCCACTGGCTGCTCCGTGGGAGAAAGACAATCTCTTCTCCCTGTGTGATTTACTGACTCTGAAAACCCTCTGGAGGTTCAGCTATGAGTCCGTTCTAACTCAGTGGCACACAACAACATATATATAGACAGGGTACTTATTCCCTTTGACCCAGGGATCCTTCTGTGTGAAAGTAGCCCCTAGAAGTTATTTTAAAAGGAGAAAGGCTTTAAGCTCCAAGCCTTTTTTTTTTCCAAATTATTCATAATTTAAAAATTAAAAAGCTATATAAATATCCAATCGTAGGAGAATAGATAAGGAACTTAGTATATATTATGTTAGTGGGCATCAAGATGAGTGCTTTTGTTACAGTGTTTACTATAGTTACATTGCGGAAGAGGTAAATACAATTGAAACATTTAAAATAGTTGTATTAAGCTAATGAGTTTATGGTGACACCACACACACATACATACACACTCTTTCTTTAAAAATATTATGAGTTACATTTTTATTGTGTTGGCAACTTTTCAGTTGTTTACTTCTCCATTTTCATATAAACCACAAAAGTTAAAGCTCTTTAAATTTGATGAGGCTGTTATTGTTGCTTTTAGATGACTTCAAGTTGACTTGGTTTTTACTCCCAACAACCTACAGTAGAACTGTTGTTGTGTGTGCAGTGGCCTGGATTCTCACAGCGACTTTATCTATAACAGAGCAAGACTATCCCCTAAAGTTTCCCAGACTATAATCATCATAGGAGAATCAAATCAAGAGCAATGTTTTTTGGGTTTGGGTTAATTTTTTGTTTTGTTTTGGCTCATTTTTACGAAAGCAAATCATCAGGTCTTTTCACCCACTAATCAGCTGATGGATTTGAGCCACTGACCTTTTGATCAGCTGCCAAGTATTTAACCCTTCCACCATGAGGGCTCTTTAATGTGGGCTTAATTTACCCAGATTCATTGGTGTCATTGTTGTTGACCCTATGTACAACAGCCCTAAACCCTGCTCTATCCTGTTTCAACCTTATTGTCTCTGACACACCTCCCCCCATTAACCCAGTCACTGAATCAATGCTTCTCATCGAGGTTCTTCCTCTCTTGCGGTGTCGTCTCTCCACCCTCACACTAACTTACGTAAATTTTTATGCTTCACAAAACTTTTAATGGAAGTAATAAAAGCCAAGGCCACAATAAAAACAGAAAACAGGGAAAAAGTAGATAGCTAAAAGTTAATTAGTAGCATTTATCTCTCTTAAGCCTGGACTATTTCCAAATCTCTGCTTCCTGTTTAGATTTTTATCGAATGCTTCAAAACGCTAATCACAATTCTGACTCTAACTTATTGTGTGGCTTGAGGCAGAGCAAATGACCTGCACCTCAGTTTCCTTTCTTTTAAGCCTACTGTTCCTTCCAGTCTCCGGTACTTTTATATATAATATAAACGTCATTGATTTTGCTTCTGTAGAGAACCAGAATAAGACACATAAAAAGAGGAATGACTGAATCAAGGCTAGGAGTTAGAACTGGGATTTGGCTGTGGAAGAGCAAATAAAGCAAGTGCTCCCATGTGGAGCAAAGTGACCCACGGAAGAGCCAGCCCTCCAACCTTGATCTCATTGGCCATTTGTTTTGCAAACAAAATCAATTGCACCTAAGGTTGAGTGGCGTGAATCGCTGCAGGCAGCAATATCTACAATACAAGTGTACCTTGTTGGTGATTTAAAAAAAAAATCATTACATCAAGCAGATAAAGTATGTTGTGGCTTTCTGGATGATTGTTTTGTTTTTACTCCAACTTTTCATGACCATGTTCAAGAAAAAACAGAAGTTAGAAAATCTGGCTATTTATTTGGGCGTCCGCTAATTTTTTTTTTCTTTCGTTGATCTTATTGTTTATAATTAACTAAGAGGATCCACTTACATGTGTCAACTATTAGTAAAGCAAATATTGGTTGATGAACTTTAGGCTAGGGTGGTGGAAAATGACACAAAACTTGCAACAGAAGGTTCTTGACCTTGGTAAGCTGGTTAGAGTTGTGTTGCCTGAGAGAGTTAAGTTGTCTTTATCAATAACACTGAGGCTTTCAGTGCTCAGTGGTGGGTGGGCACGATGACTGGCCAAAGTACAGCAGCGGTTAAAAGGACGGTACGCAAGAAGAAGGTCTAGTTGGGTTTCATTGACTGTGCAAAGGCGTTTGACTGTGTGGATCATAACAAATTATGGCTAACATTGAGAAGAATGGGAATCACAGAAAACTCAATTGTGCTCATATGAAACCTAAAGCTAGACCAAAAATCTATTGCCCAAACAAAGTAAAGAAACAATACATGGTTTTATATCAAGAAAGTTCGAGTTTATGGGTGGAGAGGGGTAGATGAGGGAGTTGGGAAGGATCTAGTGGAGATATAAAAGGACAGGGCAGTAGTGGACATAGATCAATGGTGATTCATTTTGTAAACACAATGTATATGAGTGACTGAAACACAATGTGAGTGTGGAAATGTGTGAAACACAACGCACGTGAATGATACAGAATGTATATAAATTTTGTATGCAAACCAATAAAAAATAAAAATAAAATGGATGGGAGGAAGAAACAATTCAAAACACTAAGAAAAAAATTCAAGCAAGTTATATGTCAGGGCTGTATCCTTTTCCATTCTTATTCAATCTGTATGTTGAACAATCAGTCAAGAAGCTGGACTTTAAGAAGAAGAATGTGGCTTTAAGAATGAAGGAAGGCTCATCAACAACCTGAGTTACACAGATGGTACAACCTACCTTGATGAAAATAAGGAAGATTTAAAGTACTTTCTGCTGAAAATCAAAGACTACAGCCTTCAATATGGACTGAATCTCAACATAAGAAAAAATTCCTCACACTGGACCAATAAGCAACATCATGATTGTTGTTATATTGTTAAGTGCCATTGAGATGAGCATGACTCATAGAGACCCTCTGAACAAAAGATCAGATGTTGTTGTGTACAGTCAAGTCAGAACTGACCCAAAGCTGATCCTTCGACGGGTTTTCAGAAGCAGTTAATCACCTAGGAGGAGATTGCCCATCCTTCTGTGGAGAAGCTGGGGGCCTCAAACTACGTGCCTTCCAGATTGCAACACAGTTTCTTGTCACTGGGCCACCAGAGCTCCCTAAAGACCTGATAGATGGAGAAAAAATTGAAGTAAACTATGTCATCTTGGAGCCACAATCAATACTCTTGGTACCACCAGTCAAGAAATCAAAAGACATCTTATACTAGGAAAGTCTACTGTCAAAGACCTTTCCAAAGTACTGAGGAGTAATGATATCTATTTAAAGACTAAGGTGTAAAGCCATTATTATACAACAACTTTATATGCATCTGTAAGCTGGACAGTGAATATGGATTGACAGAAGAAGAATCGATGCCTTTAAGTTGTGATATTGGAGAAGAGTGCTGAATATCTCATGGACTGCTAGAAGAACAAATATGTTTTGGAGAAGGTGTACCCAGTGGGACCCTTAGAGTCAGGGATAGTGAAACTTCATCTCACATACTTTGAGCATGTTGTTAGGGAGGGCGATTCCCTAGAGAGGGACATCGTGCTTATAAAGGTGGAGGGTCAGCAAAAAAGAAAAAGATCCTTGAGGAGATGTGACTACATCAGGACTTTAGCAATGGGCTCAAGAATGTCAGAGATGATGAAAATGGCACAGGGTACATGGTTCAAATACGCTTTTCATAGGGTTGCTATGAGTCATATTCGACTCAACAGCACCTAAGGATTGAGTAGTGTTTTGATTTTCTGTACACAAGGTTGCTATGGATCAGAGTAAACTCAATAACATACAACAACAACAAGAAATTCACATGTAAGTTGTCCAATAGTTGTTTTTGCTAAATCCTCAAAACTTGTAACATAGTTGTTGCTGATTTAGATAGATATAGTCCTTCATACTTTAATATGCCAAGTAAAACAGCTGCAGTCAAAGTTAAAGTAATCAACTAAAACCAAGAAATACACTTGGATTTGAATGGGGATTTGAAATTGAAGACTGAAGTAGACTAAGAGAAGAAATATTCTCGGAATTCCAATAACAGGAGATCCTCTTGCTTTTAAAAGAGTAATGCCTTAAGGAGAATGTTCCAAATGACAGCTGAGCTTGGTATTAGATAAAACCCAAACCATAATTCGTTCCACAAAGTTTAGCACAGAAAATCAAAAAAAGAAAAGATCATTCTCTTCTCTCCAAAATTTAAAAAAAAAAAAAAATTAAATCAGACCTCACATATACTTAAAGTGACCTCCAATGTTGCTTTAGAATCAGCCAACAGTTTGTAAGGGACTGCCTGTATTTTTTATAGTAATCGTAAGTTCAGGTGTGTCCAAGACACCCCCCCCCCCTTTAGACAAAACTTTATTTGCTAGGGTAGACAGCATGCATTGAACACTAGTACACTCATGGTTACAGAGAAAGAATATAGATTAAAATCATTCAAAGGAAGAGGAGGGACAGTGTTCAGAAAGTTCTAAGAACAGAGTTTCCAGTTGAGTGCCCCATCCCCAGTGGGGTCATGGACAGTGTTATTCTCATAACACTGTGCACATAAGTGTGACAATATGCACAGATTACTGTTGCATGAAGAATATATCCTTTTACCCTAACTCTTCAATCTGTATGCTGACTAAAAGCATTCAAGAAACTGGACTATGTGAAGAAGGCAGCATCAAGATCAGAGGAAGAGAAAAAAAAAGAAGAAAAAAAAAAAGATCAGAGGAAGACTTACCTGTATTATGCAGGTGTCACACTATTGCCTACAGAAAGTGATGAACACTTGAAGTCTTACTGAAGAGGATCGATGACTGGAGTCAAGAGGGATTACTTCTCAACTCCAAGAAAACTAAAAGCCTGACAACTGGAACAATAAATAACATCATGATAAATGGAAAAAAGATTGAGACTGTCAAGGATTTCATTTTATTTGGATCTACATCAGAGGCATTGGTATCCAGAGTTTTCACTAGAGTTGAATCATGCAGGCATGAGTAACTGCCTACATGGATGACTTAGTCTCTGGTCTCTCTGGAGGTTGAGCTGCTCCCTTCAGTTCCAAGCTCCTCAAATATAAAGCCAATAACAGATGGGCTACAGCATACATCCTAGATCACATTGTCATACTGTCCAGTGTGGTCCAGGTTTCCCGGGTAAACAAAGATACTCTTCCCAAAAATCACCTCCAGGAGAAAAATATAAAGGCAGGAAATCTCTTAGGGCAAGGTTAATTCTTTACTGCACAGCTGCTCTCTGAAGTTCTAAATTGAATTTCTTTTTATTAAAAAAAAATTCATTTTGCATTATTGAGAAAATACCGATGGTCATCTAGGGGGCTCTGGTGGCCTAGACAGTTGGCAATTGTGCTGCCAGTTCTAAGGTGGGCAGTTCAAATCCACCAGCTATGGTAAGGGAGTAAGTTGGAAAACCTCCTCTCGTGAAATTTATGGGGAGGTCAGCCAAGAGCTGGATCTGACTTGACAACAATGAGAGAATTTCAGTTTATGGCCAACCAGTTTATTAGGTAGTAAAATAAATGAAGTATTATCTTTTCTAAATTTCTAATGCCTTGTTACATAATCACACAGAGAAAGTATTACTATTCACCAAAAAGTGACCCTTAGGTGTAATATAATCATTACAAACTAGCTTAGAAGCACTAGGGGTCAGTGAGGGTGTGGGATCAAGACAGAATTAATACTGAAAAGGGAGGACTTCCTAGAAGAGGACTTTGAAAAGAGGTGTGTAACTTGGCAGCTTGCGAAAGACACAACATAAGCCAAGTCAAATATCTGCCAGGCTGATTGAAGACCAGACTATCTCTCATAGTGTGAAAAATTATTTGTATATAAAGTAAAATTATTGAACATTGAAGAACATACTTGTACTGTTTTAATTCATTTTCAATGTTGAATAATTTTTCATAACATTTTCTCTTTAGTGGCTTATAATGATAAAGCTTCATTTTCATGGTAAAATCTGACAATGGAGGATTCTGCTTAAATGAATACAATAGGAATTGATAGTCTCTTATTAGCATATATCATACCACCATTTGACCATTTTTAAATGGCAAATGATAAAATGATAGTTTTTTGTGCTGTTGATACATACTGTAGAGTAAGAGCCAATTAGTAGCTGACCATCCAACAGGTTTTCAAACGCAGTAAATAACACGGGAGGAAACAGCCCGTCTTTCTGTCAGAGAGCAGGGGTGGATTAGAACTACAAGCCTTTGGTTTGGCAGTGTGACTTCTTACCAATTCATGGCCAACCCACTAGCAGGTTTTCAGAGGCAGTAAATCACATGGGAGGAGATTGTTCATCCTTCTTCCAAAGAGCAACTGGTGGATATGAACAGCATGCTTTTGGGATTGCAGAGCAGCTTCTTACCACTAGGACAACATTATAGTTTATATGTTGTTGTTGTTCTGTGCCATTGAATCACCTAGGACTCACAGTGACCCTATGAACAATAGCTCTGAACCCTGCCTTACTTTGAGCCAAGCTCACTTTCTCTGACACACTTGCCTCTACTGACATAGTCACACTGTGTCAATTCATCTTGTCCAGTGTCTTCCTCTCCTTTACTGACCCTCCACCATTCCAAGCATGATGTCTTTCTCCAAGGACAGAGCCCTTCTGTCAACATACCCAAAGTATGTAAGATGAAGCTTCAATACCTTGAACTCTTATACATTTTTGGTGGGACTGTAAAATGATACAAACCATTCTGGAGGCAGTTTGGTGCTTCCTCAAAAAGCCGAAAATAGAAATTCCATATGATCCAGCTATTCCACTACTTGGACTATACCCTGAGAAAATGAGAACTAAGGTACAAACAGAGATGTGTACACCAACGTTCATAGCAGCATTATTCGCCATCACAAGAACATGGAAGCAACCCAGATGTCTGACCACAAACAAATGGATTAAGAAGTTATGGTACATTCACACAATGGAATACTATACAGCAGGCAGTAGCACTGATTTTGTAAATTATTACCTAACTTGGGAGGGACTGGAGAGCTTTATGCTGAGTGAATTAACTCAATACCACAAGGACAAGTATTATCTAAAACCATTTTTGTAGAATGAGTAAAAGGGGTATGGAAGCAGAGGGACAGAATGTGCAGGGGGAGGGGATTAATCATGGGATTGTACCATTTGATGGGAAGGGGAGTGAGGGAAATTGGAAAAATCTGTTCTGGAAAACAATGATTCAAATTTTGTAAATAAATTAGTATAATAATAATAAAAATCCTTGCCTCCAAGGAAAAACCTAGCCTCACCCTCTCCAGGACAGACTTGTTTATTCTATTGGCAGTCTGTGGTATGTTCAAATACTCTTTTTCAACATCACAACTCAAAGGCATCAATTCTTCTTCTATCATCCTTAGTTACTGTCCAGCTCTCAGATGCATAACAAGTAATTGCAAAAACCATGGCCCAGATGAGGAGTACCTTAGTCTCTAGACTGACATCATTTCCCTTTAGCACTCTTGAGAGGTCCTTGACAGCAGACTTTTCCTAAAGCATCTTGTCTTTTCATTTCCTGACTGCTAGTGCCAAGGGTATTGATTATGGATCCGAGCAAGATAAAATTGTTAATAATCTCAGTATCTTCTCCATCAATCATGATGAAGCCAATTAGGGGTGAGAATCTTTATTTTCTTAATGTTGAAATATAATCTATACTGAAGACTGAAGTCTTTGACCTTCCACAAAAAATGTTTTAAGTCCTCCTCAGAATTAGTAGCAAGGTTGTTTCATCTGGATAACAGATTGTTGACGAGTCTCTCTCTAATCCTAATGCCACATTCTTCTTCAAAAAGTCCAGCTTTCCAAATAATCTATTCCACATATAGATTGAAAAGGTATGGAGAAAGTATTCATCCCTAACACACTCCTTTCTTGATTTTGAACCATACAGTGTTCCCTTGCTCTGTTCATGCAATAGCTTTCTGGACTAAGTATAAGTTTTGCAAGAATGCAATCAAATGTTTTGGGACTCTCATTCTTCTCAGTGTAAGCCACAATTTATTGTGATCCACATAGTCAAATGCCTTTACATAGTCAATAAAACACAAATAGAGTTTCTACTGGTACTCTCTTCTTTCAGTTAAGATCCATCTGACAGTGGCAATGATATCCCTAGTGCCACAGCCTCTTCTAAATCCACCCTGTATTTCTAGAAGTTCTCTGTCAGTGTACTTGGTTTTTGAATAATCTTCAGCAAGATTTTTTCTTGTGTGTGATAACACTGATAGTGTTTGATAATTTCCACACTCTGTTGGATCACCTATTTTTGGAAGTGGGAATAAATATAGATCTCTTCCAGTCAGTTGGCTATATATTTATATGCAAATAGTATGTTTTCTTATATAAACATAATTTATCAGCGTATTTCAGTTATAGTATCATATTAACTCACTCATTGCTATCTAGATGGAAACGTCTCATATATTCAGCCCTCCAGTGAGTTTTCAGAGAAGATTGCCCCTCTTTCTCCCTTCAAGCAGCTGGTGTATTTGAACTCTTTGCCTTGGGGTTGACAGTGCAACTCCTTACCCACTAAGCCATCAGAGCTCTCCTGCAAAATTATTTAGCAAATAATATTAAATAGAAAATAATACAAACAGCAAATATTATTAAATACTAGACTCGATGGCACCTAGCAACAATTGAATAGTAAAATGTTGTTGTAGTTGTTGTTGTTATGTGCCGTCGAATTGCCTGTGACTCGTAGTGACCCCTATGTACAACAGCCCTAAACCCTGCTCTATCCTGTGCCAATCTTATTGTCTCTGACACACCTACCCCCACTACCCCAGCTTCTCACCAAGGGCGTTCCTCTCTTGTGCTATCCCTCTACCCTCCCATAATAATAGCAACATTAAAATAATCATAAACACAATATTACTTTGATATTTGAGAAAGTAGTCTCTCATTTGCTTACTGCACATTAATTGAACACCATTCCATTGGAGAAGGTTTAAGCAGATTTGAATAGCTAAGATTTAGAGCCTTGAAAACCTGATGGAGGGTCACCATGGGTTCAAGTACTAGAGGAAATGGGTTTGGGATTTGCTGTTCTTTCTTCAGCTCTGTGGTTGAGCTGTGAGGAGGAGTCAAACTAATGCTTACTCTTGGGGCTGTCACAGCTTATTAAGGGAGATAAATATGTTAACAGATAATTACTACAGAACACCAATGTATGCAGGGATTAAGGAGAAAAGCCCTGTGAACACAGCTCAAGCCCATTTTGGGCTACACCACTTTTGCTAATTGCCCCACATCCCTTTTTTAAAGAAACAAAACTCACTGCCATGCGGTGGGATTCTGACTCATTGCAGCCCTATACAGAGAATACAGTAGAATTGCCCTCCCCCACCCCCACCCCCACCCCCGAGGTTTCCAAGGTTGTAAATCTTCACAGAATCAAACTGCCACCTCTTTCTTGCACAGAGTAGCTAGCTGGTGGGGTTCAAAACACCCACCTTTCAGTTAGTAGTCCATTGTTTAAAACTGCTACCAGGACTCCCCTAGCCTCATAGAAATCATAATAGTATAGTACTTCACAGGATTGTTGTGAGAACTGGAAGTGAGGGCACCTGCAGAGCTGTTTAGCACTGCGTGGTACTTAACAAGGACGCAGGAAACATTAGCATTAACTTAATGTGCTAAATGCTACTCATGTAATTAGGTATGGTTGGCATTTACTACTTTTAAAAAATGCAGTCAGATAAATTGGTTTTAATTGCAAGCAACAAATTACAGGACAGCCATAACATTCTGGAGTGAATTTATTTACCCTTTAATAATATCCTGGAGAAAAATCATCACCTTTGCTCAGAAATGGTACCTTATCTAATAAAGTGATTGAACAGATAGAACATGCTTCTCAAGAATGAGACTAGCTTTCCTAGGTAGTCAGCATTCTTATAACACCTTTAATGGGAGAACTAAAAAGAGGGACAGGTGGACATGACAACAATTGCTGTTGTTGTAATTATGTGCCGTTGAGTCGCCTGTAACTCATAGCAACCCTATGTGTTGTTGTTATGTGCCATTGAGTCGCCTGTGACTCATAGTGACCCTATGTACAACAGCCCTAAACTCTGCTCTGTCCTGTGCCAATTTCACTGTCTCAAATACACCCACCCCTATTACCCCAGCCACTGAATCAATCCACCTCATAGAGGGTCTTCTCCTGCGCTGTCCCTCCACCCTCCCAAGCATGATGTCCATCTCCAAGCACTGGTACCTCCTTACAACATGTCCAAAGTATGTCAGATGAAGCTTCAGAATCCTTGCCTCCACGGAGTAGCCTGGTTTAACCCTCTCTAGGAAGAACCTGTTAATTCTTTTAGCAGGCCATGGTACATTCAATTCTCTTCTCCAGCACCACAGCTCAAAGGCATCAATTCTTCTTCTATCCTCCCTAGTCATTGTCCAGCTCTCTGATGCATAGCATGTGATTGCAAAGACCATGGCCTGTATCAAGCACACCTTAGTCCCCAGAGTGACACCATTGCTCTTCAGTACTTTGCGGAGGTCCCTAACAGCAGACTTGCCCAAAAAAATAAGTCTTTTAATTTCCTGGCTCCTGTGCCTAGAGTGATGACTGTGGAGCCAAGTAAACTAAAGCTGTGAACAATCTCAATCTCTTCACCATCCATCCTGATGCTGACACCTGGCCCAGCGGTGAGAATATTTGTCTTCTTGATATTGAGCATCAATCCATATTGAAGGCTGCAGTTCTTGACCCTCTGCAGCAAGTGCTTCAGGTCCTCCTCAGTTGTCTCCGACACACCCATCCCAATTACCCCAGTGATGAAATCAATCCATCTCATCGAGGGTCTTCCTCTCCTATACTGTCCCTCTCTACCCTTCCAAACATCACGTCCCTCTCCAAGGACTAGTACCTCCTTGCAACATGTCAAAAGTATGTTAGACGAACATTCAGAATCCTTGCATCCAAGAAGCAGACTGGCTTCCAGGACGAACTTATTTGTTCTCCTAGCAGTCCATAGTATATTCAGTACTCTTTTACAGCACCGAAGCTCAAAGGCATCAACTCTCCTTCTACCATTCCAAGTCACTGTTGTCATTGTCCAGCTTTCTGACACATAACAATTAATTGCAGAGACCGTGGCCTGTATCGGGCACTCCTTAGTCTCCAGACTGACATCGTTGTTCTTCAGCACTTTGAAGAGGTCTCTGACAGCAGACTTTCCCAATACAATTAATTTTTTAATTTCCTGGCTGCTGGTACCAACAGTGTTGATTATAGTGCCAAGCAAACTGAAGCTAGGAAGTGAAATTCCCCTTTCAAATCCATCCTTGCCTTCTCAGACCATTAAAAAAAAAGTTATTATCCAGGGCCATGGATGCTGTTTTATCTAAACTCATGGAATAGTCCCCTAGTATATAGCATTCTTCAGTGGATGGGTATCTATTGAGCCCTACTATATGCCAGAGAGAGTGCTGGTGGCCTAGTGGTATGGAGTTGTACTTCCAACCCAAAGCGAAGTGGTTCAAATCCACTAGCTGCTCCCCAGAAAAAAGATGGACTGTCTCCTCTGACGCAAATTATTGCCTCTAGAAACCTGCTGGAGGGTCAACAGGTCAACTATGAGTCAGTTCTGACTTGATGGCACCTAACAATAAGAGCAACTATATGCCAGGCCTCTAGAAGTTCTACACAAACCCTTGTAGCTCGTGGTTAAAATGCTAGGCCAGTGGTTGAACTTCACCAGCCGTTGCACTGGAGATGTGATACTCTGCTTCAACAAAGATCGTTATTGCTCGTAGCCGTTGACTCAGAGCTGACTCAGCTGACCCTCCAGCGGGTTTTCAGAAGCTATAAATTGCACAGGTAAGATTGTCCATCTTTCTCCCTCAGAATAACTGGTGGATTCAAACTGCTTGCCTCTGGGTTGGCAGCACAACTCCTTACCCACCAGGCCACCAGCGCTCCCTTCTGTGAAGATTACAGCCTAGGAAACCTAACTTAGCAGCCCTACTCTGCTCTAAGAAGTGGCCATGAGTTGGAACTGACACATGACAATTGGTTTGGGATTTGGGGATTAAGCTCTAAGAGTCTAAAAGTAAATTACATATAGTCTGAAGGTGAAGATGGACATGTATCCGATAAGAATTCAAACATATAACTATTGCAGGAAATGCAATAGGGCTCTGACAGTGTACACAGAAGAGAAGTGCTCGCTCAGGGAAGAGACACCAGCAAACTCAGTTTACCCTCCAGAAGACATGGTGACTGCCCCAATCCACAGCCACCAGCAAGTTCAGGGAACAAAACTTTAGTAACATCAGATACGTGGTTACTTACAGAAAACGATACCCTGATATAAGTGGTTTACTCTATTATCCAATTATATTGATGACATCAAATATGCACTTCTTTTTTTTAATTTTTTTATTATTAATTTCAATGAACATTTACAGACTTTAGATTTCCATTCATTCATTGTTGCACTTTTCTCCTCCCCCTCCCTCCAGTACACTCCCCTCCTGGAAAAGTAAAAGAAAAATTCTTTCATTGTTTTATAATCCCTCCCCCTCAAGTCCACTGCACCATGCAGCCTTTGCTCTGGACTCCCATCATGACAAAAATTCCTAATCTCATAATCCCTTTTAAACAGTTTTCTCCCTCATCTGTTTCAGGCAGTATGCATTATTTAGCTCATCTTTTTCAGTCTCCCCCCAACCCCGATGTCAGCCCTGTTTAACAACAGAGGCACTATGCAGTATTTGTCCTGTTATGACTGAGATACTTCACTCAGCATAATGTCCTGCAGAGTCACACATTTTGAATAATATTGCATGAGTTCCTTGTTTTTCAATGCAGCATAGTATTCCACTGTGTGAATATACCAGAGCTTCTCTATCCATTCATTTGTTGATGGGCACTTAGGTTGTTTCCAACTCCTTGCTATAAATATTCACTTCTTTAAAACAAAACATGAACTTCTTATTTATCCTCCTCTCTATATGGTTGTATGTGGGTTTTCTCATTAAGTCTATTCAAAATCAAAACCAAAACCATACTTTTTACATCTGGAGTGATTTTATGATGTTAACACATAAACACACTTGCATTCTGTCCACTCAATTATAGTTCACACACTTATATTCCAACTGTCCACTCAGTTATAGTTCTTCACATCCATTCACCAAGAAGTTGGAAAATGGTTCAATGATAGAAACTCACGTTCAGTCAGTTCCTGAACCTTGTCTGTGATGGTTGCCTTGGTCTGGATATGAGCATATAAGCATGACGTTTCTCCGTGATCTGCCTTTCCTCTTTTTAAAAGTCTGAATAGAGAAAGGGGTATTTCAGCATAACTCAAAGCTACTTGTTTTTTTTTTCAAAGCTACTTGTTTTGTAGGCAGGGTTGCAATGCACTGAACAAAATATAAGTAGCATTTCCAGATTTCCTAGAAATGTATGCTCTACTTGGAGACAAAAATGGTGAAGCTTTTTCTCACATACTTTGGGCATGTTGCTAGGAGAGATGTCCAAGGAGAGAGACATCATGCTTAGGAAAGTGAACAGTTAGTGAAAGAAAGGACCCTCAATGAGATTGACTGACACAGTGATGCAGTAATGGGCTCAAGTGTGTCAGAAATGATGAGGTTAGCACAGGATAGGACAGGGTTCTGATATGTGGTTCATAGGGTTGCTATGAGTTGTACCGAACGACACCTAACAATAGCAACAAAAAAAATGTATTCTATTTTCCAAAACATAGATAAGAAAATTTTTAAAAGTTAGTCAAGAATGGTTTCCAAGGCTCTCACCTTTTGCTTAACTACCTGTCTAACCTTTGTATTTAATAATATATGACTCAACTTTGGCCAAACAGTACATAGTACCGTTTCTAGCTATAATAATAATAATAGTAATAATAATAATAATAACAACAATAATAATGGATTATGATTAGCTATTTGAACCTTTTATTAGAACATTTATAAGAATATTGACATTCATCTAATTTGGTCTGAATACTCACACACTTATTGCTGTTGAGTTGGATCTGACTCATAGCTGGCCCTCTAGCAGGTTTTCAGAGGCTGTAAATCACACCTCTTTCTGCCTTACAGAAGTTGGTGGATTTGAACCAATCACCTTTATATTGGCAGCACAACTCTCTATCCAGAAGTCTGCCAGACCTCATGTCCAGCCTGAAACAAACATGAAACTTCATTTTATTTTATTTTTTAAATGAACTGATTTTCTAGTTTTGGCAAATTAAACTGCTCAAATTTGATTGTCTTCAATCATTTCCTTAAAAACAATCTTTTTTTTTTCATTTTACATTTTCCCTAAGCAGTCAATAAGTAACTTATTCAGAAAACTCAAGAGAATGTCTTGGGGGAAAAAAATAAAAAAGAGAATGTCTTTGGACAAGCTGCAAGGGTTTTTCTTTGCTGAAGCTGACAATGTATCTGTACTCTAGCCAGTTGGAATACAAGCAGGTCAGTGAGATTTCAGCAAAGCAGCTCAGTTACGCTGCACCCATATCCATCACAAGGAATGAACTCATCTATCCGAATGATTTGGTGCAAAACAAATAAACTCTGTTAATAGAACATTATCACAGGATCAGAATGTCCTGCTTTGAAAGGAAGGAATGAGCACAACCTAGCTTTACTGTAACATCAGGAAATCATTATTTTGTTGCTCAGACGGTATCTTTTAGCAGATGTTTGTTGTCTTTTAGGATTAAACATGGAAAACATGGATCGAAATGTTATCTAAACTAACCACAAATAAAGTCATTAAATGAGTTCTCTAAGTAGAGCCACTGAGCATTAAATTACTGGAAGTCTAAGAATTTGCTACCTTTCAGCAGTCATTTGTTAGCCAGATGAATCATTTAAAAATACACTCTAAGAAGGATTAGTAATGGAAGATCTCATATTAATATCTCATACTGACTGAATCTTACTACAGCTTCGTACATACTTTCACTACACGTACATAAATTGTCTTTATCATACTCAAAAACTCATTGTTATGCACACCCATGTTTATCGCAGCTCAGTTCACAATAGCAAGGAGTTGGAAACAACCCAGGTGCCCATCAACAAATGAATGGATAGAGAAGCTGTGGTATATTCACACAATGGAATACTATGCTGCATTGAAAATCAAGGAACTCATGCAATATTATTCAAAATGGGTGAACCTAGAGGACATTATGCTCAGTGAAATATCTCAGTCGCAAAAGGACAAATATTGCATGGTGCCACTGTTGTAAAATGGGACTGATATCAGGGTTGGGGTAAGACTGAGAAAAACTGATTAAATTGTGTATACTGCACTAAAACAGATGAGGGAGTGAATAATTTAAAAGCGATATATGATAGGGTATTATGGTTATCACAAGAGTCCACAATTAAGGTTGCATAGTGGGGGTGTGGGGGGTTGGGGGGGGGATTGTGTACCAAGGAAGGAGTGTTTCTTTTACTTTTGAAAGAGAGGAGTGAAGGGTGGGGGGAGGGCTGAGCAGGGAGACAAGTGCAGCAATGAATGAATGGAAATCCAAAAACTCTGTAAATGCTCATTAAAATTATTAAAAAAATATATGATAAAAAACCAAAACCTCATTGGTGTCTAGTCGGAACTGAGTCATAGCTGACCCTCCAGCAGGTTTTCAGAGGCTGTAAATCACATGGGAGGTGGTTGTTCCTCTCTTTCCAGTGTGTTGGCTGCTGCTGGATTAAAACCAGCAGAGGTGCCCGTTTTGATCAGCAGCACAACTCCCCACCCTCTAGGTCACAAACAAACCTCACACAAGGGCTTCTCCCCAGGTCACAGACAGTCAAAATGGGATCAATGGTAATAGAAAACGTGTGACACAGGAGGCCTGTGTGCCTCAGAGAGCTAAGCACTGACCTACTAACCAAAAAAGGTTAACAGCTCAAACTCACCCAGGGAGGCCTCAAAAGACACTTCTGAGAGGTCGCCGCTTTAAAAGCCCTGTGGAGCACTGCTTCGTCAGAATTGACTTGAGGATAATGAACACTCAGAATTAAATATAGCTTTACATATATTTTCCTTTCAAAAAATTTTTATGATCCGTGATCACTGTATTTGTCTTGAGTTGCAGGAGTTGGGGGGGGGGGCGTGGAATGTAATTGTTACAGGTACTGGGAATAGAAACCAGCACAATTGCCACTGAGTCAGTTCTGACTCATTGCAAGCCTGTGTTCAGCACTCCACAAGAGTCTCATGTCTGTCCATTTGGAACCAGGTTGTCATGCCTCTCTTCCGAGATGACTCTGGGTAGGTTTGAACCCCTACCTCTGGGTTAATGGTCAACTGCCTAACTACCTGTGCCATTCAACGGCAATAAATAGGGGAGGAAAAGAGAATAGGAGGAAACAGCAGTTACAGAGAGAAGAAAACATTATAATAGTAACAGATTGCTGGGTGTGTCCTGTGGTCCACGGGAGTCTGAGTCAACTCAATGGGACCTACCAGGAACAATAACATAAATGGGTTACTGTTACAGATCAGACACTGTACAGTGAGTTTTACTCAGTTGCCTTAATTCATCCTCCCAGGTCCCTAATAGATACTGTTCATAGTGTCACTGTGAGTCATAGTTACATAGTTAATTCAATGGTGTCTAACAACAGCAATATATTACCAGTGAATAAACTGAGTCACAGAGCTTTCCATTAACTACCAAGGCCACAAAGGAAGATAATATATAGGCTGTCAGACTCCATAGCATTTGCTTTTAACCACCATCAAGGACCCAGAACTGTTTGGGATTTTATTGTTGTTGTTGTTGTTGTTGTTATTATTATTATTATTATTATTATTTCTTTACAAAATTCTAATACATTGTTTTCCAGAACAGATTCTTCCAATTTCCCTCACCCCACCCACCCATCATATTGTACAACCCTTTGATTAATCCCCCCGCCCCTGCACATCCTCATCCCTCTGCTTCCTCATTCCCACAAGGACAAATATTCTATAAAACCATTATTGTAGTCTGTATTTTGTTGTTGTTGTTGTTGTTGTTGTTACTGTAGCCTGGAATTTTTTTAAAGGATTACACTGAAGCATTTGAGGGAGAACTTTAACTCCTGAGAGATCAAGATTACAAAAGAGAAAGGAAACAACAACCACAAGAAAATTAGAGAAATAAATGTAGGAGGTCAGGGGTGAGGAAACAAGTTCCAGGTAAATTTCCAAGTAAAACCTCAGAAATTTTTAAAAATAGAAAGGGAGAGTTGAGGTAAAAACTATCACAAAAACCTATAAAATGCAAATCTCTTTGGGGAGGACTGTGACATCTCTTTATCTTGTTTTGGGGGTTAATAATGTCTCCTCAGGCTGAGGAAGCATTCTGGGTTCTCAGACTGAATTATTGAGCAAGCACAGCATCACCAGTTATTTTGACGTTTAAGGGGGACTAGACCCTTGACTTGGCTCCCTTCCTTCTTTTGAAAGGCCGCAGCAGGAGTTAAAGTGGCTTTGGTGTAACCAGGTTGGGGGGGACCTAAAAGGAAAGTTGTTCATATTTTAATAGAATGTCAATACTCTGTCTATATAGAATATTACATGAATCTAGGGGGGGAAATTAGATTTTATTCAGTTATGACATTCTATTCAGATATGATATTATTTTACACATACTCTGAGTAGATTTTTTAGAAGTAAATGAAATATGCTAAATTTACATGAAATTATGCAAAAAGAAAAAATATGGGATTTGGTATGCCTACTTCCATACCTCCTGGTTCACAGGTAACACTTGTTTGGCCCTAGCATGGTACACTATACATTGTTGGCATGCTAATAGGAAGGTCAGTCGTTTGAATCCCGGGTGTGGTCTGAGGGGTAAGGGTTAGGCAATATCCTCCAATAAAATTTACAACCTTAGAAACTAGAATAAGGTCCGCCATCAGTCAGAATTGACTCAGTGGCAAGTGGTTTAAATTTTTGGTTAATATAAGTTGGCCAGGGATTTCTGGTCTAGTGGGTAGGAAGCTGAGCTGCCAGCACAAAGGCTCTTGGTTCAATTTAACCAACTACTCCTTCGGAGAAAAATGAGCAGTCTCCTCCCACGTGATTTATCGCCTCTGAAAGCTTGTTGGTGAGTCATCTAGGAATGATGAATGATACTCTTACTACTTATTTCAACTTGGGTGATATTTCATACCTTACTGTTCAGAAAGGTAAGAATGTCTTATATGTTCAGCTTGACTATTTATAATAGTGAAGACTTTGAAAATTAAAAATGTTATATACTTGAAGGATTAACAACCTTTACTTATCAAATTATAGAAAAGAAAAAAACAAGTTTGAAAAATCCAAGAGTTAAGCAATTATTCTACCTGCAGGAAGAGGATCAGAGAATACTTCAGCATAAGTGTGATTAAAGAATATTATACTTGCTTGCTGAAACTGAGGAGGACCTAAAGTACTTGCTGCAGAAGGTCAGGGACTGAAGCCTCCTATATGGATTGAAGCTCAACATCAAGAAAACAAAGATTCTCACCACTGGGCCAACTGGCAGCATCAGGATGGATGGTGAAGAGATTGAGATAGTTAACAGTTTTCATTTACTTGGCTCCACAATCAACACTCTTGGTAACAGCAGCCAGGAAATCAGGAGATGAATTACATTGGGAAAGTCCGCTGTGAGGGACCTCTCAAGAGTACTGAAGAGCAACTACGTCAGGCTGGAGACTAAGGTACGCCTGATCCGGGCTATAGTCTTCATAATTACGTGCTATGCATCAGAGAGTTGGACAGTGAATAGGATTGATAGAAAGAGAATTGATGCCTTTGAGCTGTGGTGCTGGAGAAGAGTGTTGAATATACCATGGACTGCTAGGAGAATAAACAGGTTTGTCCTGGAGAAGGTGAAGCCAGAATGCTCCTTGGATCAAGTATTCTGAAGCTTCATCTGACATGTTTTGGGCATGTTTCAAGGAGGGACTGATCCTTGGAGAGGGAAATCATGTTTGGCAGAGTAGAGGAGCGTGAAGGAGAGGAAGACCTTGGATGAGATGGATCGATTCTGTAACTGAAGCCGTGGGAATAAGTGTGATTGAGATGGCTAGGTTGGCACAGGATAGAACAGCATTTAGAGCTCTTGAACTTAGGGTCGCTATGAGTTGCAAGCAACTCGATGGCACATAACAACAACAACATATTAATCTTGTTCTAGTTTCACTTATTTCCAGTCATATTAAAGATCTGGTTTCTAACACAAGGAACTTAGTCTTGGCCATGCTGGTGACAGCTTTAAAAAAGGCTACTGATAGGTCAAGCATTAGTTAAAATAGACAAAGTACTAACTATTTCCTGATGAAATCAGTCTGAGAAGAAAGAGGCAGAAAAGCTACATATGTCACTATAACGGAGTAAAAGATCTAAAATGAAAACCAGCCCCGAGTCATGTTTTTTCCAGACATCCACATATCATAAATCATGTCTTACCTGGTAACTTGGCACCAAAAACTACTGTAGTGATCAGCCTTCTGATGTTCCACTTCAGAGGTGTTAAGAGACCAAGGACAGTGGTTATTTTTACACCTTGAAACACAGTGATATTTGCTGGGTGTGATAGATAAAAAGATAGCTTTTTCATGATCCAGTGAAAGGAATTTTACTTATAAAAGATTACCTAAAGAGTACACCTGAAAGAATTGGCCAAAAAACAAGGCTCCAGGAGTTGTCAGCATACCAATTGACATATTTCGACAAACAGACACTACTCTGGATGTGCTGACAAAGTTGTGCCAAGAAATCTGGAGGACAACCACCTGGCCAACTGACTGGAAAAGATTGATATTTGTTCCCATTCCAAAGAAAAGTGACCTGACAGAGTGCGGAAATTATCAAACAATATCATTAATATCACATGCAAGCAAGCAAAAACTACTAGAGCAACACGTCAACAGAGAACTGCCAGATGTGCAGGCTGGATTTAGACGAGTTGTGGTACTAGGGCTATTATAGCTAATGTTAGATGGATCTTGGCAGAAAGCAGAGTACCAGAGGAATGTCTATCTGTGCTTCATTGACTACAAAGACTTTTGACTGTGTAGATCACAACAAGCTGTGGCTGACTCTGAGAAGAATGGGAATCCCAGAACATTTGATTGTGCTTATTTATGTGAAACCTATACTTGGACCAAGAGGCAGTCGTCAGAACAGAGCAAGGAGACACTGCATGGTTCAAAATCGAAAAGGGGATCCACCAGGGGTATATTTTTTTCTCCATACCTTTTCAATCTGTATGCAGAACAGATCATCCGGGACCCTGGGCTGTACAAGAAGGAATGTGGTATCGGGATTGGAGGAGGATTCAGCCAACAACCTGTGTTATGCAGATGACACAATCGTGCTTGCTGAAACGGAGGAAGACCTGAGGTGCTTGCTGCAGAAGGTCAAGGACTGCAGCCTTCAGTATGGATTGAAGCTCAACATCAAGAAAACAAAGATTCTCACCACTGGGCCAGTTGGCAGCATCATTATGGATGGAAGAAATTGAGACAGTTAACAGTTTTAGTTTGCTTGGCTCAACAGTCAACACTCCTGGTACCAGCAACCAGGAAACCAAGAGACGAATTGCACTGGGAAAGTTAGCTATCAGGGACCTCTCCAGAGTATTGAAGAGCAGCAACAATGTCAGGTTGGAGACTAAGTTGCACCTGATCTGGGCCATAGTCTTTGCAATTGCGTGCTATGCCTCAGAGAGCTGGTCAGTGACTAGGGATGACTGAAAGAGAATTAATGCCTTCGAGCTGTAGTACTGGAGAAGAGTGTTGAATCTACTATGGACTGCTAGAGAACACACAGGTTTGACCTGAAGAGGGTGTAACTGGGTTGCTTTTTGGAGGCAAGGATTCTGAAGCTTTGTCTGACATACTTTGGGCATGTTGCAAGGAGGAACCAGTCCTTGGAGACAGATGGCATGTTTAGGAGAGTGGAGGGACAGCACAGGAGAGGAAGACCCTCAATGAGATGGATCAGTTCAGTGATTGGGGTAGTGGGAGTAGGTGTGTTAGAGACAGTGAGGTTGGCGCAGGATAGAGCAAGGTTTAGGGCTTTTGTACATAGGGTCGCTGTGAGTCTCAAGCCACTTAATGGCACATAAAAACAAGCAACAAAGAGCTCACCACACTACAGAATTGAACAAGAGAAAGTGGATCCTGGACAGAAGACTGAAGATGAGAAAGTGAAGGTTCTCGTTTAAATTTTTTTTTCTCAACTTTCTCTGATTCTGAGCTGAAACAGGAACAAGAGGATGACATAACACAACCAAAACCTAACCCACTACCTTTGAGTTGATTCTGGCACTGCAACCCCATTGGACACTGTAGAGTGCTGCCCCTTATGACTTCTAAAGCTGTAATATTTTTACAATTTATTTATCTATCTATCTATCTATCTATCTATTTATTTAAATGAAGGCATACAATTATCCTGGTTTTTCATCCAACCATTCAGAAACAGCTTGTTCTCTAGTGCTATGTGTCATAGATTAATAGAATTACTCGATTAGTATCTAATCTTTACAGAAGTGGACTGCCACATCTTTCTTCCTTAGAGTGGGTGGTGGAGTCCAGCTGTGGACCATTTGCTTAGCAAGCCAGTGCTTAATGCACCACACTGCCAGGACACCTTATGGCATAACAGATGCCCTTGAAGTATCTGTAGTTTTACAAGGTCCTGTTTGTCAATGAGAAAAAGACTAAGGCATGATTAGCCACCAGCACAATTAACAAGTCCCTGGTGATTCTCCAAAAGGTCATGAGCACAGGAAGGCCACGTGTAGGGTTTAGCACTTCCTACATTTGGATGTGGGCAGACATCCAAACGAGGCAAAACTGCTGGCCCAGCCACTGTACCCTATGACCACGTTTGCTTACGCTCCTCTCGGTTCCTGCTTCAGCCCTGATTTTCTTATCCTAATTCTGGCAGCTTTATTAACCCTGGCTCATTTAGTGAGTACTGACACTTGACAAAGAAATTATATGCTCCGACCCATTGCTTTATACAGCTGCCTGACTTTATTCTTCCACATGTGGAAGAAGCTGAATTTGAGCATCATTTCTTCTGGTTTCAAGTCCGTTTGATGCAGGTGTGGTGAGTTCTCTCCCTCTAAACCCTCAGGGCTACCTCATCTTTTGTTTCAAGCCAAACACCTTCACGTGCTTTCATTTAGAAGGCTCTCTGCTGCCCCCTCCAGGAACCCAGTAACACGAACTCAAACTGTTTCCTGGCTCTTTTTAATTAACTATTTGGTTACTGAAATAATTAATATTTATAAGGTGGGACAATTTGTAATAATAAAGAGAGAAATAAAACTAAAACCAACTTTTGGCTATAATAATAAGGATTTATATGTCTTTTTAATAAAATTCTATACATTTCTCTGAGGAGGAAAATATATATGGTTTAAATTGTTGTGTCAGCAAATTATTAAATAACCATGGAGTGCCAAAAGAACTAATGGGTTTGTCTTGGAGGAACTGAAATCAGGGTGCTCCCTTAAAGGCAAAGATGGTAAAATTTCATCTCATATGTTGTCAGGAAGTACTGGTTCTTAGAAAAGGCTATCACGCTTTGAAAGGTGGAGACGATGCTTCTAAACAATTTGGATTGAAACAGTGACTGTAACAACGGGCTCCAACTTGTTGGATGGAGGTCATCATGATGGTGCTAGACAGGACAAGGTTTTGATTGGTTGTTTATAGGATCACTAGAAGTCATGGTCAACTCTACAGCACCTAACAAAAAAGGATTCTATTTTATAGAGGACAAAACTATGAGAATCAAATTGTCATGCTAATCTATATTACTCAATTTAAACAACCATTAAATTGGTGGCAGTTAACAAAAATATAGCCTTAATGCCCCAACAGTGTTAATGTACCCTACTAGAAAAGTCTTGTAAACCTTAAAGAGGTAAGTGATCTCAAATATAATGGTGGACTTCCCCCCAAACTTTTTATTACTCAAAGAAGTTATAAAACTAGTAGAACCTAGATAACTATCTTTTAGATCAGCCATTTACATTTTGTCATTTTTAATTGATCTGCAATTTTTTATACATGTATATTATTTTTTAAATATCTTATTTGAAAGAAAACTCTTACTTTAAAAGAATTTTAAGTACACAGAATAATTAGAAGAAAAGTTTGAAGAATCCTCTCATATACCCTCTACGCACCTTCATGCCACTGTTTTCATTCTGAAGTCTATTTTATCAGAGAATAGTATTGCCACTCTTGCTTTTTTGTGATTGCCATTTACTCAGTTTATTTTTTTTCAGGCCTTTAGTTTTGAGTCTTTCTCTTAGTTAGATGTTTCTCTTGTAGGCAACATGTTGATGGACTTTGTTTATTTTAGACATTCTGCTACTTTCATTATTATTATTATTATTATTATTATTATTATTATTATTATTATTATGTGTGTGTGTGTACCATCAAACAGAGTCTGACAGGTACAGGAGGATATTGCCTCTCCTTCTCCAGCAAAGCACCTGGTAGATTTGAACCGTGTACTTCTGGGATTCCTACACTCCTTCTCTTAATTGATGCATTTAGTCCATTCACATTAAGTGTGATTATCATCAGGCCAAATTTTACTGTTACTATTTTTTGCTATGTTTCTTCTTTGGTTTCTGCTTACTATGGTCCTTCCACATTTCTTTGGTGTCTCCACACCCAAAGACATGAAGTCCGAAGACTTCACTTAATATTTCTTGTAGTTTTGGTCTTGTTTTCACAAATTCCTTAAGTTCCTTCTTTTCTGCAAATGATCTAATTTCTCCTTCATATTTGGGAGCCTTGCTGGGTATAGGATCCTTCACTGGCAATTATTCTTTGAACTTTCTGTATAAGCCATCTTCCAGCTTGCATGGTTTCTACTGAGAAATCAGAACTTAATCTAATTGTTTTCCCTTTGTAGGTTACTTTGTTTTTCTCATACAGCTTTTAGTATTCTATATCTTTTAATTTGGAAAATTTTACTATGATATGTCTTGATGTTTTTCTTTTGGGGTCTATGGGTCTAATCTATTTAGTGTTGTTTGTGTGTGCTTTTTTTCCTTTTTTTTTTTTTCTCTCTTCATTGTGCTTCTTGAAGGTAGTTTTCCTCATTCTTCAAAATACTGGGAAATTTTCTCAGTGATTTCCCTGTAACTCCCATGTTCTAGAATTCCAGTCATATGTATGTTGTTCCTTTTGATGTCATTCTACATGGTTCTAATGTTTTCTTTATGTCTCATCTCATTTTTGTCCCACTAAAGTGTTAGACACTTCTGCCACTTCTGTCTTAATATTCTGGATTACATTTTCATTCTTCTCTGTTATTTCCAGTTGATTGTTATTCCAGTACTCTGTTGATCATACCCTGTCTTGTAATGTTCTTTTACATTCTTGTACTTTTTTTATCTATGGTATTATTTCTTCCATTTTTTGCATTTTCTTCCAGAGATGGTCAACTTGCTCCTCATCCATTTTATTTCCCCCCTGGACTGTTGCCTCTGAGGTATTTGTTCTCTTAATGACTTCCATTGTTTCTTCTATCATTTACATCTTGTTCTCTAGCTGTTCAAATAACTCCACATCAAGGTATTTCTTCTGGTTTTCTCTGTCTGGAGTGTTCATTAGGTCTGCTTTTTTGGGAGAAAGGCTATTTTGGTTTTTCTTGGTGACTAAGGCAGACTGCTGCTTTCTTGACATTATGTGAGTCTTTTCTTAGTAGATGTTAGATTGTTTTAACTATAATGACCCAGGGTACGGCAATGTTTTGTGAAGTACCTGTATATCGGTGCTCCCCTTACAAACAACAGTACGCCTAGAGTGGGATAACTATTACCCTTCTGAAGTCACACCTCCACCAGGCCTCTTCCACTTGAGTTTAAGAAATAACATGTGATGTAGCTGAACAGCAGTGTTTAAGGCCAAAGTATCTGTGATGTTGTTGCTCCTGGTGTTGGACAACAGGGGTGACAGCTGGGTAGTCTCCAGGAAGTGGAGCCAGTGGTCCAGTGCTCTGGGCAGGACTGAGGTCTACAGCCCCTCAACCTGGCAGGCAGTGGTTCTGTTGCTGGCCAGGGTATGAGTGGGGCTGGGCTGGGCCATAGCCTTCATGAGATATATAGGAGAAGCTGTGGCTGGAAGACGCTCCTGGGCCAGTCATGCCAAAACAGTCCTTGGTGTCTTGCAGCAGAGCTGAATGTAAGGTCCCACAATGATTAGGTCTCGTGAGAGGAGTGGGTCTTCACTCCCTTGTTAAAAGTTGTTCCATGTTGTTTACTGTATGCCTGTATATATGTAATGGTTCAGAGCTTTTTCTGAAGCATTTGAGAGTAAATTGCAAACATCATTCTCTTATTCCCTATGTTGTTTAATGTCTATTTCCTAAGAAAAATGACTTTATCTTATATAACTATTATGTCATTATCAACTTCAAGAAATGTGAAATTGAATATAATACTTTATTCTAAAATCCCTATTGTGATTTTATTAGTTGATCCAGTAATGGTATTTTTGGTGTTTTCTTTTTTTCTGATGTGAGTTGCCTCCCAGGGTAATATTTTATATTTGACTGCCATGTCATTTCATTCTCCTTTAATCTAGAATATTTTTAATTGAGATTTTAATGAAATGTTTAGAGAACTTGGATTTCTATTCATTCATTGTGGTACATTTTCCTCCCTGCCCATCCCCACCCCAGTTTGCTTGACTCTTTGAAAAAAAAATTCTCTCCTAGCTTTGCTTTACCTTTGGTGACACTGACATTGTGGGAGGGAAGAAGTTTGAGGGAGAAAAAAACCCAATCTTTCTTATTTGGAGAAAATTTTATATTATTGTTGATGTCTACAACATATCACAAGTTAACATTCTCCTGGAAGAAGACTCTGAGACAGGGTATGATATTCATATGTTTCATATGAGCATTCATATGGGGAATGCTCTTGGATCAATACCCAGTGAAAGGTGGAGTTATGAGTGGGCAGAGGAAGAAGAGTTGAGGAATTGAAAGGACAGCCTCAGCCAACAGGGCTACTGGGGAAGGGGGGGGGGATCTTTGAAGCTAGAATCACTGGAAAATAATTATTCTCATTAAGCCAAAGCAATCTGGCTTTTATATACTACCACCACCACCCCCAAGCAGTTATTGGAAGTGAGTCCACAATCCCAAGGTGATATGACCTTGGGTAGAAGTGAGTCTATCATCCTAAAATGGTAAGACATTGGGTATCACCTGAGTTTTAATCCATCAGGGAAATGGGGTTCTGAGGGAGAAAAATGAGCAGTCTTATTCTGTGCAAGTTATAGCCTCCAAAACCCAGTGGAGGGACAACTATGGCTCAGATTCCACTTGATGGCAATGAGTGAGAAGAAAGAGACTAATCAAATAATCCCAAAATTTCAGCGGCCACCACCGCCACAAGAAGTAAAGCTATCTCCGTCCTCCCTCCTTTATTCTATCCATCCTTTCTCTTTTTTTTCGTCACTTTTTTATTTTGTCAAAAGCATTTGCTGTTAAAACTACCTTATTGAGCACATTTTACCTCAATTCAAGAAATACTGTTCTTTTTTTTTTTTTTAAGAAATACTGTTCTAACTTCTGAATCCTTCTACCAAAGCAGTCCCTGAAGAATTGCTAGCTGGATACTACTTCTGACTACTTTCACAGTAGCAAGTTCTTTCTAGAAGAGGGAGCTGAGTAGTATAGTTCCATTCACCACATCTCTTAATTACAGACAGTGTAGACATGCCCAGTAGACAAGTGCTACATATACATATTTATTCTTTTTTTTCCATGTTTTTTTTTCTTTTTTTTATTATTATTTTGTGTGTGTGTGTGTCTGTGGACCGTCAGATCAGATCTGGCTGGTACAGGAGGTGATTGTCCCTCCTTTCCCGGCAGAGCATCTGGTGGATTCAAACCATGCTTCTCTGGGATTGCAGTGCAGCTGCTTGCCACTAGGCCACCAGAGCTCCCCTACATATTTATTCTTAATCCTTTGAAAGTAATTTGTAGACTTCAACGCCAAACCTTCAGAATACATCTCTTTTAAAACAAATACATTCTTCTACAAAATAATATGATTAGTGTACTTATGAAAATGAAGAACTATTTTAATGATATTTAATATTCAATACACATATAAATTTCCCCCCGGTTGTCTTCAAAACCTCTTTTATAACATTTTCCTTGAAATTAGTACTTAACCAAGGTTCACATTATAATTAAGCTTTTCTTTTTTAATCTAAAATAATACTTTGTATTTCTATAACAAGATTTCCTAAAGAGACCAGGTTTGGTGTCTTGAAGAAACTTCCTATTTTTCAGAGTGTTTTTCAGCTTTCGAAGTCACAAGATTTGATGTCACAAGAACTAAAGAAAACACCATTTTCTCTTTTTTAGATTATATTAATTCAGAAAAAAATATGTTTAAGTGGACTATCTTTGCAAGAATGATAATCAAAAGCCTACTTTTAAGTTCATTATTAATAAGGGAGATTCATAGAGAAGAAATAAAATTATTTCTTTTTAACTAATTTATTCCATGTATGTAATTGAGTTAACTCATTGTGCATATATGTGTCATTTACCTCATATTTTCTCTAACAAATAATGAAATAAAATAAAATGTTACTTAGGTTTTTTTTATAATCTACTAGTGACAATAGGAACCAAAAGAATCATGTTATATTATCATTATATATATATTGTTCTTGTTGATTGCCTTCGAGTTAAGCACAACTCATAGCAACTCTGTGAACAAAAGGCTTGAAGCCTCTCTTCAACTATCGACATTTATCAAAGTTCATAAAGTTTCCAGAGGCATATTGTTTAGGAAGTGAAGATATAGATATATAGATAGAGATAGAGATAGAGATAGAGGATATAGAGCATATGGATAATATAGAGGAGGTAGAGATAGATAGAGACAGATATATCAGTTCTTTTAATTTATTTATTATAATAAGACAGTATAATGTGATTTTTTTCACTTCCCAGCAGTGATGTGGTCTGTAGGGAATTCTGCTGTTAACCCAAAGGTCAAGCCACCCTGATAGTTTGCATCCACCAGAGGTCTGAAAGGAGAAAAGTGATCAATCTTGTCCCCTGCAAGGTATAGACTCTGAAATCCAGTGGAGGGTCAGCTATGGCTCAATTCCCACTTGACAGCAATAAGAGAAAGATATAAATAAAAAGAGTTCCAAAATGTGTCCGTGGCCACAAGCTCAACAACAAGTAGAAGTCTCTTTCTCCTTCCTCTCTCCTTTCTGCCATCCATCCTTTGTTTTTCTTTTTTGTCAAAATCATTTACTGTTAAAATTGTGCTATTAAGCTTATTTTTCCCAGCTCAAGAAAGATCTCATAAAAAGAAAATGAAGTGGGAAATCCTCACTATAAATAACCGTATAATTTTATATATGACTATTATATAATTAAATATGTAAGAATGGGATAAGATGTAGTAGAGTAACAGATTGATTTTGCCTTGTTTGAGTCAATCTCTTTTAATCAGCACCATTACATGAATACTCATGGTATTGACAGCCCTGTATGAGTCCCTTTGAGGAAGTATGAATTCCATTTCTTTTTGGAGTAGTCTAGGAAACCACGTGGAGTAGTTCTGCTGCATTATATGTTGTCACGATGAACCACAATCAATTTGAAATCACATAAAAACAACAGAAGAAAGCAAGTTGAGAAAGGAAAAGGTTGTTGTTATGTGCTGTCGAGTTGCTTGTGACTCATAGCGACACTATGTATAATAGCCCTAAACTCTGCTCTGTCCTGAGCCAGTCTCACTGTTTCTGACACACCCATCCCAATTACCCCAGTCACTGAATCAATCCACCTCATAGAGGGCCTTCCCTCCTGCGCCTGCCCTCCACCCTCTCTCCACCCTCCCAAGCATGATGTCCCTCTCCAAGGATCAGTCCCTCCTTACAACATGTCCAAAGTATGTCACATGAAGCCTCAGAATCCTTGCTTCCAAGGAGCAACCGATTTAACCTTTACCAGGATGAATCTCTTTATTTTCTTAGTAGTTCATCGTACCCCCCAATACTCTTCTCCAGCACCGCAGCTCAAAGGCATCGATTCTCCGTCTATCCTCCCTAGTCATTGTCCAACTCTCTGATGCATAACAAGTGATTGTGAAGACCATGGCCTGTATCAGATGCACCTTAGTCTCCAGAGTAACACCATTGCTCTTCAGTACCCTGGAGAGGTCCCTAACAGCAGACTTTCCAGTAGCAATACGTCTTATAATTTCCTAGCTTCTGGTGCCAAGAGTATTGACTGTGGAGCCAAGCAAGCTAAAGCTGTGAACAATCTCAATCTCTTCACCATCCATCCTGATGCTGCCCTTTGGTCTAGTGGTAAGAATCTTTGTCTCCTTGATATTGAGCCTCAATCTATACTGAAGACTGCAGTCCTTGACCCTTTCAGCAAGCGCTTCAGGTCCTCCTCAGTTTCAGCAAGCAGGGTTGTGTCATCTGCATAACGCAGATTGTTGATAAATCTTCCACCATTCCTGATGCCACATTTCTCCTCATAGAGCCCAGCCTCCTGGATAATCGGTTCTACATGCAGGTTGGAAAGGTATGGAGACAGGACACATCGCTGGCATACGCCCTTCCCAATTTTTTTCCCTTTTTTTTTTAATTTTAATGAATACTTACAGAGATTTTGGATTTCCATTCATTCATTGTTGTTCTTTTCTCCCCGCCCACCCCCCCCCCCCCCCCAGTTCACTCTTCTCCTTGAAAAGCAAAAGAAAAACTCCTTCATTGGTATACAATACCCCCGCAGTCCCCCACCCCCACCCTGAGTATACTCCACTCTGCAACCCTCATTCCAAATTCTTATGATAATCATAATGCCCTAAAATATATTACTTTTAAACTGTTCTCTCCCTCATTGGCTTCAATGCAGTATACATAATTTATTCAGTTTTTCTCAGTCTTACCCCCACCTTGATGTCAGCCTCTTTCTACAACAGTGGCACCATACAGTATTTCTCCTTTTGAGACTGAGATATTTCATTCAGCATAACGTCCTCCAGGGTCACCCATTTTGCATAACATTGCATGAGTTCCTTGTTTTTCAATGCAGCGTAGTATTCCAACAGCTTCTCTATCCATTTATTTGTTGATGAGCACTTAGGTTGTTTCCAACTCCTTGCTATTGTGAACAAAGCCGCGATAAACATGGGTGTGCATGTATCTCCTTGGATGTCGGTTATGGTCTCTTTAGGGTATATTCCCAGTAGTGGAATTGCTGGGTCAAATGGTATCTCTATTTGCAATTTTTTTAGAAAGTGCTTCCCAATTTTGAACCACGCAGTGTTTCCTTGCTCTGTTCTGAAGACTGCCTCTTGGTACAAGTATAGGTTTTGCATTAGCATGATCAAGTGTTCTGGGATTCCCATTCTTCTCTGAGTCAGCCACAGTTTGTTCTGATCCACACAGTCAAACGCCTTTGCATAGTCAATGAAACACAGATATACATTCCTCTGGTATTCTCTGCTTTCAGCTAAGATCCATCTAACATCATCTACAATATCCCTAGTACCACGACCCTTTTTAAACCCATCCTGGACTTCTAGCAGTTCTCTGCTGATGTGCTGTTCCAGTCGTTTTTATATAATCTTCAGTAAAATCTTGCTTGCATGTGAAATCAATGAGATTGCTCTATAGTTTCCACACTGTTGTGTCACCTTTCTTTGGCATGGGAACAAATATAGATCTCTTCCAGTCAGTTGGCCAAGTGGCTGTCCTCCAGATTTCTTGGTACAACTTGGTGAGCATGTCCAGGGCAGCATATGTTAGCTGAAATACATCAATTGGTATACCATCTATTCATGGGGCCTTATTTTTTGCTATTTCCTTCAAAGCAGCCT
>NW_006399825.1:13103430-13108893 GCF_000299155.1 Elephantulus edwardii | reverse complement strand
AAAAATAAATTAATTAATTAATAAAAAAATTTTAAAAACAAAAAAAAGAAATGCTGGGCGAGTTCGGCCCTTTTGATTTTCTGACTCCAACTCCTTGTACATTTCATTGTAATATTTTACTTTGTCATCCCATGGTGCCTTTTGAAATCTTCCATTCAGCTCTTCAGTATCTTGAATTCTTCCTTGTGTTTTGGCTTCTCTGCACTCCACTGCAATTTTCAGAGTCTCTTCTGACACCCATTTTTGTCTTCCTCTTCTGTCTTTGCAATGACCATTTGCACTCTTCCTGGATGATACCCTTTATATCTTCCAACTCATCTGGTCTTCGCTCATTAGTGTTCAAGGCCTCAAACCTGGTCCTGAGATGCTTCTGAAATTGAGGTGGGATAGACTCAAAGTCATATTTTGGTTCCCGTGGATTCGGTTTAATTTTCCTCAACTTCAGCTTGAAATTTCATATGAGTAGTTGGTGGTCTGTTCCACAATCAGCTCCTGGCCTAGTTTTCACAGATGATATTGAGCTTCTCCAGCGGTTCTTTCTGAAGATGTAATCAATCTGATTCCTATGCATACCATCAGGTGAAATCCATGTATATACCCTGCATTTATGTCTCTTAAAAAACACATTTGCAATGAATAAGTGACTGATTGTGCAAAATTCAATCATTCTCTCTCCAGCTCCATTTCTGTCACCAAGTCCATGTTTTCCAACTACTGAATCTTCTTCTCTGTTCCCAACTTTTGCATTCCAGTCACCCATTATTATCAATGCATCTTGATTGCGTGTTCGATCGATCTCTGATTATAAAAGTTGGTAAAAATCTTCTATATCCTCTTCCTTGGCTCTGATTGCTGGTGCATATATCTGAATAATGGTGGTATTCACTGGACTTCCTTGTATGCGTATGGATATTATCCTGTCACTCACAATATTGTACTTCAGGATGGATCTAGCAATGACTTTCTTAACTATGAAAGCAACTCCATTTTTTTTCTTACCTTTTTCATCTCTAGAGTAATATATCATACAGCTTTAATTCCATTTTAAATATTTAATTTTTTTTTATTTGCTCATTCCCATGTCTGAAACTTTTGTGAGTCTGATGCTTTATTGTTATTCCCTTCACTGTCACTAATGATGTCACGTTTTCTTAGGTAATTTTGCATGTATTTTTAATCATGAGTGTATGTTCATTCGAATCTCATCCAAGCATTTGAGGCCTGGTTTGAAAATATGTTCTTCCAGCGAATATTTTTGGTTTCACATTTGGGCAGGAGCCCAGGACACAAACAATGCAGGACTCTTGAAACTAAGTTCCAGCTTTTGCACTATAAATCAGAATGAGAACAGGTTTGTGGTTACAAATTTCTAGAAAGTTTGTTTGGTTGTGTTTTGGGATTTTTTTTTACCTCTAGCCAACAAAAAGGGGGTCCATCAGGTGTGTATTCTGTCTCCATACCTTTTCAATCTGTATGCAGAACAGGTCATCTGAGAAGCTGGGCTGTACAAGGAGGAATGTGGCATCAGGATTGGTGGAAGAGTCATCAACAACCTGTGCTATGCAGATGACACAACCCTGCTTGCTGAAACTGAGGAGGACCTGAAGCGCTTCCTGCAGAAGGTCAAGGACTGCAGCCTCCTATATGGATTGAAACGCAACATCAACAAAACAAAGATTCTCACCACTGGGCCAACTGGCAGCATCAGGATGGATGGTGAAGAGATTGAAATAGTTAAGAGTTTTATTTTACTTGGCTCACAGTCAACACTCTTGGTAACAGCAGCCAGGAAATCAAGAGACGAATTTCATTTGGGAAAGTCACCTCTTAGAGCCCTCTCAAGAGTACTGAAGAGCAATGACGTCAGGCTGGAGACTAAGGTGCGCCTGATCCGGGCTATAGTCTTCACAATTACGTGCTATGCATCAGAGAGTTGGACAGTCAATAGGGATGGTAGAAAGAGAATTGATGCCTTTGAGCTGTGGTGCTGGAGAAGAATGTTGAATATACCATGGACTGCTAGGAGAACAAACAGGTTTGTCCTGGAGAAGGTGAAGCCAGAATGCTCCTTGGGGTCAAGGATTCTGAAACTTCATCTGACATATTTTGGGCATGTTGCAAAGAGGGACTGGTCTATGGAGAGGGACATCATGTTTGGCAGAGTGGAGGGGTGGCGCAAGAGAGGAAGACCCTCGATGAGATGGATTGATTCTGTGAGTGGAGAGGTTGGAATAAGTGCATTTGAGATGGCGAGGTTGGCACAGAATAGAACAGCGTTTAGGGTTCTTGTACATAGGGTTGCTATGAGTCGCAAGCAACTCGATGGCACATAACAACAACAACAACAACAGCCAACAGTAAAGTTGAAGAAGACATTTGCTTGCTGCTTGATTTTTTTGCAAGGCATACGTCATCTTTGGCTTAATTTTTACCAAATTTCAAGAATTTTAGCCTTTTTTTCTGAGCCCCTCGTCATACAATCCATCAATTCCAAATCCTACATTCTCCCTCTAATGTCTGTATAGTGGACAAGAGCCAAAGCACATGATCACACAGTATTGGCTGAGAATCATAGGTGCCCACAGCTTTGCTGTCTCTGGCTTCTTGCCCTCATTCCAGTTTCAGATCTCTAAGGATTTTCCTTACTTTCTTGCTAGCTTCAGCCATATATTTAAAAAGATGACTTTAAAGTTTATTCTTGTGTTTTTAGGAGTGTTATAACTAAAAAATTCTAAAGAATATCTAGAATACTATATTGCTAGAAGTGGAATTACTCTACAGAATTTTTTCTTTTCTCCCCTCACCTTTTTTCCATTTTAAGGCTTTTGCTATTAACCATTGCAGGAAAATGCAAGATAGCAACACATAAGCACCTTGAAAAATCTACAGAGATTTCATAATTTTACAAAAACTCTCATATTCACATTCCCAATTTTCTCCAAAGATGAGTTTTTACCTTCCAATATTACTCTATTAAGGAGTTTCTCCATATATGGATGAAAATTACAGACACCTTGTTTTCAAAGATTACATTATTCCCCAAACTGAAGAAGCACCCGATTCTGTAGATGTGCAGTGGCAATCTGTGTCTTGCTCATTTCCAGAGGGTGTGTGGCTCCTTTGAGAATCACCAAACCAAACGATCCCTCAATCAGTTACTAACGGGCCTGATCAAAAGACTATAGGTATTCTATCATAATTCTTTATTATTATGTAACCAAAACACTTACATCTCAACTAGATCCTCATTATGAACCCTGTATTTTATATAACTTTTGACTACCTAGTTAATGTAAGGTTTTATTACCATGTAAAGCTTCTATTTTATAGAATCTTACTTTGTATTCCTTAATTCCTGTTTTCTTTCATATTTTCCATCTCTTTGTCTCTCTCTCTCTCTCTCTACTATAATTTGAGTCCTTATTTTAATATCCTCTCACTGACACTCTTCTTTTAAAAAGAAATTTTTTCCTTTAACTGGGTCTGATGTAATGGAATCACAGAAGCCAAGGAAGCTTCAGATATAAGCTATCAGATCAAGGGTGGGACAAGGGGAGATGGATATTGAAGGGAGTGGGTAGAAGTGGATGGGTATCCTGGTAGATGGTGGAACAGGGAAATAAGTGGGTAAAGACACGTGTGCCAAGGGCAGGGACGACACTGATACGAATTGTTAACTGCACAATAATCTTTCACTTTTCTGTAAAACACTGGTCTGTCTGATACTTCTCTAAATCTGAGCATTCAAATTAAGACAGACTAGGAAGAAGGATTAGCCATGTACTTCTGAAATAACAAGCTTTCGAAAACCCTATGTACAAGGTGGAGGGACAGTGCAGGAGGAGAAGGCCCTCTATGAGGTAGATTAATTCAGTGACTGGGGTAATTGGGATGGGTGTATCGAAGCCGGTGCCATTGGCACAGTACAAAGCAGAATTTAGGGCTGTTGTACATAGGGTCGCTATGAGTCGCAAGCGACTCGATGGCACATAACAACAACAACATTGTTAATTTAATCTCAGTAGTGTCTTTCTGGTGCTTAACAACTGATTGCAAAGACCATGGCCTGTATCAGGCACACCTTCGTCTCCCAAGAGACACCGTTGCTCTTGAGTACTTTGGAGAGGTCCCTAACAGCAGACTTTCCCATCGCAATACATTTTTTTATATCCTGGCTGCTGGTGCCAAGAGTGTTGACTGTGGAGCCAAGCAAACTGAAGCTGTGAACAATCTCAATCTCTTCGCCATCCATCCTGATGCTACCAATCGGTCCAGTGGTGAGAATCTTTGTCTTTTTGACATTGAGTCTCCGTCCATACAGAAGGCTGCAGTCCTTGACCCTCTGCAGTAAGTGCATGAGGTCCTCCTAGTTTCAGCGAGCAATGTTGTGTCGCCTGCATAACGAAGATTGTTGATAGATTTCCACCAATCCTAACACCACGCGTCTCCTCATAGAGCCCAGCCTCTCGGATAATCTGCTCTGCATACAGGTTGAAAAGGTATGGAGATAGGACACATCCCTGGTGCACACCCTTCCCAATTTTGAACCATGCAGTGTTGCCCTGCTCTGTTCTGACGACTGCCTCTTGGTCCAAGTATAGGTTTCGCATTAGCACGATTAAATGTTCTGGGATTCCCAATCTTCTCAGAGTCAGTCATACTTCGTTATGATCCACGCAGTCAAATGATCGAGTCAGTGACTGGGGTAATCGGGATGTGTGTGTCAGAAGCAATGCGATTGGCACAGGATAGAGCAGGGTTTAGGGCTGTTGTACATAGGGTCACTATGAGTCACAAACGACTCAACGGCACATAACAACAACAGTGTCTTTCTACTTCTTAAAGTTCTGCTTGATTCTTTATAAAACCTTCCTGGCTCAAAGTAGATTCTCTTCTGAAAAATCCTAGTAGCTACTCGTACTTCTATCTTTACTTCAAGTCTTTTGATTGTTCTGTGAAATTAAATTTCTCATCTATGAAATGAGGGGATTGGATTTAAAATGTCTAAGAAGCTTATTTTATTTTAACAGACAATGGTTCTATGATCTAACTGCCCTAAATTCACCCTTTTCAAAAAGAAGAACAAATGATAAATTATTTCATAATGATATCTTCCCCATTCCTCAGCTGATAAAGACCATGTAAAAAGAGGAAAGTGGTAGAAGTGGCATGATGTCGGTGGTTAATGCTTGATGTAAGAAAATTGCTCACTTCACTATTCATCACTCTCATGCACTTAAGTGTCATACTTTTAAAAGATCTGGTGTGAAAATCAGTGTACTTTAATTTTGTAAATAAACTAGTATTAAAAGATAAAGATCACATTTTCAGACTATTCTCTCCCCCATAGACTTCAATGCCGTAATAGTCTAAAAGTATTATATTTTAGGGCATTATTTTTATTGTAGGAGTATGCAATGAGGGTTGTAGAGTGGGTTATATTTGGGGCTAGGGGGTGGGGTT
>NW_006399825.1:13066951-13103310 GCF_000299155.1 Elephantulus edwardii | reverse complement strand
AGAAGGGTGCAACAATGAATGAATGGAATCCCAAAATCTCTGTAGATGTTCATTGAAATGAAAAATAAACAACCTAAATTTAAAAAAAAAAGATCACATTTTCAAATGTTCATGCCAGAGAGAAATCACACATAAATTGTTTGAGACTAATTAAAACCTCTTTTTTGAGGCACTTCTAGAAACTGTATTAAGTGTCCTCATCCCCTGTCAGCAATATATATATATATACACACACATATATATACACACACATATATACACACACACATACATATACACACACATATATATATACACACACATGTATGTACACACACACACACACACACACACACACACACACATGTTGCTGAAAGAAGGAGACTTGAGATAAACCATAGAATCAGAAGTGAATATCCAGAAAAATGATCAAGAGAACCATCCAGCTACTCAAGTAAAACTTTACAGTAACTGGACCATAGAGTTTCAGGGTTGGCAGAACATTAGACATTGTCAAATCCAGTCTTAATACGTAATTTTCTGCTCCAACATCTCCAATTTATGGTTAACTCATTAGATATCTCAAATACAAGAAACATTACTAACTTCTGACAGTTTTGCACTAGAATGAAAGCTCTGAAGCAAAGGCTGTGTCTTCTCTTTCTTCAGAAACTAGATTATATTGTAGGTACTCAATATTTATTAAGATAGTAAATGCCTCTTTATAAAAAGCACAAAATCTTTAGGAATTTCTGTCTTGTAAGAACAACAATCTGCTTTCCTTATATTCTTGGTTTTATTCTTTGGCTGGATGGAAAAAATCACTCTTTTGCATGCCAGCTCTTGAGGCATTTGAAAAATATTATCTTGCTCTTTTTACTCCATTTCTAAAACAACAGCTTCTATCAGTTGATTGTTTTTCATCACATGATCTAGTATTAAGGTGTGTTTTTTTTCTCTAACTTGTTCTCTCTAGACATTCCCCAGTTTACCGTTGTTGTTGTTATTGTTATTACTAAGTGCTGTCTAGTAGTAGACCACTCACAGCAACTCTATGAACAAAAGTCTTGAAAACAAAAAATTTTCAACTTTTCTCTAAGTTCACAGAGTTTCCAGAAGCAAGCTATTTCAGAAGTGGATGCCACTCCTGTTTCCAAGCCTATTTTAATTCCTGAGCTCCACCAAACACTGTCCACCATGGATAACCATTATTATATTTAGAACATTAGTGTCAGTGTTTACCCTCACAACAACCACAAGTTGCCTTTCTACAGCAAATTGTCAGAGCATTGCTATACTACTTAGAAGAATGTTTAACTAAAACCAATTAAAACCAGGGCTGAAGACCTCAGGCCTGAGGGCCCAAATGCCTGTTTAAATAGGTGGCCAAATCTATTGCCATGGCCACACCCAAGTCTCAACTATAAACCAGAAAACAAACCTTAGCAGAATCTCCAGAAATGAACACAATACTTTTAGGTGACACTTCTTTTGTTCATAAAGCCCAAGTCAGTCTGTCTCTCTCTCTCTCTCCTCTCTCTCTCTCTCTCTCTCTCTCTCTCTTTTCTTTGAAATGATTACTGTAAAAAGAGTATGAGCAATGTGGGATGTCTATATCTGACCTTTACCAACATTATAAAGGGAAACTGTCCCCATCAACAGCATCAATAGCACAAAACCAATTCCCATCAGGTCAGACACGTCCTCCAAACTCTTGTACCTCTTTCTACTTATCTCAACACCAATCTTAATGCTTTACTAGATCCAAAACCCAATGAAAAAGCTCACAGACCACACAAACACATACTGGGGAAGTAAAAAAGTTAGTAGCAAAATAGTCAAGACAACTTCCAAAATGTGCTCACAGGCGCCTCAGCGTTGAGCCTTGTGACTTTAGGCCATTTGTTACAAAGCTCTCAGTCCTGCCAATTATGGCTCTCTCCTCTCTAGTCCTTGAACAAACTTGGGCAAAAGGCTCTTAGCTCCAGTTTTGTAGCATAGCAACCCTAAGCTCCGCTCTGTCTCATGCCGGGTCTCTCGTTCTCTCCTATGGCTGTTGTGACTATTGTTCTGTAGGTCCTAGCAGTCTGGCTGGCACAAAAATCTCTGGTTCTGAAGGATGAGTTGCGTTCTCTTGCTGCTTCTTTTCTGGTAGTGATATTCCTCCTATCCTGCAGCTAAAGCCCCTCAATTTAATGGTAAGACTAGCCAATCCCCTTGTGGATTTGTGAGACTATCCAATACCCTTGTGAATAGGCTAGCATGCCCTATTCACATGTTCCTGCCCGTTCACATGGCAAAGTCAAAGTCAATGGCTAGGGAAAGCCATTTTGAACACTAAAGCCTTCATGCCACAATCACATTACTTTGTTGACTCATATCAAGCTAATGATTGAGGATAAAGCTTGTCTGGGCAGAAATGTATGCTATTTAAATAATCAAACAGCACACTAATCCTAGTAAATAGTGTACATCCTGGTGTAAAAGCCAGTTAGAGACATGACCCACCTCACAGAATGCCTTCTAACGGAGAAAAGGCTCTGAATAAGGAGTTGCTTCACATCCTTAAAACTCATTGCCAGCAAGTCGGAAGAACCTAGTACTAGCTGACTCACCCACTAGTTAATAATGTAGATTTACCAAATCCATTGTAAAGAAATAAGGGCATACATGCAAGTGCTGCCTAAGCACATTATCAGCAGGGAAAACCTGTCAGAGAAGATATCTGGCATAAAGTTCCATAGAGGTGTTACTTTACAAGTAATTTGTGATATGAAAGAAGACAGATAATTTCTAAAGAACCTTCTGGATACTGCCTTTCGGTGTCACTTTCCAGGTTAGTAGGGTAGGATTAAACATTTTTTAAGAAAGTAATGGAATGATCACTTTCTATTTCTCTTTTGAGCACCCTCAAAACTGCCCTCTTGGGGAGGGTAGGAGCAGAGGGGTAAGGGTGGGCAGGGGGTAATCATAGGGTCACATAATTTGTTGGGTAGAGGAAGGAGTGGGTAAAAGGTTTGGGGAGGACGTGGCGTGAAAAACAATGCATACAAACTTTGAAAGCAAACAAGTATAAAATAAAAATTTATTTTCGAAACACCTATCTTGGATGTTAGGAAAATGAAAGTGACTTAACTCAAAATACCTATGATTACTATTATTATGATTCTTTATTCTTAGATATTTTTAAAGATGAGCTTAGAATTGATAAAGGGTTTATTTGTTTGTCTGGTTTTCCACATAAAGAGTCACACAGATACTTAAACATGGTTTCAGGGAATTAGGTTTTAGGCTTGAAGTGGTTGCCAAAGAAGAGAAAATCTGTGGAGAGCTGTTCTAAAAGTAGAAGTTTGAAAATGAAATCTTATTGTATCAAGTGGTTTGTTACTGAGTACCTTCCAAAATCCCTGTCAAGAAATAAACTTCTTGTATTATGTTGCAGTAAAAGTGAAGGTGTACTTTGTTGCTTGTCTAAGTGCCAAGATGCTTCCTGACTGCTTTGTTAATCAAGGGCCTGGAGAAGCACTTGGTTTGTGAGTTATTCAAAGTACTGAGAGGAGAGGGATGTGACATATGTCTGGGTCCAGCCTTTCTTATGAAACACTGCACTCAACAATCTTTAGAATATTGCCTTCATTTCCCTCAAATATTAAACTTTAGTGTCTGGGACAGAACAGCAAAACTAAATATGGGGAAAATATATTGTAAATACATTCTCTACTGTGCAGTTCCTGTTAGACATCCTTTGTGTCTGGAAATCCTTTGCAAATTGCACTTAAATCAGGAGGCAGTTGTCAGAAGAGAGCAAGGAAACACTGCATGGTTCAAAATTGGGAAGGGTATGCACCAGGGATGTGCTCTATCTCCATACCTTTTGAATCTATATGCAGAACAGATTATCTGGGAAGCTGGGCTCTATGAGGAGAAATGTGGCATCAGGATTGGAGGAAGACTCCTCAACAATCTGCATTATACAGATGACACAACACTGTTTGCTGAAATGGAGGAGGATCTGAAGTGCTTGTTGCAGAAGGTCAAGGACTGCAGCCTTCAATAAAGATTGAAGCTCAACATAAAAAAAAAAGTAAAAAACAACCCACAATGATTCTCACCACTGGGCCAATTAGCAGCATCATGATTGATGGAGAAGGGATTGAGACTATTAACAGCTTTAGTTTGCTTGGCTCCACAATTAACACTCTTGGTACCAGCAGCCAGAAAATTAAAAGACTAATTGCATTGGGAAAGTCTGCTGTCAGAGACCTCTCCAAAGTACTGAAGAGCAACAATGTCAGTCTAGAGACTAAGGTGTGCCTGATACAGGCCATGGTCTTTGCCATCACTAGCTATGCATCAAAGAGTTGGGCAATGATTAGGGATGATAGAAGGAGAATTGATGCCTTTGAACTGTGGTGCTGGAGAAGAATGTTGACTGCTAGTTGACTGCCATGGACTGCTAGTAGAACAAACAGGTTTATCCTAGAGAGGGTGAAGCCAGGCTGCTCCTTGGAGGCAAGGATTTTGAAGCTCTGTCTGACATACTTTGCACATGTTGCAAGGAAGAACCAGTCGTTGGAGAGAGACGTCATGCCTGGAAGGGTGGAGGGCCAGCATAAGAGAGTAAGATCCGGGAAGAAATGGATTGATTCAGTGAGTGGGACAATGGGGATAGATGTGTCAGAGACAATAAGACTGGCACAGGATAGAGCAGGGTGTACATAGGGTCACTATGAGTTGCAGACAACTAACTCAACAGCACATAGAAACAACAATATAGTTTAAAAGACTTAAAAGTAGTTTCATATTTGTTTTCCCTATTAAAAAACAGAAACACGAATGCGGTCTGGGCTCAGGGGCTGGGTACCCTATACTCCCAGGACCCTGAAGTGCCAACTCAGTCCTCCCAGCCCAGGCTGCCTGGATGGGTGGTGGGCGGCTGTCACACAGGGCTCTACCTGAGCACAACCCAGCTTCTATCAGCTTGACACCACTCTCCAGTAAAGACTTCCTTTACATTAAAAAAAAACCAAAACACACACACAAAAAAAGCAGAAACTCTGATTGCATTTCTGCCACTGGTCAGAGACTAAGAAAATGAAAAGACCACAGTATAAAATATTATTGCTAGAAAGAAAGAAATGTAGAAAAGAAAAAGGAATTTAGACAACATGTACAAATGTGTTTTTTTTCTTTTTCTCCTTTTTCTAATTTTGTAAACTTAAGAGGTCTACATAGAAACAGATTCTCTTCTGCTGTTCTTTTGCTGTTTGGGGCACTGCGGTATGTTTATAATATTCTGTCACAGATGTTAAACTTTGTGAAATGTGACTCATTAGGGTGGTACAAATATCTTTAGACGGAGAGAAATCCCTGAGGGCTAGATGATTACCCAATTTTACTTCAATTAAAACCTGAAATATTTGAAAAGAATATTTCCTGGAAAAAATTGGCAACAAAATTTGACTACATTTAAATGAATCAAAAAGACACATTATTTAAAACTCAATTTTTCTCTGAGAAAAATGAAGGAGGGGCACTATTTTTGTTTGGGTTGCGTGTTTTGTTTTTCATTTGTAAAATGCTTTTAATTTGTATAAAGTTTTTCAACTGGGGCCTTGCCCTATGTTTTTGGCTACTTAGAGGCTTCACTCACTCACTTCCTCATTGCTGTCAAATGAGAACCAACCCTCCGACAGGTTTTTAGAAGCTGTAAATCACAAGAGAGATTGCCATCTTTCTCCCATAGAGTCAATGGTGGGTTTCAACTGTCAGAGAATCCCTACAACTCCCTACAGACTAGATCCCCACAGCTCCCTTCCTAAAGACATACTAAAAAAAACAAAAACAAAAACAAAAACCCTAAAGAATTCTGGAGAACACTGAAATAACTACATTATCCTGACATCTTTGAGCTTCTCAGCTATTTAGAAATATCCAAGAGTAGAATCTTAAGAGCTTAGATCTAGCTATCACCTGCATTTTCTAGTTATAGTACCTGTGGCCCAAGGTGACTCATCCAGAGTTACACAGTGGAATTCAAAACTAACACTTAGAACCACCTCTTCTGAATTCTAATGCTCTTTTAAACACCAGCGTACCTAATATCCCTGAACTCAAGTGAATCATGGCAGGGCTGAGACCAGGAAAACATGATGAGAGAAAATCTCAGTAATCAAAATTAATGCAAAAAAATCCACAGATAAATGGGTAAACAAAAAGTGGTACAGACATGCAGTGTAATATTATTTAGCCATAAAAAGAAATTAAATGCTGAAACCTGTCTGAATATAAATGAACCCTGGCAACATGATGCTGAGTGAAATTGTTGTTGTTGCTAGGTACCCACCCCTCCTCCCTCCAGGCAACTATGACTCACAGAGACCCTACGAACAATGAGTCTGAATCCTGCCCTATTCTGTGCCATCCTCATCATCTCTGTTACACTCGAGCCCATTATCACAGTTACTGGGACAATCCATCTTATTGAGGATCTATTTCCCTTTCTTTCACAGATCTTCTGCTTTTTCAGGCATGATATCCAAGGACTGGCTTCTAAACAGCATGCCAAAAGTATGTAAGGCATTCTTGCCTCCAGGAAACACTCCGAGTGTACTTTCTCCAGGACATATGTGTTTGTTCTTTTCACAGTCCATGGAATGTTCATTCCTCTCCTCCACCATCACAACTCCAGGTGTTAATTCTTCTTCTGTCATCCTTACTAATTGTCCAACGTTCAGATAAATATCAAGTCATTTATAAAACAACAACTTGGATTATGTGCATGTTTTTAAACTGACATCACTGTTCTTTAACACTTTAGAAAGGTCACTGACAGCAGATTTTCCCAATAAAATTAGAAATTAATTTTAAGAAATTAAATTAGTCCATCTTGAAAAAAGATAACTATTGTATGATCCCACTTCTTCGTACTATCTAAAAGAGGTAAGTGGAGATCAAAGTTTATTAGTGGTTACTAGGGATGAGCAAGAATGAAGGAGAAAAGAGGTGTTATTGCATAAAACAAGGGGATAATTGGCCCTCTATCACTAACAAAAGGGACGAGACAGAGCTGCACAAGAAAGCAGCTTTCCTGGATCAGCTTTCAGCCAGACAATAGACAGGCTTAAACGATGAACACCACCACACAAGAACTCGTTTCTTATAACGATCAACTACACAGGGTCAAAATGACAGCATTTGTCCAGGAATAAAGCTCGCAAGGCAGAAAAGAGGAGAGAAAGGTGAATGGAAATGAGAATTACAGAGAGGAAGTAGGGCTACAGTGTGGGTGTTGCCTCAAATTCGGGCAACAAAATGTGTATGAATGGAAATTACTCTGTAAACTTTCACTCAAACCACAATTTGTTCTTACTCTTGCTAAGCCAACATTTTTCTTGCTATAATGTCAATACTTTTTGCCCTACTTCCAAGATCAGAAGCATGCAATATGTGAATTGTTTTTGCCTTGTGTCTTCAAGTATATGAAGACAGCTGTAAACTTCCAAAGTCTTCCTTTCTCACTAGTTTTTTCAACCATTCCAACAAAGAAAGACAATTTCACATCTCCTTAGCCTCTTCCTTCTCTGCTTCTCCCTCCTCCTATTGTTTCAGTTTTACAATGATTTTCTCAACGTCTGTTTTGCAGACTCCAACAAGCTACTCTTGTGCAGATTGAACATTATGAAATGGAGCACTGTGGTTTCCAGTTTAGTTTTGCTTACCATAAAATAATCAAGAGTGTTCATCCAGAATGTCTCTAACCAAGCCAGAAAAAAAAAAGAATGTCTCTAAACTATGTTTGTTCTGACACTCATATTGTTCAATTATCACCATTGGATACATTATATTTTAACTTTCACTACTATATTTCATTTTACATTTTATCCTATACATCCTTCCATCTTATCTCAGGTGGAGGGAAGAAAAAAATTTTTTAAGGATAATCTTGTGTTAATAAGAGGAAGTTTCAGAATTATTTTCCTTCTCTCCCTCCACTTTCTGTCTTGCTATGCCAGCAGTCAGTAAATCAAAAGACAAACTGCATTAGGAAAATTTGCTGTCAGGGACCTCTCCAGATTGCAAAAAGCAACGATGTCAGTCTGGAGACTAAGATGTGCCAGATTTAGGCCATCATCTTTATAATTACTTGCTATACATCAGAGAGCTAGACAATGACTAATGATGACTGAAGAATAATTGATACCTTTGAGTTGTGGTGATGGAGGAGAGTATTGAACATACCATGAACTTCCAAGAGAATAAACTAAGCTTCTCCTTGGAGGCAGGCATTTTGTAGCTCCATCTCACATACTTAGGGCATGTGACCATGAGGGACCAGTCCTTGGAGAAGGACATCATGCTCAGAAGGGAAGAGGGACAACACAGGAGAGGAAGACCCCGTATGAGATGGATTGACAGAGTAACTGGGGTAATGAGAGTGGGTTTGTCCAAAACAGTGAGATTGGCTCTGGATACAGCAGCATTATTGTGTGTACGAGCCGCAGTCAACTTGATGGTACATAAATACAATATGTTGAAAAAGTATTTCTGTTTCTACCAAAACAAGGTTTCCTTCCATCTCCATCACCACATTGACTTAGTATGTCTCTTGATAGTGATCAGTCTTGTTCTGTTGTTTGCTTCCTGTCAGGAGAATGGCCTTTTCTTGCTTTAAGAGAGAAAACATTTTTATACCAATCAAAATTTGAAAAAAATAGTGGCTGTCAGTTCAATTTTCACCCCAAACTGAGAATTCTCCCTGGATTTTTCTAAATGTCATTAACGTTATGTGATTGAAAACCAAAACATCTGTAAACGCCAAGTAATGATGAAATCAAACAAGAGGTATGTTGTGCAAGCGGCAAACTCTCCACTGTGTGTCTCTGTCTTTTGTGAAGCATATCTTTATCTGCAGAAATTCCTGGTCATAGTTAAGTACTTGAGACTCAGACAAATATAACCATGCTCAGCCTTTTTCATTGTTCAAAGGGTGGGTAGTATCTATTTATGAAAATTTTTATAATCTGCGAAGTACCCTGCTGTGACAGTTACTTCCAAAATTAGGTCTTCACCAGACATAACAACCCCCCAGAAGATGCTAAAAAATATTTAACCTTTAGCTTTGACTGTTTATATGGAAGGAAAAGATGAACAACATAAGTTAGACAATTTGGATCTCCACTCACATGTTCTACAAAAATAAAACTTCAGAAGTTCTTTGCTGTCATAGTTTCCAAATTTCGTCCCTACATTTCTTCCTGATTAAAAAAAAATAAAATGTTGTTTACATACACTGAGAGGATAATTGACACAATTAACATCAAAGAAAGAGAAGACATGGAGAAGTGCACAAGAAATACAGACATGAAAGTAAACATTAGTATTTGCACAATCATGTACCAGTAATAAACATTACGCTACAAGTAGATGCAGAGATACACAGACAAGACAGATATATATGGGCACTACAGATAAGTAACTATGCTCATGAACATACTTAAGTTGAGCAGATGATATTTCTACATTCATATCAGTATAGGTTGTAAATATATCTATGTATCTGGTAGAACCAAATAGGAACAAAGTTATATAATTTTCCAGTCATCACCACATACACTGAGGAAGCAAGTCTCTGGTCCTAGGGTCTCAAGACCATAGTCTCTTATGACATCATAATCTATAAGCATACTCTAATCCATATAGATCAATTTCTACACCCCACTTTGGTGAGTAGGGAGCTTTGGCGACCTAGTGGTAAAAAGCTGTGCTATAATCCAAAAAAATCCCATTCAATTCAAATCCATGAGGTGCTCCCCGGGAGGATGGGCAATCTCCTCCCATGCAATTTACTGCCTCTGAAAACCCACGAGAGGGTCAACTATGGGTTGGTTCTGATCTGGCAGTACTGAATATCAACAACTTTGGTGAATAGTGACTGGAAACTTAAAAGTTTGCACTTATGCACACCCGTGCTTATTGTGGCTTTGTTTGCAATAGCAAAGAGTTGGAAACAACCTAAATGCATCAACAAAAGAATGGATAGAGAAGCTCTGGTATATTCATACAATGGAATACTGCACTGCATTGAAAAACAGGAACTAAAAAAAAAAGAAAAAGAAAAACAAGGAACTCATGCAATATTATTCAAAATGGGTGACCCTGGAGAACATTATTCTGAGTGAAATATCTCAGTCACAAAGGACAAATATTGAATAGGGCCACGGTTGTAAAACAGGACTGGCATCGGGGTTGAGGGAAAACATAGAAGGAGGGAATGGATGATGTATACTGCATTGAAACAGATGAGGGAGAGAACTGTTTAAAAGGGATATATGATTGTGTATTATTGTCATGACAGGAGTCCAGAATGAAGGCTGCACAGTGGAGTGGATTTGAGGGGAGGGATTGAATAAAAATGAAAGAGTTTTACTTTTCAAGGAGAAGAGTGAATTGGTGGGGAGAGAGTGGGTAAGGAGAAAAGTGCAGCAATGAATGAATGGAAAACTTAATCTCTGTAAACTTTAATTAAAATTAATTTTAAAAAGTGAGGGGAAAAAAAAGTTTGCACATAATCATCTAAAGTGCAACTTTTGGATTCTCCCTGTCCAGAACAAAGAAGATAGAAGAAAAGCAAAAATGCATAGAAACAGTCAGTCCAAAGAGTTAATGGACCTTGTGAGTCTTAATCTCCATGACATTGTGATTAGAAGAACCAGTTAGTGCTACCCCTGCTGACCGTGCTAAAAGGAGGCACCGCAGAAGGTCCTAGCCAGAATAAACAAAATATGGAGAACAAAACTCAAGACTATAAAATGAAACAGACTCACTTTTTTTAATAGAGATTGGCAAAACCCCACAACTGTGACCCTCATTCACTCATCAAACCTGGGACCAAAACCTGTGACTCCACACTCAGCCAAACAGTAGATAGGCCTCAAAGTTCATAACACTAGGCAGGGACCAATTCCTTACCATCATGAGTCAAACAAGAACAAAATATCAGCATATTCCTAGGGTTAAAGCTCAAAGGAGAAGAAAAGCAGAACAAGATTAGTGGAAATGAGAATCACAAAGGAAAAAAAAACCGTAGGCACTATAACCAATGTCATAAACAAAACATATGTATGGTTGAGTGAAAAACCAATTTGTTCTGTTGTTGTTTTTGTTAAGTGCTGTTGAGTCATAGATGACTCATAGCGAGGAGGCTATGAAAGAAAGTTCTGTAAGCTTTTTATTTTTCATTAAAAAGAAAATCATTATTTAAAAATAAAGTCAAGATGACTCAAGAAGGAAAGCTAATTGTCATTAGAAAGATAAGGAGGAAGAAAAGATCAAAAGAGATGTCAGAAGAGACAGTGGAACTTACTCTTGAAAATAGAGAAGGAAAAATGAAGAAAACAAAGGTTGACATTAAAAAATTTAACAGAGGGGAGCTCTGGTGGCCTAGTGGCAAGGAGCTGCAACTACAATCCCAGAGGCGCACGGTTCATCGAATCCACCAGATGCTCTGCTGGGGAAGTAGGGGCAATCTCCTCCTGTACCAGTCAGATCTGATTTGACGGTACGCTCACACAAAAATAATAAAATTTAAAAAAAAATTTAACAGAAAAAAAAAACAAAAAACAGAAGCTCCAGAAGACAAAGCAAAATTTTACAGTGAAATGTGCAAATCTTGGAGTTTGAAAACCAAATAGGGAAAACGTGAGCAGCATTTCTCATGTTGAAAGAATTGAAATATAGATTAAAATCTCAAGTTGCAATACTGTAATATTTGATGAGCAAAATACAAAACATCCGAAGAAAATGGAAGTAATACTCAGAGTAACTTATCAAAAATAAGTGGTCTCAAATTAATTTTTAAAATCATTGCTCCTGAGTGTTGCATAGTATTTAATTGTATGAATATACCACAATTTCTCAATTAAAAAAAATCAAGATCTCAATAAATGGGGAAATTTACAGCTTTAGGAATCACCAATTTTATTGGTAAAATTATTATATTCCTAAATTTATCTATAGAGTAAACACAATCCTCATCACAATCCCAGCTACCTTCTTTGGGGAAATTGACAAAACTATTCTGAAAGTCATAATGGAATTGCACAGGATCAGAATAGCTGAAAATTTTCCTGAGAATGAAGAACAAAGTGATAAACCTCCCATTTTATTTTTCTATTTCAAAATTTACTGAAAAGAAGCAGCAATAAAGATAGGGTGGTATCCACACAAGGGCGGGCATAGATACCCCTGGAATAGAATTGAAAATCCAGAATACACCTGCACACCTATAGTCGCTTTATTTTGACAAGGGTGTCAATCCCATCAAATGGGAGGGGGAAAAAATCAGAAAATGGTGTTAAGACAATTTTAAAAGCATGAAATTGAACCTTGATGAACCATTATGTACAAAAACTGATGCTGGGTTGTCTCTTTATTCATTGTTATGCACCATCAAATCAGAACTGACTCACTGCTGATCCTCCAGTAGGTTTTCATAACAATTCAACCGCAAGGGTGGAGACTGCTCGTCTATCTTCTGCAGCACAGCTGGAAGATTCCAAAGACGTGCCTTTGAACTGGCAGCACTTCTTACTACAAAGCTGCCAGGGCTCCCTTTATGACTTCTATTGAGAGTGAAAACTATAACATGTTGAAAGTAAACATAGGAGTAAAAGCATGAGCAACATGAGAAAAGTAAATAAATAAATTGAACTCCGTTAAATTAAAAGCATTTGTGTTTCAATGCATACCCTAGGTAAAGTGAAAGAGCAGCTAGAGAATAAAAGAAAATATTTGCACGTCATTTCCTTGAAAAGGGACTTAAAATAATAATAAAACTCAATAATAAAAAGCCTGATACATCTACAACTCAATAAGAAAAAGCCCAATAACCCAATTTTTAAAATGGGCAAAGAATCTAGAATCTAGACAATTCTCCAGAGAAAATACATAAATGAAGAATAAGTACATGAGATCATGTTCATGAATTAATTATTAGGGAAATGCAAATCAAAACCCCCTTCAGAATGAGCTATCCCTTTACTTCACAACCACAAGAATAAATTGACTCAAGTAGCCAAACAAGAAGAACGGGCAAAGAGGTGGAGAAATTGGAACCCTTTTGCACTCCTGGCAGAGTGTAAAATGGCAACACAGCCTTATTGCCTAAGGTTGGGCATGCCAATTGGCAGCACCATGATAGATACAGAAGAGACTAAGATTGTTCAGTTTTAGCTAGCTTGATTCCAAAATAAGATTCTTAACACCAGCAGCCAGGAAATCAAAAGACAAATTGCATTAGGAAAATCTGCTGTCAGGGACCTCTCCAGAGTGATGAAGAGCAATGATACCAGTCTAGAGACTAAGGTGCACCTGATACAGACCATGGTCTTTGCAATTATTTGCTATGCATCAGAGAGCTGAACAATGACTAAGGATGATAGAAGAAGAATTTATGCCTTTGAGCTGTGGTGCTGGAGAAGAATATTGGACATACCATGGACTGCCAAGAGAACAATCAGGTGTCTTGGAGAGGGTGAAACCAAGTTTCTCCTTGGAGGCCAGGATTTTGAAGCTCTGTCTCACATACTTTGGGCATGTTTCCAGGAAAGAGACCAATCCTTGGAGAAGAACATCATGCTTGGAGAGGTGGAGGGATGGGGCAGGGGAGGAAGACCCCAGATGAGATGGATTGACACAGTAACTGGGATAATGAGGGTGCTTGTGTTAGAGACAGTGTGACTAGTTTAGGATAGATAAGGGTTCAGAGTTATTGTGTGTAGGATTGCTCTGAGTCTCAGGCACCTTAACGCTATGTAACAACAAAGGTTGAGCACAAAGGTGGAGAGACTATCAGGATGATAGCTAGAAAGTTCCACAACAATAACAAGATTAGAAGTACAGAGCTAAAAAAAATTTTTAAAAAAAAAAAAGAAGTACAGAGCTTATTTTTCGTGAGATGATGAAAATTCTCTAAAATAGATTGTGGTGATGATTGCAGATATCTGTGAATATAATCAAAACATCATTGAGTTGTTACCCTTTAAAAGGTGAATTAGACAATCTACAAATTCTATCTCAATAAAGTAGCATGTTTTAAAATTTCTTTTTATTTTATATTGGATTGCATACAAAATTCATTGCATTGTGTTTATATACCTGTGTTTTACACATTCCCTCATTAAAAAGCAATTTTTCTAAAAATTAATTGTAGACATTTAAAAAAAATAACCCCAAACTAATCCTCTGACCCTCAGTCAATTTTGGCTCTTGGGACTTCATGTGTGTAGAGTAATCTATGCTTCATTGTTGTTGTTGTTGTTGTTGTTGTTATGTGCCATTGAGTCGCCTGCAACGCATAATGACCCTATGTACAACAACTCTGAAACCTGCCTGGTCCTGAGCCAGTCTCACTGACTCCGACACACTTACCCTTATAGCCCCAGTTACTGTATCAATCGGTCTCATCCGGTGTCTTCCTCTTCTGCACTGTCCCTTCACCCTTCCAAGCATGATGTCCTTCTCCAAGGACCAGTCCATCCTTATCATGTGCCAAAAGTACATGAGACAGAGTTTCAAAATACTAGCCTCCAAGGAGAAACTTGGTCTCCCTTCTCCAAGACCGATTTGTTTTCTTGGCAGTCCATGGTATGATCAAGACTCTTCTCCAGCACCACAACTCAAAGACATCGGTAGTTATCCTTAGTCATGTCCAGATCTCTGATGCATAGCAAGTAATTGTGAAGACCATGGCCTGGATCAAGTGCACCCCAGTCTCTAGAATGACGTCATTGCTTCTCAGTACTCTGAATAATTCCCTGACAGCAGGTATTCCTAGTGCAATTCATCTTTTGATGTCCTGATTGTTGTCGGTGCCAAGAGTATTGATTGTGGAGCTGAGCAAGTTTTAATTGTTAACAGCCTCAATATCTTCTTCATCTATCATGTTGCTGCCAATTGGCCCAGCGGCAGTGCTAAGAATCTTTGTCTTCTTAATAATGAGCTTCAGTCCATGTTGAAGACTGCAGTCCTTGACCTTCTGCAGCAAGCACTTCAGGTTCTCTTCAGTTTCAGCAAGCAAAGTTGTATCATCTGCATACATGTTGTTGATGAGTCTTCCTCCAATCCATATTCCTCCTTATAAAGTCCAGCCTTCCAAATGATCTGTTCTGCATATAGATTAAAAAGGTATGAAGACAGGTTGCATCCCTGACACACTTCTTTCCTGATTTTGAACCATGCAGTGTTTCCTTGCTCTGTCCTTGGACTGCTTCTTGGTCCGAATATAGGTTTCGCATAAGCAAAATCAAGTGTTCTGGGATTCCCATTCTCCTTAAGATTAGCCACAATTTGTTGTGATCCACACAGTAAAATGCCTTTGCACAGTCAATGAAACACAGATAGAAATTCCTCTGGTACTCGCTTTCTGCCAAGATCCAGCTTAACATTTGCAATAATGTCTCTAGTGCCACGTCCTCTTCCAAACCCAGCTTGTGTTTCTGGTAATTTTCTGTTCCAGTCCTTTCTGGATAATCTTCAGGAGGATTTTGCTTGTGTGTGGTATTAGTGATATTGTTCAATAATTTCCACACTCTGTATGCTCCATAGGATTCCCAATAGTGGATTTTTCAGAAGTGGACTTGTACCTTCAACCTTTTGACTGACAGCCAGTTGTATTAACTGCATCTCTCAGGGAACTGATTGTTTACCTAAACCAAAAACTAAATTCATAATCATTGAGTTAATTCAGACTTACAGAATTAACTCTGTAGAAAATTCTATAGAATTAACACTGTAGAAAACTTTTTGGACATTATTTCATATGATCACAGCAACCCTAGGAGTTAAATACTGTTATTCTCTGCATTTTCCAGGTGAGAAAACAGGAGATTCAAAGAAACAAGTGATTTGCCCAAGATCACGTAGCCAGGAAGAGGTAAGACTCAATTTGAAGATAAGCTATCTGATTCCAGAACCCACTGTCCACAGTGGTATATTGTCTGATAATTAAATTATTCCTGCACGTTAATTACTCTAAGGTCTTGTTAAAGATTTAAACATTTTTCCATGATTCAAGATTAAATCCCTCATTCTGTTTACTCCTCATCACCAACAGATCAGTACAGATTGTACAAGTTGAACTATTAATTTTGGGGTGGGGCGTTGAAACAATTGGTACGTAAGTATGTGCTGATCTTCCAAATATGTGCTCTTTCATAAACTATCCAAAGGGAGCATGAGGTTAAATACTCAGATTGTCTACAAACTCCTTTTGCAAAAAGAGTTTGATCCCAACATTTTTAAATAGGTATCATTTATTTTTTAAAAAAATTATTATGATTGTGAAGAAAGTTTACAGAAAGGTTGAATTATTTTCATTCATTAATTGTTGCATATTTCCCTCCCCCAATCCACTTTGTAATGCACCTCTTGTTCCCGATTATTGTCATACATGCAATGCCTAAGCTTATGTTCTTTTAACTCGTTCCTTCCCCCATCTGTTCCAATACACAGTGCTCATTATCTACCCACTCTTGTCCTATTCTACTCACAATGCCCCATGTCAATAGGTATCATTTCATTTTCACTTGATTAGACTGCATGTATTGTTTTGCTTTGGTTTTTATAGACTGTGTGTATTGTTTTGCTTTGCTTTGTATGGACAGAGGAAATTCTCATTCTCTTTCCCAATCACACTGCCTTCGAAAGTGAAAGAAATATTTATCTGCCTAAAACTACCTAGCTTTTCTAGCCAAGGTGGATTTTTTCAATACTAACTTAATAAAGAAATTATTGTAGAGGTTATACTCAGTTCCGCTAATCTTCCTGAAAGATTCTATTAACTTCCTAAATGAAGGTCTCTCAAATGCGTGTCCTTTCTCTCTATCTAAGTCTCACTGTCTGAGAACCTTACATCTCTGACTTTGGGTCAATAGTTTTCTGACTAATCATCTGGCTTCCATTTTCATCTCTTTCCAGTCCCTCTCTTAAGACTATTACCAGATGATCTTTTAAAAAACAACAATTTGATCATTTCACTCTCTGCTACAAGCACTTTCATTTGCTCCCAACTGGCAATGAAATAAAATTAAAATGCGTAAGCTAGCATTCAAAAGTGATAACATTCACCAAGCAAGGAAGATGAAGTCTCATTACCCTTGCTTCTAAGGAGTACCCTGACTGCCTTTTTTCTGAGAAATGTTGGTTCTTTTGGCAGTCTGTGGCAGATTCAATGTTCTTCTCTCTAACACCTCAATTCAAAGCGATCAATTCTTCTTCAATCTCCTTTGTTCATTGTCAACTTTTCACATGTCGTTGTCTTTGTTGTTGTTGTTGTTGTTGGGTCTCCTGTAACCCATAGCAACCCTGTGCACAGTAGCTCTGAACCCTGCCCTGTCCTGAGCTAGCCTCAAGCACTCTTTCTCAAAAATATTCAGACTCACTGCCATTGACTCACTTTCCCATGTGTTTCCCAGGCTGTAAATCACGATATGAAGAGGCTATGTCTTCCTTAGAGCTGCTGGTAGAGTCCAACGACATCAGACATGCAGTTTTTGAGTTACCAGCACAATTCACTATGGACTTTCTCAATAGAGCTCCCTTAGTTCAGAAACCATCTCTCTCTTTTTCATGAAACAATAGAGGATTCGGATGCTAAACTTTTGGTTAGAAGTCCAACACATTATATCCCATACTACCAGAACTCCTTTTCTCTACTAAAAGATAGGAGTTTTCTAAGATTTATCATGATTCCTATTGAAGCTACCATCTCTTACCAGCAGGAGCTGTCAATATCCCTTCCTAACTTTCCATTTAAATTTAAATCCCATTTGCTCCCATTTGGTAAATAAACAAGATATCTTTTTTTTTTTAATAAACAAGATATCTTTCTAAAACACTGCTGTGCCTCAACACTTTCCAAGCAGAGATCATTCATTCAAGGAAGGAGCAGCAAATATTCTTCTAGTGCCAAACATCTTGAATACCTTCTGAGGTAGGACATATAGTTTATGTTTGAAAGTTAATAAGGGGGGAAAACTGAACTATGGTCCTAATTATGCACACACAAACACAAACATGGTCAATCTCTCTTCCTAGAAAACTGTTCCTTAAAAAATAGTTTGCAAACAATGTATGCTTTTCTGTGTCATGGATATGTGCTTTCACCAAAAGCTCTCTCATGTCCACAGAGGGGGTTTTTTTCTATTCACTCCTGTCATCCAATGAAAGTAAAAAAAAAAAAATATCTTTTCCTAGGGGCTCACATGGAATTCACAACAAACCCATTCAGCTCTTTAGTCCTTTTAATGAGGAGAAATTCTGGAGGCTTTCTGTGGTGAGAATGGTTATTAAACACTTAATTACTAGCTGAAAGTCTGGTGATTTGAAGCCACTAGAAGTGTTTCAGTGGAATGTCCTGATGACCTGCTTCCAAAAGGGCAGAAACCAGAAGTCAGACTCAATGACATCAAGTTGTTTCCAACCCATAGTGACCCTCCACCAGGTTGCTAAGGCTGTAAATCCTAACGGGAGAAGATTACCCATCGTTTTCCTGAGGAGCTGCTGGTGGATTCCAACCTCTGGAGAGATGCATGGTCTTTTGATTAGCAATACAGCGTGCTCTGGATTATACAACCACTGAAAACTCCATGGAGCATAATTTCCCTCTAAGACACATGGGCTCACATTGAGTTGGAATCAAGTAAACAATAGCTGGTTTGGGATGGTCTGTATGGGGAAATTCTCACAGACAGTGTAGAGATAAAGGTCAGGAACATCAACTTCTTCCCTGTATTCCCTGTGAAGGAGTCCTGGAAGTATAGTAGGGTAATTGTTACGCTTCTCACTGAAAGGTCCATGTTTTGGACACACCATTCTCTCCATGGGAGGAAAAAAATGACACAATCTCTTCCTGTTAGGATGTTTAGCCTCAGAACCCCAACAGAGGATCAACTTGAGTCAGAATCAACACAACAGCAATAGCCTGTAAGGTTCACATTTTTGCAATTGTCTGTGAAAACCCATCTAACTCAATGTTATGAAACAGAATTGAACCTCTCTTCTTCCACCAAACGCCTCTCCCAGAAGGAATTTCAGTGTTTTTGTCAAGGTAAAGGAACAAAACATTTACCACTACTGCCAAGACTCAGTTAAAGCCACATTTAAAAGTCTAATGGTACATGTTTCCACCAGATGTCCTTCCTCTGAATCATCTGGATTTTATAGTCTATTTGTCAATCCACTTTCTGCCAGAAGTCTTGCAATGAAATTTATTTACTCTGAAAGGAGTTTCGGCTTTACAATCTATTGACATCTAAATAGATCAAGAGCCAATTTGTTTAACACAATAAGTGGTCCTGTGCTCCAGACACAGACATTTGCCATTTAAGTGTCTAGGCAAATGTAACCCAGCGATATAATTGGGTCCTCCAGCAGTCACATTGTCACAGTAAACATGCCTGTTCACATTCTTTGGGAACCAAACCACTAACCCCAAGGACAGCTCTCTGTACTTGGAGCCTCACCAAGCATTTTTCACACATTTCAAACAGACTTGGGTGGATCTACGCTTGTCATTTCCACACTGCCTGCTTGGCAGTTACAGAAATGGCTCCTCAAAGATTTTTTTTTATGATCATGAAGATCTTTATTAGTCTTTATTTCAGTCATAATTATTTATTTGTCTTTCAACAGCACATCCAGTCTAAGACAAATGTAGTAGCTGTTTCTCATTTCAGTCTAAGTCAAGATTCTCATCCTAGTACTCGTGCTGCACTTTTCCAAGCCCTCTCAAAATGAGGAAACCATATGGGCATCTCTGTGAAAAGCTACTACTAACAAAAGACTTGACCCTGTCTGTTCAGTAAATAGCAGAACTTCCTTAAAAAGCAACCTTAAGGGTTTAAAGTATGTCAGCTCTCCATCTTTGTTCCACTAACTGCACAACAAGGCTTCTTCTCATTTAACAAAATCCTTCCAGTTCTTCCTTTTGAATTTATTTACATACTCACAACCCCATCTCAGAAAATATATCCATGCATGTGTGTGTATGTGTATGTGTGTGTGTATATATATGTATGTTTAAAACAGGGGGCAGATTTCTCCTTATTTTCTTTCTATATACCCCCACCTTTTCTGTCTATTCCATAAAGAATAAATAGATATAACATCACTTGATTGATAATACAGCATAACACCAACTTTAAAAGGTTAGTAAGGTAAATATAAACCAAACCTACTGTTGTCAAATCATTTTTGATTCATTGGATTTCCACAACTGTAAATCTTTACAGAGGAAATTTCCCATCTTCTTCTAACAAAGCAGCTGATAGATTCGAACTATTGATCTTTTGGTTAGCAGTCCAATACATTGTTGAGATACCACCAAGTCACTTAAATCTCTGTTGGACCTTTGATTTAAGTGGCATTAAGTGATAAACTAAACAAGTTTGTAAACTTTCCTTGTGGGCCAAATTCTTACTTTGCAGATAATACTGAAAGCTCACATTTTCAAAAACTCCGTTGTTTACTCTCTCATATGTGCCCACTTTTTGTTTGTCCAGTAATTTTATTACCACACAGACAAGGTATAATGATACCAAGGGTTGCAAACACTTATAGCTTGCTATAGGAATTGTAGATGAGTGGTTTGGGAGTTGTGGGAACCATGTCAAATAGAAGAGTGCATACCTGGTCAAAGTCAGAGAAAATGAGTCATGGCCATGGATTCAGACTGACTCATAGCTGAACCTCCAGTGGATTTTTGGATGCTGTAAATCACAGGGGAGAGATTGCCCATCTTTCTCCCATGGAGCAGCTGGTGGATTCAAACAGGTAGAAAGGCACGCTCTTTCAGTTGGCAGCGCAGCTCCCTACCGACTATGTCACCACAGCTCTCTGATCTTGTCTAATGGGGAATTCAAATAGGAAATGCAGGCTCATTTTTTTAAAAAAAAATATTTATTGGGGAAAAACATGTTGGGGATACAAAAAGGTAAGGGTTGGGAGCAGAAGGATGAGGATGGGCAGGGATGAAAATTGCAAGTATATAGTTGCAGGGCTGCACAATTTGGTTGGTGGGGGGAGCAAGTGAAGGAAATTAAAAGGATCCAGTAGGGACCTGATGTTACAGGGCGATGGTAAACCTAGTCCAATGGTGATTAAACAAACCATCTTATTCAATTATGGGTTTCTTATTTGGGAATTGGGCACAGACTCTCTCGCTTCTTCATCCTGAACAGGGGCATTGATGTAAAGGGGGGAAGGGAGGACACTTTATCAACTTACTGGTGGTCTTGGATTAAAGCTGCTTGCCTTCTTGTTCTGTTAGAAGTTATTTTCCTGACATTTACTCCCCTCTGGCTTGCAAAGTGTTTTCCCAGGTGGGTCCAGTGGGGATGGCTGACTGAACCCTGAGGCTCCATCCTCCTTTGCTCCCTTAGCTGGCAGTTCTATTTCCTTTTTGTCACTGGCACTGGGCTCAGGGTCAGGTCTGGAGTAAAACTCAGTGTTAAGGTTACCTATAGAAAAGGGAGCAAACCTAGAGAGAACATACTTGTTACAAGTAGAAGGGCTTTGGGGGTGTTACTTAAGGGTGTACTGGAGGAGAAGATGGAGTAAAGTAGCCTAGATAAAATTCTCTGTACACCCTAGGCAGTTTTTCCTACCCAGGGGTCAGATGGCACAACCTGAGGGCTGAGGAGTTCACCCCGAGGGCCCCGGAGGCTGAACACGGCTAGTGCCCATCCCAACACGGCTCAGCAGGCTCATTTTTAACAGATGATCTAAATTGTCAAGAGAAGCTGAAATTAGAATATTGTTGTTTAATATCCCAATTTTTAAGAATTGGGAGCTCTATAAAATGTTTCTAAATTCTTTTTCAAGCAAAGTAAATATTATAGGCCAACTGTTTGCAATCTCTGTAAACAATGCTTGGTTAGATATGAGATGGATGAGGCCCACTTAAGCAAGGGATCCAGATAAGTGAAAAATGGGCAGATTTAGCAGGAGGAGTTAGGAGTACAGGCAGCGTAGAATATGCGATTGCTGTTGTTAAGTGCTGCCGAGTTGATTCCAACTCATAGCTGACCGACAAGTAATAGAATGAAACCCCATCCAAGCGTTCGCCCTCCTCACAATCTCAGCTGCGCTGAAGCCCGTTATTACCTGTGGCATCTCGACCTAGTTTATTGCGAGTCTTCCTTTCTTCTGGTGACCTCTACCCTTCCCAATATGATCTCCTTCTCTAGGGTTTTGCCCCTCCTGCTAATATTCCCAGAGAATGTGAGACAACGTCTCTCCGTCCTGACTAGAGAGAAATTGGAGCAGCTTTAAACCTTGTTAGCGCCTTTCTGGGAACAAGCAGAAAGTCATTCACCATTCTGAAAGGTCAAAGGCCAACACGGAATTTTTATTTACATTTTCTTTTTTTTTTTTTTTTAATTTACATTTTCATTCACAGTATCTTCTTTCACTGTTGACTCTGAAAGGTTTATAAACGCCTGACTGTCCCAAGGGAAACTGTGCTGGTGTGGCCCACAGCTGTTTTGTTTTAAAACAACATTTTTAAAGTTGGAAATGTTTCACATTCAAAATATAGATATTCAGCCATCGGTCAAAACCTGGAAGCTCCGGTAACCCTAAGCCGTCATTTTCCACATGGAACAATTGGCAGGCTTTGAGCAGCTGTGGCCAGCTGAAAACAAATCTAGAGTTATTGGGTTCATCCCAAACCCATTGCCTCCCCAACCTGTATTATTTCACTCATTAAAAGTTCCTACCCCTGTGAGCATTTAATTGAAGAAAGTGAGGGCAAAAGAAGTTAAACCTCTGAAGACAAACAGTATAGTCATTCTAGTGTCATCACAGTTCAATGTCTACCCAACTCCTGAGAAATCATGTCTTACCAGCAGCATATCTTCAGTCCCCACCAGGGTCCATTGCAAAAACCCCCTTATGCTTGTTGTTGTTGTTGTGTACTGTAGAGTCAGAACCGACCCATAGCTGACCCTCTGGCCAGTTTTCAGAAGCAGTAAATCACACAGGAGGAGATTGCTCATCCTTTTGTAGCAGAGCAGCTGGTGACCTCAAACCTGGTGTCTTTGGGACTGCAGTGGAGCTTCTTGCCACTAGGCTACCAGAGCTCCCCTTATGCTTAGTCTTTATACTAAAAAGGGTGTCCCTTCAAATGGGTCCCTCTCCCCTACTAGAGTAAGGTAATTTCCCCTCCCAAGGCTAGCTTTCTGTCCTCCCTAAAGAAAGCTACCCTTTCTGTCTGTCCTAAAGAAAGCCACCCTCACTGCAATCCTGAAGGCAAGCAGTTCGAATTCACCAGAAGCTCCACTGGAGAAAGCGGGGCAATCTCCTCCTGTACCAGTTGGATCTGATTTGACGGTACACACACAAAATTAATAAAATAAAAAATTTTAAAAAGGACAAAACAACTATGAGATATCATCTCACCCCAGTAAGAATAGCAAAATTTAACAGAACAGCAAACAACAAATGCTAGCGAGGTTGTGGAGAAACTGGAACCCTTATTCATTGTTGGTGGGAGTGTAGAAGGGTGCAAGCACTATGGAAGGCCGTATGGCACTTTCTTAGAAAGTTGCAAATAGAAATACCATTTGACCCAGCAATTCCACTGCTGGGAATTTACCCTAAGGAAACCATAACTGCCACCCAAGCAGATATATGCACACCCGTGTTTATTGTGGCTTTGTTCGCAATAGCAAAGAGCTGGAAACAACCCAAGTGCCCATCAACAAATGAATGGATAGAGAAGCTGTGGTATATTCACACAATGGAATACTGTGCAGCACTGAAAAACAAGGAACTCATGAAATATTATACAAAATGGATGAATGACCCTAAAAGACATTATGTTGAGTGAAATATCTCAGTCACAAAAGGACAAATTTTGCATAGGGCCACTGTTGTAAAACAGGACTGACATCAGGGTTGAGGGAAGACAGAAAAGGAGGGGAGGAACGATGTATACTGCATTGAAACAGATGAGGGAGAGAACTGTTTAAAAGGGACCCATGAATGGGTATTCTTGTCATTACAGAAGTCCAGAGTGAAGGCTGTTTAGTGGAGTCGACTTGGGGGGAAGGATTGCATAACAATGAAAGAGTTTTTCTTTCTTTTCAAGGAGAAGAGTGAATTGGGGGGTTGTAGGGAGAAAGGTGCAACAATGAATAATGGAAACCCTAAGTCTCTGTAAACTTTCATTAAAATTAATTTTTTTATAAAAAAGTTAAATACTACTAGTTAAGAAGAATAGCATGATGAAAAGGGGAGGTAAGGTGTGTGTGGGAGAGTGTGGGGCCTACAGTGGAATGAAGAAACACAGACATTGAACCAGGAGACAGTATCTATACTCTTTACTAAATAGGGTTAGTATATTCCACAGCTGGGCACTCAAGACATACACAGCAATCTTTGTAGGTCATATTCATTTTCTTCCTAAGAGCAATTGGAAGAAAGTTCATATGTTTTAAACATGAAGAATGATGTGTTTTCTAAACATTGCTCTGGCTTTCACAGTGGTAAATCCAAAATACTTACATGTGTGAGTGTACCATCAAATCAGATCTGACTGGTACAGGAGGAGATTGTTCCTCCTTTTCCCGGCAAAGCATCTGGTGGATTCGAACCGTGAGCCTCTGGGATTGTAGTTGCAGCTCCTTGCCACTAGGCCACCAGAGCTCCCAAATACTTACATGTGTAAGAAGAGTTTATGAAGTTATTTGGTTGATTAGAAATGGTGGATTAAGAAACACTTTAAAAAATAAAATAGAAAAGAAAGAAAGCCACCCTCTTCATTGCAGTAAGTTTCCGGATAGATGCCATCACTCTTCTGAACAGCAGATTCTACCTCAAGGGATTCATAGTGTATCTTGTCACAGAAAGTGGATATTGCCAGGGCACTTCTACAGTGCTTTAAGACAAGCCCTTGAGAGTCTGGTTAGGAAGCAGGTTCGGTTACAAAACCTTCAAAGGCAAGTAGGGACAATACTTTCTTGCCTAATAACTCAGAAGGAGTTAGACCAGAGCAAGAAGGGAAGCAGTGCTCTCTGAGGACTAGAGATCCTTCTGTCCTTTGTAAACACCATGTTTTCCTTACCCCTGTGGCCCAAGATGGTGTGTAAGTGCTTCAATATTCTAACCAAGGAGAAGAAAAAGGAATTGGCAGGTCTGGACCCTGGCCCTGAAGGCTCCAAAATCTAAGGGTGCCATAGTTTATCATGTGTTGCACTTTTAACCAAAGTCTAAGAGTCCTTTTCTCTCTCACACACACCCACATCAAGGCTTTGAGAAAATTGTTCTATCCTCAAAATATGCCTGGAATTCACTCACCTCCACTGCACCACTTTGGTCCAAGTCATACCCAATACTATTGCAGTAGTAGACGATCTGGTCTCCTTGCTTCTACAACCCCCAGCCCCTGCTACTGTCTGTTCTCAACAAAGCAGAGGATTCTTTTTTTTTTTTTAACCCAAATCAAACTACTCTTTTCTTCCACTCAGAAATCTTTTAGTGGCCTCCCATATTTCTTAGAGTAAAAAAACGTCCTAAATGACCTACAAGGGCCTATATGATTTGACTTCTCGCTCACTGCTTGTTAAGCTCTCTCTTTGTAATCTGCCCCTTTCTATTCCATACACACTGTCATCCTTACTGTTCTCATATATTCCTGATGTTGTTCTGCCCCAGGGCCTTTACAATGGCTATTCCTTCTGCCTGAAATATCTACATGACTTTCTTACTTCCTTAAAGCTTTACAAGAGTCACCTTCTCAAGGACTCTTCCCCTGACCCCTCCAAATTCCCCTTACTCTGCTCTTTTATTTGCCATTTTGTATAGTACTTCCTTTTAACATGCTATGCAGTTTAACCTTTTTTAACAAAATAAAATTTCTATTTCCTTTTAACCCCAAAATCTACCTTTGAAAACTAATAAGGAAAATATTTATTTAGAGCATGTAAATTTGTTCTTCAAGTGTGAGATAGTTAGAAGAAATAATTATCATTTCTCATTTTTCCCCTATTTTGTTTCTAAAACTTTTAATCACCCCAAACAGGAATTCCGTTTCCTCTCAACAATAATTCTCCTTTCCCACTTCTCTCCACCTCCCCATAAACACTAATAGTCTTTAAAAAAAAAAAAAACAAAACTTTTTTCCAAGAATGATTCTGTGTGTAAATCTTTCCTTAACTTTTTAAAAACAGTGGTTTTATAACATATAGGCTTTTTGTGATTGAGTTGTGTTGTTTAGCATAATTTGCTCTAGATTCATTCATGTTGTGTAATATTCCAAATATCCTTGATTTTTTTTTAGTGTGCGTAATAATCTATTGTGTAAATATGATAGTTTCTTTAGCTTTTCATCTATTAATAAACACTAGGGCTTTTCCTTCTGTGCACCACAAAGATCCCAGTGTTGCCATGGGCTGCCACTCCGACTGGAGTTGACGGTATTAGAAAAACAAGTCCTAACCAGAGTCCCGCTTCTGCCACTGTGTCCCTGATGCCAAGGTCTGCATCTTTGTCTTGGGTCAGAAGAAGGCAGAAGTGGATGAGTTCCCACTCTGTGGCCACATGATGTCTGACAAATACAAGCAGCTCTCTTCAGAAGCCCTGGAGGCTGCCCGTATTTATGTCAACAATTACATGGTAAAATGTTGTGGCAACGATGGTTTTGACATCAGAGTGCAGCTGCATCATTTTCATGTCATTCGCATGAACAAGATGTTATCCTGTGCTGGAGTTGACAGGCTCCAGACAGGTATGCAAGGTGCCTTTGGAAAACCCCAGGGTACAGTGGCCAAGGTCCACATTGACCAGGTCATTATGTCCATCTCTACCAAACTTCAAAACAAGGAGCAAGTGATTGAGGCCCTCCGCACAGCCAAATTTCAAGTTCCCTGGACTCCAGAAGATTCTTATTTCCAAGACGTAGGCTTTATGAAGTTTAATGCTGATGAGTGTGAAAACATGGTGGCTCAAAAGCACTTCATTCCAGATGGTTGTGCAGGGAAACACATCGCCACTCGTGTCCCTTTGGACAAGTGGTGGGACCTGCATTTGTGATGACCTTGGTTAGCACTGCCCTATCTTAACCTATGCATCAGTCAGTTGAACTTCCTGGGGGAAAAAACCCAAAAACATTTGGGATTTTTCCAACTCTTTACTGTTGTGCACAATTCACAATAAACATGGGTAACAAAGATTTTTACCACTAGGGCCAATGGCAGCACCGTGATGGATGGAAAAAAGACAGGTTGTTAAAAATTTCCTCTTGCTCAGATCCACAGTCAACACTGTTAGCACCCACAGTCAGGAAATCAGAAGACAAGTTGCTTTTGGAATGTCCTAGCAGGGACCTCTCCTGACTGCTAAGAGCAATGATGTCTATCTAGAGACTATGGTGCGCCTGATCCAGGCTATATGGTCTTCTCAATTTCTTGCTATGTATCTGAGAGCCTGGACAGTGATTAAGGATGACAGAAGAATCAATGCCTTCCAGTTGTGATGCTGGAGAAGAGTATTGAACATACCATGGACTGTCAAGGGATCAAACAAATCTGTCCTGGAGAGGGTAAAATCAGTTTGCTCCTTAGAAGCAAGGATTTTTAAAACTCTGTCTCACATCCTTGGGGCATATGGGCCAGGAGGGACTAGTCCTTGGAGAAGGACATCATGTTCGAAAGAGTGGAGGGACAGCGCAGGAGAGGAAGAGCCTGGATAAGATGGAGTGACATAGCAACTGGTACAAAGGGAGCAGGTGTGTCAGAAATGGTGAGATTGGCTCAGGATAGGACAGGGTTCAGGGCCATCACTCATTCACTATGAATTGTAGTTTACTCAATGGTACATAACAACAATAAAAATTAGTATGTCAGCTTTTGTGTCAGAGCTCATATTTCTCTAGTATACATACCTCACGAGCCAGGAAATAAAAAAATGTATTGCGATGGGAAAGTCTGATGTTAGGGACCTCTCCAGGGTACTGAAGAGCAATGGTATCACTCTGGAAACTAAGGTGTGTCTGATACAGGCTATGGTCTTTGCAATCACTTGTTATGCATCAGAGAATTGGACAATGACTAGGGAGGATGGAAGGAGAATTGATGCCTTTGAGCTGTGGTGTTGGAGAAGAGTATTAAGGGTATCTATGGACTGCCAAGAAAACAAACAGATTCATCCTGGAGAGGGTTAAACCAGGCTACTCCTTGGAGGCAAGGATTCTGGGGCTTCATCTGACATACTTTGGACATGTTGTAAGGAGGGACAGGTCCCTGGAGAGGGACATCATGCTTGGGAGGGTGGAGGGACAGCACAGGAGGGAAAGACCCTCTATGAGGTGGATTGATTCAGTGACTGGGTTAATCGCGGTGGGTGTGTCAGAGGCAGTGCAATTGGCACAGGATAGAGCAGGGTTTAGGGCTGTTGTATATAGGGTTGCTATGAGTCGCAAGCGACTCGACGGCACATAATAACAACAACAACAGGTATATAATCTTAGTAGATAAGATTGCTGGATCAAATGGTATTTCTATATTCACCTAAGAAAGAACCAAAATGGTTATACCACTTTACATTCCCAACATCAGTCTATGAGAATTCCAATTTCTCCATATTGCCAGCATTTGTTGTTTGCTGTCTTGATGAACTTCGTATTGCTGCCAGAGGTAAAATGTCATCTCATTGTTAGTTTGATTTACATCTCTGTAAAGCTAATGGTCTGGAGCATTTCCTTATGTGTTTATTTTGCCACCTCAATGTCTTCCTTGGCTAAGTGTCTTTTTATGCCCTTTCCCCATTTTGAGTTGGGTTGTTTGACTTTTTCTTGTCAAAGTGTTGGAGTTTGCAAGATGAATCATTTGTCAGCTATGATATCACTAAATATTTTTACCAGCCTATAGATTCTCTTTTTTTATTCTTTGTAACTTACTTTCTTTATGTTTGCTGTTTATTAGCTGTATATTCCTGCTGAATATAGGATGTATAAAGAAAGAAGTCATTGTTTATCTTATTTGATGAAGAACTCCAGTCAGCTAGAACAGTGCCTGACAAATATAGACCCTTAATATTTGCTGAATGAATGAGTGATCAAAATTCAGGATTTGCCAGAATTCTGTGGTTTCCAGCTCTAGATTAGTTCCTAGATACCCGAATAGGTTTAAGTGAGGTTTCAAAGTGTAAGTAGATGGTGTAAAGTAATAGACAAGCAGAATATAATAATTAGACAAGAACATGCCCTCAAGGAGTATCTTTATCTGCTCATGGACTTCGTAGGATAGTTCTAAATTCTACGTTAGTTGTCTCTCTTCTCGACCCACAGTTACCCCTCACCATCACCACCACACTTATGAACATCTGTTCTAAACCATAGGGGAATTCCTAACTTGTATTTCTCATTAAGCATTTAGCTGGGAACCACTCAACTACTCCTGAAGATTCTTTTCAAGGCTCCTGTGAACTTGCATCGTATCTAGTTTCTGGAACACTAGAGAGATTCTGAGGAAATCTCTCAGGTATGTGGCTTCCTATCTGAAAGGGTTCTGTTTAGATAGATCATTCCTCTTCAGCATTGTCTTCTGTCCCAGAGAATATGAAAGAGTGGTGGTTGGTGTCCAGCAGGTCCTACGATCATGTAGTTTCTATAATGGAAACAAGGAAATCCCTCACTTTTTGGGGGGGTATGGGAGGAAGGGGACAGTTCTGATTTTTTTCTTCTTTTTTTCTTTTTTTAATTAATTTTAATGACAGTTTATAGAGACTTAGGGGAGATCCCTCATTTTTGCTGATGATGGTGGTGGTGGTGTCAGAAACAACCCATAGCTGACCCTCTGGCGGGTTCTCAGAGGCAGTTAATATCACGGGAGAAGATTGCCCATCCTTTGTTCGAAGGCAGTTGGTGGCCTCAAACTGTGTGTCTTAGGGATTGCAGCCCAGCTTCTTGCCACCAGGCCACCAGAGCTCCCCTTTGATGATGCTAGAGATTTTATATCTTTAGATATATGCTTGGTATTTCCTGTGCTTGAAGAATAAGATTTCTTCTTATCATTGCTTCAGATTGTGTAAAATGATTCCAACCACCTTGGCCATTTGACTTCAGAATTACTAATTAAAAACATAAAAAACAAATAAGAGCAGATCATAAGCACCAGGAAGGAAAATGAGGGCATGCTATTATGTAGACAGAAAATTAAGACAAGGAGTTTAAAACTGGGCTAGAAAAGAGTTTGCATTGGGGAGGGTTGGCCATGAGGAGTGAAGTACGACCTAAGCCTGAAAGAGAAATAGTTGAGAGGGAGAGGAAGGTAAAGGGAATAGGAAAGATCCAGTGTGGAAAACCATGTGTATGAACTTTGTAAGTAAACCAGTATAAAATAAAAATGAAAAGCAATCAACAACAACAATTTAGAAAATAAAACAAAATGGGGTAGGGGTGGGGGAAGAAGACAAAATCCTTGGAAATAGGAGTGGCATCCACTTATATGCCTCCAGAAACTCTTTGTGCTTTGATACATGTCGATATTTGTAGAGGGGCTTCAGGCCTTTAGTTCATAAGGTCTCTATGAGTCATGCTCGACTTGAAGGCAATCAACAACAAGAAGACAAAAATTTTAGAAATAGAACTATGAATCAAGTCAGAGAGATTTTGGCAGAAACCCAAAAGTGAATTCATAAATTCTGACCTGAGGCTTTTAAAATTGTATTTGGTTTGGAACAGATAGTTCCGGACCAATTATTTTCTAAGTATACAGTAAGTACCTGAGATGCATTTAGAATTCTACTAAGAGTTCTCTAGATAATCACTAGGACAGCAGAGATTAGTGGAGGGGTGGAGAGTGAAGAAATAAATGCAGTGGGGACTTGAGACAGGGAAGATAAAAGTAACAGATCAATAGTAATTCATTATATAAAACACTGTACAGAAATAATTGTCTAAAACAAAATGTACATGAATGAAGCAATGCATGTAAACTGAATGATGATATAAATAAATAATACCTTTTAAAAATTAATAAACTAAGACTGAAACTAATTCGTAAACTACACTAAATAAAGTCAGTCAGTCACAAGGACAAATAGTGTAAGTCCTTACTTGTATAAAAGGACAAAAAAAGGCAGATGTATAAAAAATAAAATTTATTAGTGGTACCAGAGGTGGGAGGAAGGGGGACAGGAAGAATAACGATGATGGAAAATTGCATTGATTAAAGATAAGGTTGCACAGCCTATTATTCTAAGTGCTGTCAATAAGTTGTACATTTGTAAAAAGTTGAACTGGCCAAAGTGTTATAGTAGATATATTTACAACAACCACAAAAAGAAGCTGGCAAAGTTGCTTATGTACAACCAGAAATCTCGTAAGATTTGATTCCTTTGTTCAGAGGGCTAGGGTAATGATTTCATAGAACATTCCCATTTATTACTGGACTAATAAAGTATTAAGTGCTTCTGATCTACCTCTTAGTTTGTTGTGGAGCATCTAGGATCTTAAAAAAAGCTTGGAAATGGCTGTCCAAGGGAAGACATCACCTCAAGCAAGAGAAGAAGGGAGGCAGGAAGAGGAGTAGAATACAGAACATAGGCTAATAGCCTCCATGAACAACTGCTTCCTTTGCCATGATAACAGAAGAACAGAATAGTGTCCAGCCACCATTACTAAACATTTTGCTCAAAAAGTGAAAATATAGAACAAGATTTTTAATTTTTATAGATTCCAGACTTTCTGGAGCTAAAGGACTAGAAATAACATCTGAAACTATTGTTGTATGATAATCTTTAAACTTAAACCAAAAAAATATTCCTGAAATACTCTTAAAGCCAAACTGTATTCAGTTTAACTAGTGAAAAATGTGTGTTGTGCTCTTTTAATAGCTATCTATATAAGGACACAGTGAAATAGGAGCTCAGAAGATTAGATAGGAACCCTGTTGTTTGTGTTGTAGTAGTTACATGCCATGAATTAAAACCACATAGCTGACCTTTCATTGAGTTTTCAGAGGCTATAAATTGCACATGAGAAGATACTCCCTCTTTCTTCAGAGGTGCAACTGGTGAGTTTGAACCACTTATCTTTGGTTTATCCGCTCACTCCTTACTAATAGGCCACCAAAGTTTGATAGGAAGCCTAGGGACCACTAAGTTCATGTTAATAAGAAAGGAACAACTCAGAAAAGGAGGATAAAAGTGGCTGCACACCTCAAAGAATGTAATCAATGTAATTGAATATATAGAAATGGTTCCATTGGTGTATGTTCTGCTGTGCATTTTCAACCATAAAATATATTTTTTCTTCATAAAAAAATACTGTACTAGGCACTAGGGTATAAAATAATGGAAGTTCACAGCCTAGTAAGAGGATTTAAAAAAAGACCAAAACTCAACAACCAAAACCATGACAACACAGTGTTTTAAGTGCTATCACAGAAGTGTGTATAGAAGAGAAAAATGTAGGAGTTAAGGGCTTAGACCTGAGTTTACATCCTGACACTTCATTTACAGGCTGTGTATTCTTCGAAACATTGCTAGCTTCTCTAAGCACCAGCTCCCTTTCTTGTAAAATGCAGATAGTGATAAGGTTTCCATGCTTCACACAATTATTGTAAGGCTCAAATTAGATCATGTATTCCTAGCACATGTTAAATTACCAATTACCTTGGCTATTGTTGTTGTTATTGTTGTTGTTGTTATTGTTGTTACTCTTGTCGAGGGCAAGGTAACATCAGAATATGTCATTCAAGGACAGAAGACATTTGAGCTAAATAGTAAAGAATTAAAAAGTTAGCCAAGTCGAGGGCTCAGAAGAAATAAATTTCATTTCTTTTTTAAAATGTATACCCTGCCAGAACCCTCCAATGATTCTAGGTTGGATGGTGAATTTAATTTTGAGGTGAGTTTGAGATGTTTGTGAGCACCAAAGGATGCTTTCACCTTTTCACTGTGACCTCACTATCATACCTAGTACAACGGAAGGAAATCAGCTGTTTCTTTTCTCTTCCGTTTTGCTGATTTGATATATGACCTCTAACAGCTGCACTGCCAACCCAAAGGCACACCATTCAAATCCATCAGCTACTTCTGCAAGAGAAAGATGGGCAGTCTCTTCCAGAGCCATTTACGACCTCTGAAATACTGCTGGAGGGTCAGCTATGAGTCAGTTCCAATTCAATGGAACAACAACATAGCAATAATAAAAGAGCATAAATTGATGAAGCCAAAATTTCCCCCAGTAAAATATGTTTTGATTGTTTTTGTTAGCTGCCATCAAGTTGAGTATGACTCATAGCAATATTGTGAACATTACATATCTGAACCCTGTCCTATCCTATGCCATCCTCATTATCTCTGGTGAAGCCATTGGTGCAGCCACTGTGTCAATCCATCTAGTTAAGGTCTTCCTCTATTTCACTGTCCCTCCACCTTCCTTCTTGCTTGGATCTACAATCAACACTCTTAGCACCAGCATTCAGAAAATAAAAAGATGAGTTGCACTGGGAATATTTGCCTTCTCGGGTCTGTCCAGAGTACTAAAGAGTGATGATGTCAGTCTAGAGACTAACGTGCACCTGACCTAAGCCATGATCTTTCAATGCATCTGAAAATTGGACAATAAATAAAGATGACACAAGAAGATTCAATGCCTTTGAGTTGTGGTGCTGGAGAAGAGTATTGAGCATACCATGGACTGCCAAGAGAACAAACAGATCTGTCCTGGAAAGGGTGAAGCCAGTTTACTCCTTAGAGGCAAGGATTAGAAACTCCATCTCATATATTTTGGGCATATCACCAGGAGGGACCAGTCCTTAGGGTCTGCAAAGGAGAGGAAGACCCTGGATGACACAGTGCCTGTGGCAATGAGGTCAAGTGTGTCAGAGATGGTGAGGTTGGCTCAGGATAAGATAAGGTTCAGAGCCATTGTTCACAGTGTTGCTACGGGTCATAGTCAACTTGATGGTACATAATAACAGCAAAACCACTATCCCAAGCACAATGTCCCTCTCCAGTGAATAGCCTCTCCTAGCAACAGCTCAAAGTATATGAAATAAAGATTCATCTTTGCCTCCAAGAAGCACTCTAATTGGACCTTTTCCAAGACATGTCTAATTGGTTTTTTGGCAGTCCATGGGATCTTCATCACTCTTCTGCAACACCACAGTTCAAAAGCATCATTTTTTCTTCTGGCATCCTTATTCATTGTCCTTGTTTTGATTGAAAAAAATGCCTTTCAGGCATCATAATCCAGAAGAAAAAAAAATTACTATAGTAAGGGAAAGAGGAGAAACAACAAACGATATCTTTTTGATGAAAAGTTTTTTGTCATCAACATGCTTGTATTCATAAACACAGAATCAGAACATACTTCGGTAAAAAAGAATGGGTCACATCCACAGGGATTGCCTGTGACATCCAAATAAGAGTCGAAGGAGCCGTTGGAATTGTCTGTTGTTGTTAGATGCCATCAAGTTGAGTACAACTCATAATGACCTTATGAACAGAAAGTCTGAACCCTGCCTATAACTATCGTCATTCCTGTAGTGTTCATAGGGTTTTCAAAGGCCTGTTATTTAAAAAGTGGATGCCAATACAATTTCCAAGTCTGTCTTACTCTGGGAGCTCTACCAAACCCTGTCCACAATGAGTAACCCTTATGGCATTTGATAAACCAGTGGAACAACTTTCAGGATAACAGCAACCACAAGTTATCACAGTACAGCAAACTGAGAGACAAGTGCTGTACCACTTGGAACAATGTTCTCCCCAAACATAAGTAACACAAAATCACTCACCATTGGACCTTGCCCATCATTACTCTGTCTTTTCACCTGGATCTTTCTCCTTTTCTTGCCTCCCCCCTCCAACAAACTGTGCAACCCTGTGATTTTGTTCCTACCTATCCTCACTCCTCCACTCCCAACCTCTGCCCCCATTGAGTTCCCATACATGAAACAGTGTGAAGACTAGTGTGAAACACAATGTATACCAAACTTTATAAAAAAAACCAATAAAAACAAACAAAAATATTACCAAAACTTAAAAAAAACAAAAACAAAAAACCCCAAAACCCCACAATTAACACCAGGCATGAAGGGCCACAGGCCCAAGGGCTCAACCAACTTATGTTTTTTTCACAACCAGCTTTTAAACACAAAGGCTGATCCACCAGGTCCTGATTGATTTAAATAAGAGGTTGCCAGCTCACAGCTGATTGTTAACTAAATCTGAATAACCAGTCAGCTTATACTCGATTGTTAATGAAATAAAAAACAGCCAAACCGTTTACACCCGACTTTCCATTAAATCATAACAACCTACCTACCCTCCAGAATCCAACTGCTTCACACAGGAGCCTCCAAACTGGGAAATTCTGTCTACAGCTCAAGAATTTAGGACAAGGAATATAATTTCAAAGTCATCACTATGTAGGTGTTAATCATCACTCAACTGTGTTTCTCAAGTACAAAAATTATTTTCTTTTGCATCCTCCTTTAAATAATAATTAACAATAGGAACTCAATAGGTTCTCACTAAATGTTAGATCCTTTCTAGTCAATCTTAAAAAAATTAACAGAGGAATGGCATCTGTAAAGTTAATAGTTTCAATTTGCAATTACTGCACACGTTTCCAAAATGAGTTCTCATAGCTTTAAGAATGATCATAGTGAAGCTATGGTCCAGCAAGACTTGAAGACCTATAGTATAGTAATTTTGGAAGCAGGAGTTTCACCACTTCCTAAACAATATGCCTCCAGAAACTCAATGAACCTTGATAAATGTCGATAGTTATAGAAAGGCTTCAGGTCTTTTGTTCATAGCATCACTATAGTATTTGACTTGAAGGTAATCAACAACAACAATATTATAGTAATAACTCTTACCAAGGAATACACTCTTCCCAGCTCATAAAATGAAATTCTCATATTTCTTGTCATTCACTGGATTTATGTTCTTATTTTCAACATTTTTTTTTCTTTTTAGAATCTTCATCTACTGATTTCCTCCTTCTCCACGCAGCTACACCATGGAAGATCTAGAGGAGCCATGGTTTGAGGATTTTGAGAACTACTCCCTGGAATATTACTTTCAGGAGGCAGACTTAGAAGAGAAAGTCCATATGGGAATTGTCCACTGGGTGTCAGTGGGGTTATATTGTTTAGCCTTTGTTCTGGGGGTCCCAGGGAATGCCACTGTCATTTGGTTCACAGGCTTCAAGTGGAAGAAGACAGTTGCCACCCTCTGGTTCCTCAATCTGGCCATCGCAGATCTCATCTTTGTTCTCTGCATGCCCCTCTACATCTCCTACGTAGCCATGAACTTCCACTGGCCTTTTGGCATCTTGCTGTGCAAGGCCAATTCCTTCA
>NW_006399825.1:13064392-13066816 GCF_000299155.1 Elephantulus edwardii | reverse complement strand
AACGCCCTAATAGTGATCATATTCGTCTGGCTTTTGGCATCTCTGATTGCTGGCCCCGCCCTCTACTTCAGAGACGTTGTGAAGCTCAACAACCACGTCTTGTGCTATAACAATTTCCATGAGAATGACCCTGATCTCAGACTGATGAGGCACCATGCTCTGACCTGGGTGAAATTCATTGTTGGGTACCTCTTCCCTTTGATAACCATGAGCATTTGCTACTCATGTCTCATCTTTCAGGTGAAGAAGCGAAACATCGTGATCTCTAGTAAGCACTTCTGGACAGTCTTGGCTGTGGTCATTGCCTTTTTGATCTGCTGGACTCCTTATCATCTGTTTAGCATTTGGGAGCTCATGATTCACCACAACAGCTACTTTTTCCAAGTGCTAGAGGCCGGAATACCCATCTCCACCGCCCTGGCCTTCCTCAATAGTTGCTTAAATCCCATCCTGTACGTCCTCATCAGCAAGAAGTTCCAAGTTCGACTCCGTTCCTCTGTGGCTGAGATCCTAAAGCACACACTGTGGGAAGTCAGCTGTTCAGGCACAGTGAGTGAACAGCTCAGGAACTCCGAAACCAAGAACCTGTGTCTCATGGAAACAGCCCAGTGAGCTGTGACTTACACACAAATCAGCACGAGGCTCTGTGTAGCTCCTGGAACAGATGATTTCAGATTCAGTTGTGTTCCCAGCTTACAGAGCTGATCTTTAGTGATTCACTTTATTGCCATCCTAGTGGTTTGTTGGGGGTTTGGGGGTTGGGTTTTTTTTGTGCAGACATAAAACTTAGCAAGGCTCATTGTAATTGTTTTGGGTTTCCCTTGCAACTTAAATGATCTGTGTCTTTCTTGCTAACTATACCGCTTGGGCTAATCACCATGGCTACGCAATATCAAATCTCAATTTTTTTAATCTTAATAACATTTTTTTAAATTCTAAAATAGAAGATTTGTTAAGAAAACATGCACGGAAACCCGCGAAGTGAAAACATGACTCGGTTTTTGTTTCTGACCTAGAAAAGGCTGCAGAGAAACAAAGCAAAGGATGCTCCCAGACGAAGGTGGTGTGGGCTCCATCAACGTCCCCAGGCGGGAAGTCTCCCCGGGAGGGTGGCAGCTGCTGGAAGCAGGGACATGTCACCCATGAGGTGTCCCTGACGGGAAAGTCTGAGTTCACATCTGGGGCAGCTGCCAGCTCACCCAGCCAGGGCTGCGGCTTCAGTGTTCCAGCACAGCCGTGACCTGTTGCCTGAGAAATGGGGACCCCAGTGGCCACGAGGTGGCCTTCTGCTGGGAGGACCCCAGGAGAGGAGGACAGCCTCGGAGGGCATCGGCAGGTGGACACTGTGGGCTGTCTGACCCCAATGCTCTCCTGGCCCCAGTCCTTGTGTCCCAGGCAGGTCAGGAACCCTGAGCACCGGGCCGTGACATGTCCCTGGCTGGCACCCAAGGGCTTCACCCAGCACTCCTTGGCTCTGCCAGGGATTGGCCACCCCTAAGCTGTCCACAGGAAGTGGCACATGGGTTTCTGTGTAGCCTGCTGACCCCCTAGGCTCTGGCCTCTGTCCAGTCCTGCCCCGGCCTGCTGGGATCTTCAACGGTGACCCTAAGAGGGGAAGAATGAGAATGGGGGGGACAGGAGGCACAAAAGCAGGAAGACAAGTTGAATCTCTGATCAAGTCATCCATTTATTGAAAGCACTCACAGCATATATATAGGAGCACAATGGGGGGAGGAGAAGTACGCAATGGGGGAGAATAACATGTCGTTTCCAGTAAGCTGAAAGTTATCTGGTAAACAGAAACTTAGCAGGGCGTTCCCAGTAAACTGAAACCTGTCCTCCCAGGGTAGGGCAACATGTCCAGACATGTCCTTAGAGAATTACAAAATGGCTTCAGCTAGATTGAACTAGCAGTCTCCAACAGATCCTCCCTGTTTTTTATAATTATTTGAAGACTGCAAAAGCACAACAGTGTTACCTTTGGTGCGCTCCTGTTTGACCATGTATGAAACCAGCGCCTGTCTTAGGTTGGACACCACACCTACTGATCTTACCCATCATGGGTTAACCCAGCAGCTATGGTGGGGCGCCTGTCTTAGGTTGAAACAGGGTTCGATGTCTCTTACCCAGCTCTGGCAGCCCGGTTCATTAGCCTGTATCATCAAGGATTTTCTTTATCGGCCATTTGCAGTCTTTGATAACGGACTTGTATGGGATGGGAAGCTATGGATTCAACCTGCTGCTTGATAAAGTGTGTAAGCCTCTGAAATGCCCAGGGGACAAATGAAATAAGCAAAAGAAAGCCTATTAAGGGCCTCCAAAAGGAGTGACTGGTCTTTGACCACGTCCCCTTAACTTTTAGGCCATAATTCATCTATTATACATTCTTTTGCTTTAAATTTTGTCACAATATGCACTAACCCA
>NW_006399825.1:13039443-13041532 GCF_000299155.1 Elephantulus edwardii | reverse complement strand
CAATTTGCCATTTAAATCTGAATACATCCAACACAGGCTTCAATTCTCAACTGCCAACACCATCCCTCTGAGGTGAGGGTCCAGTCAATCCCTGAGGTGTCCAGGGATTACCTTGGCTCTTTTACCTCATTAAAAAAGGCAGGACTTATCCCAGGGACAGCTGTCCTCCTCCAAACTCACGAACGTCCAGCATTATGTCTAATTTGAGGATCTGTCCCAGGGACAGTACTCCTCACAAACCTCCAGCATTATGCCTAACCTGGGGACCTGTCCCGGGGACAGCTCTCCTCTAAAATTGTGCATCCTCAACATCACGCCTGATTTAAAGCAATCTCAAATTGTGTAACCTAAATTTGGCTCATTCACTCCATCAGTCCTTCAAACATAAGAACTGAAATGGCAAGTAGTCAAGGGTTTATACTCAAACTCTTTCTTTACTGTCCACTTCCATGTTTCTCTCTACCTCAGAGTCTGCCCTGATTCCATGTTAAAATTCTCTAAGAACTCTGCAAAATTAGAAGTGTATGTAACCTGTCTCATACTCTCTGGCCTAAAAGCACCTAAGACATGCTAAATCACCTCAATTCTTTACACTCCTTCATGAGCTTGGTCTGCCTTCCAATTGCTCCTCTTTGAACTGTCCTTGGGAACACCCTTCACAAGGGTTTTCTGCCTCTTACCATTACAAACCTTCAAAACACTAGACTGATTTAAGAAGTTGAACAAAATTCAACTCTAAGCCTAACTAAGCTTCACTCCAGCATACCATTCCCATCTTTGGTTTCCCTACTTTAATATGGTCCTAGCTTCATCTTCAAAAACACCCAGCAGGTATCATCTAGTTTAAGTATCTGCTATAACCTGTACATACCATATCACTTCCAGTCTTCAGGCAAAACAGGGCACATATACAGACTCACTGACTGTCAAGTTACACAAGTCTTAAGTTACCTTACTTTCTATTGCCTTAGCCTGTACCTGAACAACACTCTGTTCACCTTCCTTTCTAAATTCCTTCCAACTGATGTACAGCCAACTACTTCTGCTAAACCATAACTTGCTCACCAAACCCCTTCCTTGGCATTGTGCCTTAACTCTCCCTCCTTAAACAGTTACTCTGAAAAATACTCACTCTGCTGTATACCCAAACTCTCGTCCAAAGGTCTGAACCAAGCCACTAAAGTCACTTCATAAACGTCATTCTCACAAACCGCAGGCACCCTAGCCTCTCCCACCACACTAAAGCAGACTCTGTGCAGACACTCTGACCACTTCCACAGCTATTAAAGTCATGGGTGACCCCCATTAACACCACCCTTCTCAAGTCAAACATGTTCCCCTCACTAAGTAAATTTCCTATGCCCTACATGCCAATACCCAAGTACAAGTCTTCAATGACATTCTCCAAGCTAAGCAAACAATGATACAACAAGCCTCTGGAGAGCCACAAACTATGCAGGCTCCAACTTAGTTCTAAATTATCCAGGGCACCTGCACCTTACTATTTCTTAACCAAAATCAAATGTCAACCAACCTTTCTCATTGTTAACTGTGTGTCTCTTTACAACGACCTTTGCTAGCAGCAGTACCAATCAATTTCTCTATACTACACTCCACCAAAACACCTCAAGCCTTTTCATCAGCCAAAACAAAACCTCATTTCTAACTTAAATTTTCCTTCTTTAAGACCAATAGTAATCATAAGCATACTGTTATTAATCACTCCATGTCTCTTTAAGGTTTTACTTCACAGGATCAAGATGACCACCTTAATTCTCCCCTGGCCACTAATGCCAGATTGACTCACTCAAGGCTCTGAACACCCAGATCGTTGGCCCTGTTCAGCAAGAAGTAGCCAAAAGAAAGATATGTCGCCCTGTTTTATCACTAAAAAGACTCTAAGATGTTAGTCTGGGCAAAGAGGGCCAAAGAGAAGAATGAAGAATTCAGAACTCAAATGCTGATGGCCTTGCTGTTTGAAGATAAGAAAATGGCCTTGCCTGTCTAAGCTAACAGGTGGCTCGTAAATCAGAGTGGAATGTCCCTCCCTAAAGACTCTGTTGATAAAAATCCTTCCCAGTAAGTTCAC
>NW_006399825.1:13017767-13038068 GCF_000299155.1 Elephantulus edwardii | reverse complement strand
TCTTGCCACTAGGCCACCAGAGCTCCCTCTATACTGTGCTCTTTGGGGGTGCATTAGCCTATAAATATCCAAGAGATCAAGTTGATTTATTGTGTGGTTTAATTCTTCAGCGTCTTTGTTGAGTTTCTTTTTGGTAGTTCTATCGTTTCTTGAGAGTGGTGTATTGACATTTCCAACTACTACTGTGGTGTTTTCTGTCAGGCCATGGTCTTTCTAATCACTTGCTAGGCCTCTGAGAGCTGGACAGATAAGGATGACAGAAGAATTGATGCCTTTAAGCTGTGAAATTGATGCCTTTAAGCTGTGATGTTGGGGGGAAGAGTACTGAACAGACTACCAATGAACATAGTATGTCTTCGAGAAGGTGCAGCCAGAGTGCTCCTTGGAATCAAAGATTATAAAGCTTCATCTCCTATGTTTTAGGCATGTTGCTAAGAGAGGCTGTTCTTTGGAGAAGGATATGATGTTTGGAAAGGTCGAGGGATAGCAAAGCAGAGGAAGACCCTCGACAAGATGGATTAACACAATGACTGCAGCAATGGGCCAAGTGTGTTACAGATTGTTTGGATGGCTCAAGACAGGGCAGGATTCGGGTCTGTTCATAGGGTCACTATAAGTCATACTTGATGGCATTCTAGTAACATCAGGGACTTAAATGGAAGGAGCGAAGGTGAAACAAGTGTGGAAGGTGGGGGGGCTGGTGGAGGAGCAGGATCCTGAGTGTGCAAGTGGATGGGCCGGACTGGGTGTGTCTATGAAAATGGAGCCTCAAGACTAGAGGTGCCTAGAGGCAGTGCTTGAAGAGGTGGTGGTGGGGAGGCAGGTAACTTACAGAAGGACTGAGACCTTCATCCCCCACCATCACACTTCATCCTGCTCCATTTAACAGACTGGGGGAACCTTGTTTGACTTGGACATCACCTTAATTCCTTTCAAACACTAAGAAATACCTCAGCTGCATTGACTCATCTTTGACCCAGGTGATCTCATAAATGCAGAGTGGAACTGTGTGTGCTCCACAGGGTTTTCAAAGGCTCTGATTAAAAAAAAAATGTGTGTGTGGTCAAATCAGATTCGACTGGCACAGGAGATTGCCCCAACTCCTCCATCAGAGCATTTGGTGGATTTGAACTATGAACCTTCAACATTGCAGTGCAGCTTCCTGCCACTAGGGCTCTGATATTTTTGAAGCACATAACCAGATCTTTCTTCTGAGGTTCTACTGGTGGGGGGGGTGGGGGTAATCTGAACCTCTTACCTTTTGACTTGTAGATGTTTGCAACACTCCCTAAGCGCATTCATTATCCAACTACAACGATTCTGGCAGACACATTTACAAACGTCAGGGCAAGCCTCGTCCTTTGGCCTCAGCGATGCCAGAACAAGCTAGACAAGAGGGAGCTCTGGTGGCCTAGCAGTGAGAAGTAGTGCTGCCAACTCAAAGGAAAGCTTGTTCAAACCTGCAGCTCCAAGGGGGGAAGACGCACTATCTTCCTGTGCGACCTGCTGTCTCTGAAAACCTGCCAAGGGGTCCTCTGTGGGTCGGTTCTCACTCACAGGTGCACAGTAACAAACAGCGCTGCCTCGGCAGGAGGGGAACTGGATGCTCCTTAAAAGAGAGGTTGGCAGGACTTCAATTCACACAAGCCCTGAGCCCAAGACATCGCCCGTGACTGAAGGTCACAGGGGAAAGCAGACCCTCCACACGGCGGACGGGGTGGCTCCAACAATGGACTCCAGGGCAGCTCTGATTGTGCAGGTGACACAACCCGGCAAGGTTCCCTTCTGCTGTCAGGAATGGACTTGATGGCATCTAACACCCCCAGCATGCTAATACCAGAGACACTTAAAAATGTTCTAAAAGATTTCAACACACATAATTAATAAAATAAAAAATTCTGAGGTGACATGTAACCTGAGGACGGACCCAGCTATTAAGGTGTTTTGGTTCAATTCTTTTTTTTCTTTAACATCTTTCAAAGAACTATACTTAGCATCCACTCAAAACTACGAGCGAGGGAGCTCTGGTGGCCTAGTGGCAGGAAGCTGCACTGCAATCCCGAAGGTCTATGGTTCAAATCCACCGATGCTCTGCTGAAGCAGGGACAATCTCCTCCTGTACCAGTCAGATCTGACTTCACAGTACCACATAAAAAATACAAAAAAAAACAAACAAAATACCCCACTGTTGGAGGCTGGTAGTTCAACCTAGCTGAAGCCATTTTGTAATTCTCTAAGGACATGTCTGGACATGTTGCCCCACCCTGGGAGGAGGGGCCTCCGCCTACTGGGAACGCCCTGCCAAGTTTCTGACCACCAGACAACCCTCAGCTTACTGGAAACGACATGTTATTCTCCCCCGTTGTGTACCTCTCCTCCCCCATTGTGCCTCTCCATACAAGCTGTGAGTGCTTTCAATAAAACGAAGACTTGATCGGAGATTCGACCTGTCTTCCCGCTTTTCGTGCCTCCCGTCCCCCCCACTTTCGCTCCTCCCCTCCTAGGGTCACCCGTGGGCCAGGGCATAATCGCCGCCCAACGTGGGGCCCAGGAACGGGGAAGGACGATGAACGCTGCCCGCCAGAAGCGCCCGGCCGGTCCATCCATTGAGTCACCGTGAGTCTGGGACCACGAGTGAAGACCCGCACTGTTGCCAGCCGCAGGACCATTCGTCCTGTGAGACAGGCACGTAGCTGCCGCCACGGGATTACCCTCCCTGTGAGACAGGCACAGAGGAGGCAAGGGCAGCGAATTATGGGACAGGGATTAAGTGAACATGAATTGTTCATAAAGGGTAATAAGGATTCCCTCAAGGCACGAGGTATAAGGGTAATTAAAAAAGATTTAAAGACATTTTTCTTCTTTTTAGAAAATGTTTGCCCATGATTTCCACAAGAAGTAACTATTGATTCTAAGTAATGGCATAGGGTAGGGGATTGTTTAAATGACTATTACCATTGTTTTGGCCCTGACTGCTTTTTCTTACTAGAATTTCATTAACAAAATCTTAGCTGTTCTTGAACTTCTTCCTTCATCACCATAGGTTCTTGCTCATAAGTTGTTTCATTAAACTCTTCTGTATCTGCCAATTCCTTTTGATACAATGACTCAGTATATTTCTTCCATCTTCTTTTAATACTTCCTGGATCGTTTAATATTCTGCCTAAAGCATCCTTGATTATAGTAACTCTAGGTTTGAATTTGTTCTTCAGTTCCTTGAGCTTAAGAAATGCTGAACGAGTTCGGCCCTTTTGATTTTCTGACTCTAGCTCCTCGCACATTTCATTGTAATATTTTGCTTTGTCATTCCAACCTGCTTTTGCAATCTTCTGTTCAGCTCTTTAGTATCTTAAATTCTTCATTAGAAGTAAAAAAAAAAAAAAAAATTGTTCCTTTTCCTACAAACCGGTTAAATAATGCTCAACTTTTGCTTCTCCCTTATCATACATTTCCTACTATTAATAGATCAAAAAAGAAGATTTGGAAGTACTAAGAAATATTTGTTTTGTAAAAACCATCATTAATGATCAAAAGTCCTCTCTTTTTCTGTTAACCAAATTTCTTTTACAGGTCTTGTGGATATAAAAGCTAATGTGTCTGTTATTAGTAAAAAATAATTAGTCTCTTAATTGGCCTTTGCAAAAAAATTAACATTAACTCTTTCTGAATTAGGAACCTCTCTCAATGTTTAAAGGTCTAAGAATATTTATGATTGTGCAGAACCTGATGACCAAAAGGCTCAAATGCAATCTTATGTGCTAATTTATGGGAAAGAAATTTATTAAAACAATTTGTAGCTTTTATATCTATCCCTGCTTTATCAGATGCTGAATTCTATAGTCTTGCCCTTTTAATAGAAAAGCTGATATAGAACCTGCAACTCCCTTTGGAATTATCTTTTGTTATTAATAGGAAAAGTATTAAAACTCAGAAGAGTCTAAAATATGGGTAAGAATAAGAAGAAAACCATGTTAACACAGAAATATGAGGAACAGTTGGAAATAATAAGGAGAAAGGTGTTTAAGAGGCCTCAATGTTTGTATTGTTTTCTTTTGTCTGCCGTGTTTGTTGTGATGAGCTCATACAGTTTAAGGGTTTCAGTAAAAACCAAGAATTAGTAGAGACAGATATAAAGTTAATATGTGCATTAATTTGAAATCTCATAGGTGAGGAAATGCTAAGAGAGGGTGTTTTAAACATCTCACAGCGCCAAAAGAGACTTTTTGTCTCAAGAGATCTTTGAAAAATCAGCTCTTGGCATCCTCTTATCACCTTCATATATCCATGCATTTTATCCAGGATCTACATATTTAGGTAGAAATTTCCATATGTTTCAGCCAATATTGTAAGATACATATGCCAGTGGCTGTCACTACAAGTCTATGTGAGTTGTGTGTGTCTATGTTAATTGCTCTACTTTAAATGAAAACATGTAGGAGTAAAAATAAAAACTCTCCACTATAGCCCCTTAATTAATGCTTGCCTGTGTTGAACCTGGTTGTGTTAATAATCTTAATAACATTTTAAAGGTCATAAACCTGAGTATTAAAGATGTGATTAGTTTTTTTAAAATATCAGCATAAGTTGGCTCAAGACCATTTTCATTTTGCGCAAGGAACTTACTGACATATTCTTAAAATGCCCTATGTGAACTTCATTATTTTTTGTAATCTATGCATAGACATTTATGAATTAAAGTTAAAATTGGTTATATTATTTTTAAATGTATTTCCCAGTTATCTGTTGATATATAATGAACTGGTCCAAGGTCTAGTGGCTTAAAATAAAAATTGACTGTTGTATTTTACAATTGTGAGGTTCAGGAATCTAAATAAGTCACAAAAGAGAGGTTCATTTCTCTCCTTCTATATGGAGCCTCAAGTGGGCTCGGACGACTTAGGCAGCTGAGTTCTGAAACACTGGAGGGCTGGCTGAGCACCTCTTCTCCTCGCCTTCCTCATTCTTCCCTAACCCTCTCTATTCCCATTCTCTCTGTTCCATTCTTCCCTCTCCTCTCTATTCCCATTCACTCTCCACATCACTTCTTCAGCATGGCCTCTCAGAGTAGCCAGGTCTCTAAGATGTCAGGTCAAAGTAGCAAACGGGCAACGTGGACAGTTTTCATCCTCCTAAAGATGTGGCCTGATACCATAATGCTGTCACTGTCACTACATTCTATTATTAGTCAAAGCCATCACTGACCAACTCAGATTCAAAGCAAGAGGAAATACACTCTTCACCTCTCCGTGGGAAAAGTGTCAAAAACTTGACCTTTCTTTAATCGCCAGAAAATGATAAACTTTTTTCGGGGGTGGGGGAAATTCTGAGTGTGCACAGGTTTATAGAAGATTGCAATAAATATGAAACACTGTATCTATAGAACCTGGAGAAAGGACTAAAGTTATACAGAAATTGTCCAGGACTTTCCTTCATAGGGTCCCTATGAGTCGCCTGTGACTCACTTAACAACAACAACAACAACATATCTATATAACAGTCCAGTCTAATTTCAAAATTATTTTAAGTGAGAAGAAAAAGTACTCTATGCGTTATTTCTCTTATTCAGCTTTCTAATAGGGAGCTACGGTGGCTTTGGGGGTAAGGAATTGTACTGCCAGCCAATGGGATGCAGTTTGAATCTACGATGGGGAGTCATTTTCCTCCCATTCAATTTACTGCTCTGAAAACCCACTGGAGAGTCAACTGATGAGTCGTTTCTGACTCGACGGTACTCAAAAACAATAACAATTCTTAGAACTAATTTATATTTACTTCAGCATAAGTACAGTAGAGTATAACTTTAAGTCCGTGTTCTATTTAATTTTATTTTTTATTCTTTTTATTATTGTTTGCATGTGTACCATCAAATCAGATCTGACTGGTACAGGAGGAGATTGTCCCTCCTTCTCCAGCAGAGCACCTGGTGGATTTGAACTACACACTCTATTTCATTTTAGATTGTCAATCCATGTGTTGCATTCTAGGCTGTAATGGGATTTTAACCTCTAAGAATGTATTCATTAGAAGATATATGAATGCCTCAGATGTAGACAGGGAACTCTGGCAGCCTAGTGGTAAGGAGCTGTGCTTCCAATCCAAAGCCACACAGTTCGCATCCATCAACTACTCTGTGGCATCTCTACGGGAGAAAGATGAGCAGTGTCCTCCCGTGTGATTGAATGCCTCTGAAAACCTGGTGGTTGGTCAGCTGTGAGTTGTTTCTGATTCGATGGTAAGAAACAACAATAGCCATGTTGTTGTTGTTGTTGTTGTTGTTATGTGCCGTCCAGTCACTTGTGACTCATGACAACCATACGTACAACAGCTCTAAACTCTGCGCCGTCCTGTGCCAATCTCATCTCCAACACACTCATCCCAATTGCCCCAGTCACCGAATCAATCCATCTCCCAGAGGGCCTTCCCCTCCTGCACTGTTCCTCCACCCTCCCAAGCATGATGTCCCTCTCCAAGGACCGGTCCCTCCTTACAACATGACCAAAGTATATCAGATGAAGCCTCAGAATCCTTGCCTCCATGGAGCAACCTGGTTTAACCCTCTCTAGGATGAATCTGTTTTCTTAGCAGTCCATGGCACTCTCAGCACTCTTCTCCAACACCAAAGTTCAAAAGCATCAATTCTCCTTCTATCCTCCCTGGTCATTGTCCAGCACACTGACGCATAACAAGTGATTGCAAAGACCATGGCCTGTACCAGAAGCACCTTAGTCTCCAGAGACACATTGTTGCTCTTGAGTACTTTAGAGAGGTCCCTAACAGCAGACTTTCCCATCGCAATATGTCTTTTAATTTCCTGGCTACTGGTGCCAGGAGTGTTGACTGTGGAGCCGAGCAAACTAAAGCTGTGAACAATCTCAATCTCTTCGCCATCCATCCTGATGCTGCCAATAAGTCCAGTGGTGAGAATCTTTGTCTTCTTGACATTGAACCTCAATCCATACTGAAGTCTGCAGTCCTTGACCCTCTGCAGCAAGTGCATGAGGTCCTCCTCAGTTTCAGCAAGCAGGGTTGTGTCATCTGCATAACGCAAATTGTTAATAGATCTTCCTTCAGTCCTGACGCCATACTTCTCCTCAGAGAGCCTCTCGGATAATCTGTTCTGCATACAGGTTGAAAAAGTATGGAGATAGTACACATCCCTGGCGTAAGCCTTTCCCAATTTTGAACCATATAGTGTTTCCTTGCTCTGTTCTGACGACTGCCTCTTGGTCCAAGTATAGGTTTCGTATTAGCACAATTAAATGTTCTGGGATTCCCGTTCTTCTCAGAGTCAGCCACAATTTGTTATGATCCACACAGTCAAATGCCTTTGCATAATCAATGAAATACAGATAGACATTCTTCTGGTATTCTCTGCTTTCAGCTAAGATCCATCTAACATCAGCAACAATATCCCTAGTACCACGACCCCTTCTAAACCCAGCCTGGATTTCTGGTAATTCTCTGCTGATGTCTGTTCTAATCGTTTTTGGATAATCTTCAGTAGAATCTTGCTTGCATGTGAAATCAATGACACCTGTTCTGTAGTTTCCACACTCAGTTGGGTCACCTTTCTTTGGAATGGGAACAAATATAGATCTCTTCCAGTCAGTTGGCCAAGTGGTTGTTCTCCAGATTTCTTGGCACAACTTGGTGAGCACATCCAGGGCAACATCTGTTATCTGAAATACTTCAATTGGTATACCATCTATTCCTGGGGCCTTATTTTTTGCTATTTCCTTCAAACAGCTTGAACTTCTTCCTTCATCTCCATAGGCTCTTGCTCATATGTTATTTCATTAAATTCTTCTGCCAATTCCTTTCTATACAATGACTCAGTATATTCCTTCCATCTTCTTTTAATACTTCCGGGATCATTTAATATTCTGCCCAAAGCATCCTTGATTATAGCAACTCTAGGTTTGAATTTGTTCTTCAGTTCCTTGAGTTTAAGAAATGCTGAGCGAGTTCGGCCCTTTTGATTTTCTGACTCTAGCTCCTCGTACATTTCATTGTAGTATTTTGCTTTGTCATTCCTAGCAGCCTTTTGGAATCTTCTCTTCAGCTCTTTAGTATCTTGAATGCTTCCTTGTGCTTTGGCTTCTCTGCAATCTTCAGAGTCTCTTCTGACATCCATTTTGGTCTTTTCTTCCTCTTCTGTCTTTGTAATGACCGTTTGCACTCTTCCTGGATGATACCTTTGACATCCTCCCACAACTCATCTGGTCTTCGCTCATTAGTGTTCAAGGCCTCAAACCTGTTCCTGAGATGATTCTGAAATTCAGGTGGTATGAAATCAAAGTCATATTTTGGCTCCTGTAGATTTGGTTCAATTTCACAATCAGCCCCCGGCCTAGTTTTCACAGCTGATATTGAGCTTCTCCAGCGTTTTCCTTCCACAGATGTAGTCGATCTGATTCCTATGCATACCATCAGGTGAAATCCATGTGTATAACCTGCGTTTATTATAAACAATACACAAGATGCTTAGGGTTCCACCAAAAACATCTCATCTTTTATTGATAACAGACAGATCACACTTTGGAAAACTCTAGATATGGGATCAGAAGACCTAGATTGTGGTCTTGATTCTACCCTTAAGTAGCTGAGCAAATGACAGTGCTTTTCCAGATTTGCTTTTCTGCTCCAGAATGAAGACTGGAGATCATTATGGGTTAAATTTTTCTAAAATGGAAAAAAAAATAGTTGAAAATCTAACCTCTGTTCCTGTGAATCCCTGTGCCTTCTGGAAATAGGATCTATGAAGACGTTATAAGGTGAATAAGTAATATTAGAGTGGATTAATGACCTTATAAAAATGAAGGTGCACAGAGACAAAGTCCAGAGTCAAAGTCAGTTCCTGTCCTATCCTCGCCCTCTGCCTGCCACCTCTTCCATTTTCAAAATGACAGATGCCGCTGTGTCCTTCGCCAAGGACTTCCTGGCAGGTGGAGCAGCAGCAGCCATCTCCAAGACCACGGCAGCGCCCATCGAGCAGGTCAAGCTGCTGCAGGTGCAGGTGCAGCATGCCAGCAAGCAGAGGACCACAGACAAGCTGTGCAAGGGCATCATCGACTGCGTGGTTTGTATCCCCAAGGATCAGGGATTTCTGTCCTTCTGGTGCAGTAGCCTGGCCAATGTCATCCGATCCTTTCCCATCCAGGCTCTCAATGTTGCCTTCAAAGATAAATACAGGCAAGTCTTCCTGGGTGGTGTGGACAAGAGGACCCGGTTCTGGCGCTCCTTTGCCGGGAATCTGGCATCAGATGGGGCTGCTGGAGCTGCTTCCCTCTGCTTTGTCTACCCTCTCGATTTTGCCCGTACCCGCCTGGCATCTGACATAGGGAAAACAGGATCAGAAAGGGAGTTCAAAGGCCTTGGTGACTGCCTGGTTAAGATCTCCAAACCTGACGGGATTAGGGGCTGGTATCAAGGCTTTAACATGTCTGTGCTGGGTGTTATAATCCACCGAGCTGTCTACTTCGGTATCCATGACACTGAAAAGGGAATGCTTTCAGATCTCAAGTACACTCACATCATCTTTTAGCTGGATGATCGCTCAGTCTGTCACAGCCTCATTGCATGATGATGCAGTGAGGGTGCAAAGGAACTGATACCATATACACAGCAGGCACACTGGACTGCTGGAGGAAGATTGCTCAAGGTGAAGGAGGCAGAGCTTTTTTCAAGGGTACCTGGTCCAATGTGCTCAGAGGCATGGGTGGTGCCTTTGTGCTTGTCTTGTACTGAGATCAAGAAGGTCACATGAGGTGAGCTCTGGTGGCCTAGTGGCAGGAAACTGCACTGCAATCCCAGAGGTGCGTGGTTCAAATCCATCAGATGCTCTGTTGAAGAAGGTGGAACAATCACGTCCTGTACCAGTCATTTCCAATTTGACGGTACACACATTTAAAAAAAAAAAAAGACAACAATAAGAATTCTTTAAAAAAAAAAAGAAGTTCACATGAGTTTCTTCCTGTGAACAGGCGTGTTATATAACATATCTTGAGCATTCCTGACAGACTCCTGGCTGTCTTGTATTAGTGGCAACTACTGCCTGGTTGAAAATGGGAAACAATAATATTTACCTGACCAGTTTTCTCTTAAAGCCATTTCCATGATGATGATGATGGGATTCAATTATACTTTTTATTTCAGTCACTCCTGATAAATTTTTAAAAATTGAAGAAATAAAACTATCTGAAACGTTTTTAAAAAAATGAAGGTCCACAGAGACAGAGACAGCAGTCAAGTAAAGATAAATTTACAAGCCAAGGGATGCCCAAGATTGCTGGCTATTACCAGAAACTAGGAAAGAAGCTTGTATAAATTCTCTCTCAGAGATCTCAGAAAGTCAACAGCCTTGATTTCAGACTCTTGGCCTTCAAAACTTTAAAGCAATAAATTTATGCTTCCATAAGCCGATCAGTTTATGGTGTACTATTATGGAAGCCCTAGGAAGCTAAAAGAGTGGTCTAAGTGATTGAGAGTGCACTTGGGGAGCTCATCTTCTGCCATTCATATGGCACAATTCCAAACACAAAGTGTAAACACAAAAGAAAGGAGCCCCACCATGGAGCACTTCTTCTCTGGTTCCTGTGAAAGAAACCAAGTGTTTTCTTGTATTCACTGTAGGCCAGAAGGCTGAGGTGGGGGGTGGGAGGTGAGGGGATCAATTCTAACCTATGTTTATACTTCAAAAGTTGTCTTCTTGAAAAAAAAAAGAAAAAAAAAAAAAAGAAAAAAAAAGTTGTCTTCTGGAGGAGGTGTGGGTTCAGAAGTTCGGAGGGCATTTAGGAAAGAAGGAATTAGAATGGAGGGATGGACAACAAGGAAGGAGATGTGATGGAATGATCTGGGAACTCAGTGGAAGAAAAGATGCAGCCATATTCTGTGTTGGGAGACAACATTGGCTTAACCTGAATGAGTAAGGAGGCTGATAGGAAGGAAGGAGCCAGGAAGAAAAGAAAAAGAAAAAGTTGTATTATTCCCCATTATCAAAAGGTTTCTAACAAAATGAAAATCATTTTTAAAAATCTGGGCTAAAAATTTTTTTTAAAGTCCAGGCCCACTGCTCTGATAGGTACTGGTTGGAAATGAGACTGCTTCTTAATCTTCCTTCAAGGCTGAAACTCACCTCCTAGCCAAACAATAGGAAAGCCTGTAAAATTATTGAAGCCCTGGCAGGCCCGTCCATACCTTGTTGTGCTGCTAACTGGCCTCTGGTCTCTGGTCTCTGACGGTTGGAATTCACCAGTGGCTTCCCAGGGGAAGGATGGGAAGTCTCCTGCCGTTATGCTTTTAATCTTAATGGCCTCTGAAACCCCATAGAGGGTTGCTGAAATCAATTTGAAGGCAGTGATCAATAACAGCAGAGAGGAACACACTGCTTAGAACAACCAGTCATACAAGACCAAAAAAGGCAACATTGGCCGAGGGATCAATAAAAGCAGAGAGGAACACACTGCTTAGAATATTCAGACATAAAAGATCCAAAAAAAGGCAACATTGGTCCAGGGATAAGTCATTGTGCTTGGAAGGGTAGGGGGGTCAGTGCAGGACAGGAAGACCAGGATGAAATGGATTGACACAGTGACTGTGCCAATGGGGTCAGGTGTACCAAAGACAGTGAGATTGGCTCAGGACAGGGCAAGGGTCAGAGACATAGGGTCCCGGTGAGACTAGTCAATGACATATAACAACATCATGTATCAGAAGGCAGAAAGGAATAGGAAAAAAGGATGAAGGGATATGGATAACCAGTGAGGAAATGGGAAGATGCTTTCACTACATGGAGAATGTAATTAATGTCATGAAACATTATATGAATTGTTGAGTCAAAATACAATTCCTTCCATCGAAAAACTTCTCGAATCTCAATGAAAAGTTTGAAAAAAAAACCCCAATCTTTTCATCCTCCTTACAGAGAGGATGACCTTGTTTGTTCTCTTAGCAGTCCATGGTATATTCAATACTCATGGTATATTCAATTAAGAACAACAGCTCAAAGGCATCAATTCTCCTTCTATCATCCCTAGTTATTGTCCAGCTTTCTGATGCATAGCAAGTGATTAAAAAGACCATGGCCTATATCAGGAGCACTTTAGTCTCCAGAGTAACATCATTGCTTTTCAGTACTTAGGAGAGGTCTTTTTTTTCTTTTTTCCTTTTTTTTAAAAATTTTTTTTCCTGAAGCTCAAACCGTTTATTAAAACGAACAGTTAAAAAGTTCCTGGAGAAACCAACAGTATCTACATTGACCCCTCTAGAACAGGACTTGTAATGTGCACGTCTTCCGCCCTGGCCCACTACTGCTTTGAAGGCTGCCTATTCTCTTCAAGTAGCATGAAATTCACCCCTGAATCTAAAAGTTAGGAAACGGTGGAATGAATACAATCAAGGTGCTGAGAGCCGCGATTTCATCTGGGACTGGTCCTGTGTGCGTCCCTTCTCTCAGAGCCTGCAAGTACTGACCGGGTATGGAATTTAGGCTAGTGTCACTGACCATGGCTAGGAACTCCAGGACTTTGAACTCGCTGGTTTCTCTGCGGGCCGCTTGCCCCACAGGAATTCCTGGCGGGGAGGCTGACTATTGCGTACTGGCTCTGTTTAAATACTCACCCTGCTTCCATTCCTGAATGAGCTTGCGGGGCTCCCCCTAAATAAAATGCTCCTGCCCTGCATGCACCTCCATCGCTTCTAGCGTCTCCCAGATCTTCTGCTCACTGGCACGGCCGCCTTCCAGGAAGATGGTACTCAGGATTGTGATCAGAAGGCCATTCTTGGGGAAGCTCTGGGTTTGGCTCTTCACACTATTGTCATAAGTGAGCCCGAGCAAGGGGAACAGGACATAGGTGTGGGAGGTGGGGTTCACTTCCTTCACTTCCACACCAAAGACCATCTGCATGATCTTCAAAGCTCTCTGGAAGATCTCAGGGAAGTTGTTCTCACACCTTCTGATGACATTGTCCACGATCTCTTCCTTATTGGTAGGCTCCTCATTCTGATACTTGGAGATCAGAAAATTGACCAAATGCCACACTATGTTTTCTAGCTTGTTCCTGGGCCTGTACCCTCTGTAAGACCTGACAGTGGGGGAACTAGCACCTGCCCCTTCCTGACCGCTGGTGCCCTCAGCTGACATGGCCCCTTGAGGGGAGGAGGAGGCACCCTGGGGACTCTGGGATGTACTCTCTGCCCCCAAAGGATTCCCCTCCTCCTGGGGTCCCGGGATCAGGGAACACTCAGCAGAGGAGGAAGAGGGGGCAGTAGAGGCCGTGGCAGCCGCCCCCTCCTCAGCTCCTGGGCTCTGCACTCCCTCCAGGCTCTGGGGCTTGCTCTGCTCCTGGAGCCCTGTGCTTCTGCTCACAGTCCTGACTCTTCTGCGACATGATGAGTCTTGGAGACTGGGAGGAGGAGAATGGCTGATGGTTGCCAGTGATGGTCGACTTCTTGACTCCAGGTGGCGCCTGCAGCTTCCTTGTTCTGCTCAGATGTTCAACTTCCACTCCACCTTCCTGATGTCGAGGCAGGTAAGTTTCAGGTCCTTGGCTGTGACCAGAAGAGAGGTGCCTAGGGAGTCTTTTGTGGCCAAGAGGTCAGAAGTTACACAGGGACAGAAAGCACTCTGGTGAGGTCTTTGACAACCGATTTTCACAATGCAATTCATCTTTTAATTTCCTGGCTGCTGGTACCAAGAGTGTTGATTATAGAGCCAAGCAAACTGAAGTTGTTAACAATCTCAGCCTCTCCATGTTGCTGTCAAGCATCCCAGTGATTCCTCCTAGAGAGGCTAAAACCAAGTTGCTCCCTGAAGACAAGGATTCTGAAGCTTTATCTGACCTACTCTGGGTATGTTGAAAGGAGGGACCAGTCCTTGAAGAGGGATATCATGCTTGGGAGGGTTCAGGGACAGTGCAAGAGAAGAAGACTCTGGATAAAATGAATTGTCTCAGTGACTGGGAGAAGGTCAGAAAAAATGAAATTGACTCAATATAGAGCAGAGTTTAGAGTTGTTGTCCATAGGGTCACTATGGGTCGCAAGCATATAACAACACATAAGAGCAGCAGCAGTCCTTCAGGGAAGAGCATTTTGGGGACACACAAGATCAAAAGTTCCCCCTCGTTCTATACTCAGATTTGGAAAGAATTAAGGTATCTTTATTCTGTTTCATATTTCATATTTCATTGTTCTTTTTTTTATTCCAATAAACATGCATTTTTACAAAACCCTCTATAATCAATTTGTGCTTTAGTAGAAATGCAGTCTACAACTCCAACGGAGCTAAAGCAAAAGTAATTAGTTCTTTCCTTTATTCCTCCCTACATTCACAAATCCATATTCATTACCTACTGAGTACAAGACCTTTTACCATGTTTATTCACTGTGTATGCTGAGCAAGTTTGCTTGCTCAAAGTAAAGAAGGCTTGGAGTACTTACTGCAGATGAGTAAAGGCTAGAGCCTTCAATATATATCTCAATGTACAGAAAACAAAAATCGATGCCACTGGATCAATAGGCAACATCATGATTGCATTGCTGTTGTTGTTATTGTTGATGTTGTTGTTCTTGTTATGTGCTGTTGAGCTAACTACGAATCATAGCAACCCTATAAACAAGGGATCTGAACTCTGCCCTATCCTGTGTCATCCTCACCATCTCTAATACACTTGAGCCCATTGTTACAGTCACTGTGTCAAACAATCTTCTTGGAGGTCTTTCTCTTTTACAATGACCCTCCACCTTCCTGAGGATGATGTTCATTCTCAAGAACTGCCTCCTCCTAATAACATATCTAAAGTATGTGAGGTCAATCTTCATCATCATTGCCTCCAAAGAAAACCCTAGCTGTATTGTCTCCAGGACATTTGTTTGTTCTCGTGGCAGTTAGTGGGATATTCGGTACTCTTCTCCAAGACCACAACTCATAGCCATCAATTTCTCTTCTGCCATCCTTATTCATTTCTTTTCTATAATTATATTTTATTAATTTTCATAAACATTTACAGAGATTTTGGGTTTCCATTCATTCATTGTTGCACTATTCTCTCTACCCTCCTCCCAGTTTGTTCTTGTCCAAATGCCACAGTGCTTGTCAAAGCCAGTTCTGATTAATCTTCTTTGTCAGTGTGTCCTTTGCCATTCCCTATCACTCCTCCCTGAGAGAGACTTCACCCTGAGTCATAAGGAAAAGGGGATGGCATATTCTCTTAGCTACTTCCTGCTGAAAAGGGATGCTGTGGGTTTCAGGGTGAAGATCTTCTCTCTCACTACTCTAAAGGGCCCCTTTGGCAGTAGGAAACACATAGACTATTATGGAGATTGATTTTGGAATTTAGATGCACTCTTATTGATTGTGCTTGGCCGTACATGTTCATATCCTTGAAGATGTATCATGGGGGTGTTGCAACCTAGAAGACACAAATTTGACTAACAAGTTATAAGTACATGAGTCAAATTATGGAAAAGTAAAAGAAAAGATTCTTTCATTGTTTTACAAACACTCCCCCAGGTCCCCTCCACCATGTAGCCCTCGCTCTAGTCTCCTGTGATGACAGAAATACCTAGTTATATATCTCTTTTAAACAGTTTTCTCCCTCCTCTGTTTCAGTGCAGTATACATTATTGAACCCATCTTACTCAGTCTCTCCCCAACCCCAAGGACAGTCCCATTCTACAACAGTGGCATCATGTAATATTTGTCCTTTTGTGACTGGGATATTTCACTCAGCATAATGTTCTCCAGAGTCAACCATTTTGAATAATATTGCATGAGTTCCTTGTTTTTTAATGCAGCATAGTATTCCATTGTGCGAATATACCACACCTGAAAAATGAAGATAAAGACAGGCTAAAAGTAAAAGGGTGGGGAAAAATATACCAAGCAAATGGCAACCAGAAAAAAGCAGGAGTAGCCATATTAATCTCTGATAAAATAAATATCAATGTAAAAACCATCACGGAAGGTAAGGAAGGTCACTACATAATGCTGAAAGGGTCAATAGAACAAGAGGACATAACAATAATAAATATCTATGCACCAAATAAAAGACCAGCAAAATACATAAAACAAACATTAACAAAACTGAAAGAGGAAATCGACAACACTACTATAGTGCTGGGAGACCTCAATACACCCCTCTCAAGAAAAGATAGAACTACCAGAAAAAAACTCAACAGAGATACTGAAGAATTAAATCACACAATAAACCAACTTGACCTCATAGATATCTATAGACTAATGCACCCCAAAAAAGCACAGTATACCTTCTTCGCCATCCTTATTCATTATCCAATTCTCAGATGCATAGCAGTAAATGAATAGACTAGATCAAGTATACCTTAGTCTTTAAACTGATATCATTGCTCATCAGCAGTTTGTTTGTTTGTTTGTTTGTAACAACAGAAATGTAGTGTCTCAGTTCAAAATACTAAAATATCTAAATTCAGGGTATTGGTAGAACCATATTTTCTCTGAAGGCACTAGCATAGGTCCTTTATTATCTTTCAGCTTTTGGTAGCTCCAGTATTTCTTGGTTTGTGACAAAATAATTTCAATTTTGGATCCTGTCTGTCTCCATATAGCTCTTTCACATGGCAGTTTCTTCCACTATCGTCATATGCCTGTGAAAAGAGTGGAGGCAACATAAGGATGGCCAAGTCTGGCTTCCACTAACACCACAAAGGGGAAATGTCCCCATAAATAACATCACAGCACAAAAGTAATTCCTGTAAAGTCAGATAAAGTCCCCCACACTCCTGCACCTAGTACGACTCATTCCAACACCAATCTTACTGCTCTACTGGGTTAAAAATCCATTGCAATGACTACGCAGACTTTACAGAATTGTACTCACAGTTAAGGGGTTTATTAGAGAAGTTAACAGACCATCACTCAGGTTGGCAGAAGGATACAGTCCCTCAGTCCAGACAGCTGCTCATGCGAGTTTGTGGGCCCCTTTACCTTCAGTCTCACAGCTTAGGTCAGTGTCATAACATTCCCTTATTCCTGACAGTTATTGCATCTTCCCTCAGTCCTCCAGCAAACCTGCACAAAGGCCTCAGGCTGTGGCTCCTAGGAGCAGCAGTCCCATGTCAGCTCTGTCTCATGAAGTCTCCAATTCTCTGCTGAGACTGCTACTGCTCTTGTGTACATCCTGGTGTTCCTGTCATATGAATCTCTGAAGGATGCTCGCTGCTTCCTCTATCCTGTTTGAGTGTAGATTCTCAATTCTGTCTCTGAATCCACTTGTGGATAGACTAATATTCCCTAGATACATGATCCTGCCCATCTGTGTGACACAGTGAAAGTCATTGGCCAGAAAAGCCACTTTGAACAATAAACACTTAACACCACAGACCACCTCCTGGCTTTTCTAGCCATTACCTTTTATATTTGAAGATCTAGCTTTCCTCTTACAATCATCTTACTAATAATTACATTCATGAAAACATATAATCCAGTTATTTCATGCCTCATACTTTAATCTCCCCATTTTAGATAGCAAATTTTTAATATGTTCCTCCCTATCAAACCAGTACTGTGAGAAAACAAGCTCCTTTTTATGAAGACTTTTCTGTTCCATTTGGAATTTTCAGAATCTGTATCTAGAGCCAAAGTCCAGTCCAGAACAAGCCATCACATTGCTGAAATCTACACTATTTCATAGTATCAAACATTGTCTCAAACCAGTATCTGTTTGGTTTCTGGTCAACTAGCTTCAGTGATAAGGCCCAATGAGCATTGGCCACACGCTCAGGGGTCCATGTATCTTCCTGCATTTCAGAGTAGCTGGTCCCTCCAACTCTCAACTTTAGCCCTTCACATGGGCTAAGTTAATGATCCAGGATTTCTCATAACTCCCTACTCTTCTGACCAACAACCTTCTTTCACTTATTCATACATGTGGGCAAGTTAAGTCACAGCATCTAGGTAGCATGTCCAAATGCGGCACATCTCTTCATTGCTGTGTGACTCCCACTTCCACTTCTCAAGTAGAGCCATGTGGTCAGCACCAGTGAGCATACTTGCCAGTTCCATTTAACTTCCAGACTTGGAAAGGGGTGCTTGCTGGGCACCAGCTTTACCTTATCTCAGTGCAGTGGAAGCCAAAAGAATTGCTAAGAGTCATTTTTTTCTGCTTGTCTTTCTTTCAAGTATAAATCATTTAATTTAAAAGTCCAAGGTGAAATAGCCTCTTGTCCATCACCACAACTCAAAGGCAGCAATCCTTCTGTCATCCTTATTCATTGTCCAAGTCTTAGATACATAGCAAGTAATTGAAAAGACCATGGCATGATCAAGTGCACCTTAGTTTTTAAACTGACGTCATTGCTCTTTAGCATTTTGGCAAGTTCCTTGAGAACAAATTAAAAAAAAAACTCCAACAACCAAACCCACCTTTTTTAATTTTCTGACTGCTGGTATCCATCTAAAATAAAAATTCACTAGAGAGTCAGCTGTGAGTTGATTACAACTCAGCAACACATAAAACAACTTTGAGGGAGCTCTGGTGGCCTAGTGGCAGGAAACTGCACTGCAATCCCAGAGGTGCGCAGTTCAAATCCATCAGATGCTCTGCTGGAGAAGGAGGTTCAATCTCCTCCAGTACCGGTCAGATCTGGTTTGATGGTACACACACAAAGATAATAAAATAAATTTTAAAAAATTTTAAAAAACCAACTTTGGACATATTACCAAGGGCAACCAGAGGAAGAACATTATGCTTGCTAAATAGAAAAAAAGAAAGAAAGATTTTCAACAGACAGACTGACACAGTGACTTCAATAGGCTCAGATATAGCTATGATCATTGGACGACACAGTACCAGGCAGGTGTTTCATTGTGTTTTACAAAGGACGCTCTGAGGAGGAACCAATGTGATGGAACCCAAGAACGGACTAAAACAAGATGGTTTATACTGCTGTAAAATACGTATTAATGAAGGCTGTATAGTGGAGTGGACCTTGGGGGAGGGATTGTAAAACAATGAAAGAATTTTTCTTTTACTTTTCCAAGAGGGTAGTGTACTAGAGGGGAAGGCTGTGGGGGGAGAAAAGTGCATCAGTGAATGAATGGAAATCCAAAGTCTCTGTAAATTTTCATTGAAATTAATAATAAATTTTTAAATGAAAAAAATACCACAAAAAATAGTAAGCATTAAGTACTGGGAGTCTGTAAGAGGCAGGAAAGATTTGGGATCAAAAACCTTCATGAAAGAAGTGTTTAAGCACATCTTGAAAAATGAGTACAATTTTAATAAGTAGAGGTAAGAAATGAGGCTATTTCAGGTAGCTGGTTCAGTAAGAGTGGACTGACCATATTTACAAGATGAGAAAATGTGAACTGTATTCCTAAGAAATAGTCCATAACATCCCGCCACAGTGAAGATTGAAATATCATAAGATAGTATCAGACTATAGACCTTGACCAGCTGCTTAAAGAATGTGGCCTTTGTTCAGAAAGTGGTCCCCATTTCTTTAATTATTCTTATTTATAGAGAAAACTATTCTTTTTAGGATATATTTGAAAGTCTACAAACTAATTTATTTTTAACTTACTAAAAGTTGCTCAGGCCTTATGATGCCATTCCAAATGATAGACCCTTATTTGAACTATTTGCTAAATACATCTGACTCTATATCCACCAGCTCCTCTATAGGAGAAAGGTAGACAATGTTCTCCTGTGCGATTTACTGCCTCTGAAAACTCGCTAGAGGGTCAACAATAGACCATGTAGAAAATAGCTGTAAGTTTCAATTTCTATTTTCAATTGTCTTGTAAATGCTATTATTTGGGGAGATCTCGTGACCTAGTAACAAGAAGCTGCACTGCAATCCTGCAGTCACGCCACTGCTCCCCCATTAAAGAATCTCACATCCTTGACAGTTTCCATCCAGTCCGCCTGAAGTAGAGTCTATGTTGACTTGTACCACTCTTCCTTCCAAGTTCGTTTTAATCGGGGAGCTCCACCCCACTCTCTGTCCACATTGGGTAGCCAACCATTAACACATTTGACACATCGGTGTCACAGTGTTCAGCCTCACGGGCAACCACAAGTTACAACAAGATATATAGAACTGTTTAAAAGGAAAAGGGAAGGAAGGGTGTGGTAGAAGGAAGAGGAAATTACTAGGACAACAGAGATTAGTGGGGGGCATGAGGAGTGAAGAAATTGTAAGGAGCAAGGGGGATTTGAGGCAGGAAGATAAAAGTAACAGATCAATAGTAATGAGTTATATAAAATCCAATCACAAAAATGAATGTATAAAAGCAAAATTTCATAAATGAAACAATTTATATG